>NC_143159.1:8692870-9019370 GCF_041381405.1 Jatropha curcas
CTAATCCTCCTCACACTTGGCAATTTCAAAGACCTTTTATATAATGCAAACTGCTCTGCGTTTATATATTATATAGATAATTTTAATAAAATTTTCATCATTAATTTGCTGTTAAAGTTAAAAGAGAAAGAAAAAAAAGAAAGGTGATAAGATAGATGTTAAGAAATTGTACATAGTAATTATTGTATTTAATAAAAATAAAATCAAAAAATAATTAATATTCTTGATTTTCTCAAAGCAGAGCAATGTGTAGTATTACAATGAGAAATGAGATTAAAATGCTCACTGGAGTTAGAGAAATTCTTAGGTGGACGAATGTATAAACTAAACCAATAATAAAATGCCAATTCTGAAAAAGAAATTATGAAATCATTATTCAATTATTTAAAAAAATTACAATACCATCCCTGTAGTTTAATAAATACAGTTAGTCAATTCTTATAGTTTTTAAATAAATTAATTTTTCTCAATATTTTACTTTCATTATACTATTAGATCATTCCGTTCAATTTTTGTATTTTTCCGTTAGGTAACTTATGAAATGACAATTTAAAAGGTAGTTAACTAACTCAAAAATTATACAATTTTTGATAATCTCAACAGAACCTCTTTTTTTTCATTTTGAACTTCGATTTCCTTTGTCACATTTTTTAATATATTTTTAAAAATATAATGATAGACTGATTTTATTTTCAAACTACAGAGACCCCGTACTGATAGTAAAATTATAATATCTATATTAAAATTATAATATCTCCCCTATAATTTTTATTTTTCTAATTGATTTAACAGAAAAAATAAAAAATTACATAAAAAACCTAATAGTATAAGGGAAGAAAAATAAAAAAGGAAAATTGAAATATTTATAAAAATATAGGAATACATGAACTGTGTTTCGCAAACTACTTGAACTGTAATGTAATTTTCCAATTATTTAATTACTTTAACGTAGGTTACATTCTGTAAGCAATTTCTCTTCTCTCTCTCTCTCTCTCTCTCTCTCTCTCTCTCCACACCGCTCCTCTCGCAAATTCCTACAAGCAGTTGGCGGATAGACAAAAGATGCATATATCAATGAAGCAAATAGTAAGAAAAAGAAAAGTTTTAAGAATGTAATTGGTGACCTCGTTTCAGCTCCAAATAGCCTTAAGAACGAAGAGATCAGAGAATCTGGGAATGTACTGGGTTCTAACGAAGATGCCAGCTCCTAGAAGGCTACAACTGCGAGATGAGGTAGCTTCGCTAATTCCAAATCCAACTTTACAATAAATGATTGTTTCAGGTTGGAAGAAAAAACATTGCCAGAAGAATAAAGAGGTTGAAATTTGAGAGATTGTGATAGAGGCTATTTCATATCAGGTGTGTGCGCCGTTAACAAGCATGAATTTGTCAAAATTTTCGATTTTTTGGACTATCTAATTCGTCTTTCGTTTCTTTTAGCTGGAATTATTTTGGATTGTGGATATGTTCTTGGCGCTTCTATTTTTATTTTTACTTTTATTTCTTTTTTATTTATTTATAATGATGCCTTATACAGGTAAAAGAAATTTATGCATCCACCAATTGATCGGATTCAGATATTTAAATACCCAGAAATTAATCCACACTTCTCCAGACTCCAGATGCTCATCTTTTCTCGTATTTTTTTTTAATTCTTTTTTTTAAAAGCCCATAATTTTAGTTATTTATTTATCTACTTTTGATACAATTCCTATTGAATTATACTATCTTTTCTTTGTAAAGAAGGAAAATTGAGATGGAGAAGGGACCTGAATAGGTTGATACCAATTTCAAAAACAGCATCCAGTTAGGGTCTTATAACTCGAAAATAGGCAAAATTGAAAGGTTTCAATTCTTTTAAATAATGGGTTATGTTTATCTGATTCCTAGCGGTGCATATTAAGTTCATTGTTTTTAATACTGCTAAACCTGTTTGATGATATGTTTGTATGAGTTTATATTTCCTATTTTATTAGGCCTTGTTGGCTATACTGCAATGGCTGAAGCGTGAAAGCAGCAAAATTTCTTCTTTGTCGTATAGGCAACTAATCCAAGATATGGTACATTATCCAATTTTCTCGAAAAACAAATTGAGAAACATGCAAAATACCTTCATTAAATGAAATGGGTTAGCTAATGCAGCATTCTTAATAAGCTCCCTACACTGCTATATTCTTAATAGTGTGTTAGATTGCCGCAGAGGAAGAACCCTTTTGAGTGTTGGTGATTCAATGTCATTAACATGCTTCAATCATTAGAGCGATGCAGATTTGTGGTTATGTAATTTCTTTTAAATATTTTTTTCTTTTGGGTCTTCAGCTTGTCTGCTCATCTGAGTGATCGAAGATCAACTATGTTCTTTTTATTACAAGAGAGAAGAGACACCAGTCGAGCCCATAATGAAATAACCAATTCATCTTATGTTGCCAAATGACATTATTTCTTTGATCAAATGACAAAAACCATGAAAAGATTGACCTGATTCTCTAAGATGCAGGTACCTCTGAGATTTTCATAATCAATTATGTTTTTATGTCTTCCCATTTGAATTTCATCTTCAAGCTACAGAGAAATAGAAAGAGAGAGATCTGAATTTGTTAATGGCTCCGAGGGTTTAGATTGTGGTATATGGTGGGTTTGAAATTAGGATGACATGTTGAAGCATTAAACTAGATGAAAGTTCAATTTTAAGAAGCTGGTTATGCCTGGAGAAATTACAGTACAGTTGCTTTTGGTTTCTCTCCTAACGCTTATATTCCAACACAACTGATTCAATTTGAGAGACACACAAAGTATGTGGTTTTAACTAGGGAATGTGGCTATATATGTTTCTTTGCGGTTATGCTTCCCATGTCAAATCATTTGATATTTTATGTTAAAATTTGTATTAAAAAATTTCGAAATTGTACAGTATCATTTATTTTAATGTTATAACTTGATATGAAAGAATGCCAGATTGCTTGAATATAAGAAAACGATAAGCACCTGAGTGTTCCCTTGCTTTTTGCATTTTGTGCTATAAGAAATTTTGTTATGATATTCTTCATGATCCTGTTTCTTTTATCTTCTCAATCTTTTAGCTTTTTACAGGCTTGCTTTGGAAACACACAAGATACACCAAATGCCACATGATGATTAATAGCATGTTTCTCCAAAACCTAAATGTTTGTGATCGTAGATGGAAGTCAACTTCATCAATCATTTGTCTTCTTCGAAATTTCTCACTTTGGTCCATGAAGAAAGATCCAGATCTTGAGTTAGCTCTCTCACGAAACCGTAGATGGATAGTCAATAATCAAATCAAGAACATAATCCTTAGATACCCAAACCATGCAGCACCTATCAAATATCTCCAGAAAAAGTTCAAGACTCTTGATCTTCAAGGAAAAGCGCTCAATTGGCTTAAAAAGTATCCTTGTTGTTTTGATGTATATCTTGAGAACGATGAGTATTATTGTCAATTAACAAAGCGGATGATGTTTTTGGTGGAGGAAGAAGAAGCTGTGAAAGAAATGCAGGAACCTGTATTTGTCGAGCGGTTAGCCAAATTGTTGATGATGAGCATGAATCAACGGCTTAATGTTGTTAAGCTAAATGAACTGAAAAGAAATTTTGGGTTTTCAGATGATTATTTGATCAGAATTCTACCAAAATATCCTGATATGTTTCGACTTATTAACCACAGTGGGAGGAGGAGTTCAATGGAGATTGAGCTTGTACGGTGGAATCCAGGCCTTGCAATTTCTGCAATTGACGCATCAGCTCAAAAGAAAGGGTGTGAACCCCATTTTGCATGTTCTTTGCCCACGACTTGGGTTAAGTCATGGGAGAGATTTCGAGAATTTAATTCCACACCTTATATTTCGCCTTATGCTGATGCGAGGGATTTATCAGAGGGTTCAAAAGAGATGGAGAAGAGAACAGTGGGTTTAGTACATGAGTTGCTTTCGCTGACCCTATGGAAGAAGCTGTCGCTTGTTAAACTAGGTCATTTTAGTAGAGAGTTCAATTTACCGGAAAAATTGAATGTTCTGCTGCTCAAACATCCTGGTATCTTCTATGTCTCGAATAAGTATCAGATTTATACTGTTCTTCTTAGAGAAGCATATAATGGATCAGAATTGATCGACAGGGATCCACTTGTTGTGGTGAAGGATAAATTTGGGGATTTGATGCAGGAGGGGCTTCATGAGTACAATCAGAGGCACCGTTTAATCAATCTAGAAAAGAAGAAGAAGGAAGGAATAGTATCTATAAGGCCAGAGAAAAGAAAGAATAATAGCATTGAAATGCCTGAACAAGATGATAATGGTGATAAGCTCAGACGTTTGTTCAATCCTGAGGAAAGAAAACGGTTTTATAAAGTTCTTTTTGATGATGATGCCCCATGAAAATCTTCTTGTATTTCTTTATTTATTTAATTTTTTTTGCTCTCAATTTTGCAATGATTTTGTTTGCTGTTGTGCAGGCTTGTTCATAGATTCTTGCATGCACACCGTTCACACACTCTTGATACTAACATGTTTAAACTGGGTATTTTAAAGCACTAGAGTTGAATAAACTAAGCCCAACAGTTAAAAAAAACTCAAGGCCAAACCATGTGCACTATGAATGTTGTTTTGCATATAGTAAAAAGCCCCTACAAGATTCATCCATTTGCTTTCCTAGGATGAAGAATTTAACTGTCCTAGAATGAAGGATTTAACTGTTACAAAATACTCTACACCAATAACTGGAAACAGTTATGATTGACATTCTCTTGCCGAAAACTTCCCTAATCAACACAGGTAAAATATGAATGGATTTTACACATTGGAGAATCAATAAAATTTGACAAAATCCCTCTCCCCACCATCTCACATTAAAATCAAATTAGAATAAGAAGAAAGCTACAATAATACACGGTAGACAATGGTGTTGCACACACTTGGCCGGGACACGTGAACCAGGAAAACTGACTTCCAAGCCTAAAGGGATAAAGACTGCACGCACCACTTGCTGTTGTGTTTGTAATTGTTTCTTGAGCCTTCTATGGCCATAAAAGATCCCAGATAAAAAGAAGGAAAAAAAGCATCAGACAATACTAGGAGGATCGCCTACCCAATTGCAAACAGCGCGGGGCCAACGTGTCCTTATGCAATCCACCAAAGGTGCATGTTGAGCAGGTTCAGGTTTTGTCACTTCAGAGTCTTTGCTGGTTGATTCAATTCCACCAGAGCCAGAGGACACTACCACATCTGCCATGAATTCCTCCGGAGTCCACCTTGGTGGAACTGAAACCCTGAGTTTTGTGAGCCTAGGTCTCTGCACTGGCATCTCACTTCCAGAGGCCATGTGGCTACCATTTAAATCAGATTTTGCAATCCCATTAAAATGGTAAAGGTCAAACACCTTTTTACCCATCAATCCACTTGAGTCCTTGAGGCCTCCCAAATTCTTGTCTAGATCCAAAATGACCTGCCAGAACTCACTCCAAACGATAAAGCCTGTGCTGCAAAGGTGATCGAGTTTCTCCGTGGGAAGTCTGATATTTGTTTCCCTAAGGACTTGATGGAAGCCTTCCACACTAATAAAACCACCACCCCCACTCTGATCTTGTGCATCAAAAGCTTTCCGAATCTGTGACTCCCTTTCTTCCAGCTCATTCTCATCTTGAACAGTTGTATCAAGAGCAAATAGAACTGTATAGTGGGATTCACTTCCAACAACCCATATTGGCCATTTAGGGCACTTTAAATGTTGACCAACCTTACAGAAATTAAGGGATTCCAATAGAGTAAGAAATCCAACTTCTACACTTGTGGATATGCCCTTTAGACACATGCCACCACCTAAATCCATTCTACCATCAAACACATTAGGAACAGCCTGTCCACAGAGCAGTAGATTCACAATTTCCTGTCCCAAGCATTCAAAATAAAGACATCATTAATAAATATGCTATTGCTATACAAAGGTACTAATTACAAAATTAAGCATTTATGCAGAAAGAGGACAACAAAAATACAAATGCTTCACTGTACCTGTGAGGCATGCCCAAAGGGTGCAGTGACTAAAGGAAGGCTGGGATCATCCCTGTCAGCTTGAACAGAATCCTGAAAAGAAAATGCAGTTTTACATTCATAAGTAACACAAACACCTCATGCAGAAAAGTCATGTGAATTCTTTCAATCAATTGGCCATTAGACCCAGTCACATGAATAAAACTTGAAGAACAGCTTAGTCGACAGGCAGACGTAAGTACAGGTAAAATGTTAGACAAATCAGTTAAGGATTAAATACCTGACCAACACCAGAAGAGAAAAAAAAAAAAAAAAGGAAGAAGAAGAATAAGAAGAATAAGAAGAAGAAGAAGAAGAAAAAGAAAAAGCACACGCCATGCTAAATCTGATCATTCAACTCATAGCACACAAGATTCAAGTAGTTGACAAAAGTATGCTAATGCCTTAAAGTGATGGCTATTATGATTAGGTCGCACTTTACAGATATATAAACAAGGCATACCAATCCTCTGGACAGCAATGCGGAAATAAGGAATAGAAGTGCCCCCATTCGAGATTGGAAGACAGGAATCATGTCCTGGAGCCTCTGCAATGCACTTGGTTGGGATGTGTATGTCTCAATTCTTAAAATTTTCTGCAGAGTAGAAGCTGATTCAATTGAAAGGCCCTCGAGTGCTTTTGCAATAATCTACAAGATATTACAAACACTAGTCAGCATATAAACACATAAGTGAAACACGATAACAACATTCCAATTAACCAAATGTTTAATGTAGAATACATTGATGTCAGTCCTAATCCAACATACCTCATCCTTTGTAGAGCCCACAGTGTCACAGCCAATGACATTCAAAGTAACAATTACAGCCCGCTTATTACTTCCACATAGGAACAATATCTCACCCATGCTTCTGACCAGGGCTCTGTAAATAAGAGAAGAAATATTTACCCGAAGAATAATGAAAATGAATTAAAAATATATGAAATATTATAAAAGAGTGGTCACAAAATACGTAAAGTTTTGGAAAAACCAACATTTCTTTCAAACTGCTGCTAGCAGAATTCAATTAAATATGAGATAACACAGCCAACTTAGAGATAACCATGAAAATCTATAATAGCATGATAGTAATTCCCAAGTGCAAAATAGAAAATGGTTATTGGGCTATACTGAGACCGAAAACCGAATGCATGTTATATATTTCTCAATGGATTCTAGGCCTCATCTTTGCAAAATTTTAGAAAACAATGTATTCTCCTATGAAGAACTAATCACCTTGCTTTTGCATCTTCAGCTAGAGAGCCAAAATTATTTGATGAAACATGTCGACTTCTATTCAATGTTCCAGAACCCAAATTTTGTTGCATGTTTGGTGCAACTTTACCTAATACATCTGGAAAGAAAAGAAGGTATTTGAGAACAAATGCCTGCACAATCAGAGAGAAAATACTGTAAGCAACATCACTTAGGACTCTGGAATTAAGGAGCACAAGCAAAACCAAAACCATCATAAAAAGATCAAAGGAGATAAATACAATGGCAGCAATGAAGGGGCAAATAAGAAACACATTATCAAGGATTTACCATGCACTGAAAAAGTTCCAATATATCAAACATCACAGGTGCAAAGCAATCACAAGATTCGACTTATATACAAAACAGACATGTGAAAAGGCAAAAGAAGTATAAGAAATGCCCCATAGGAATACGAGGAAGGAAAAAAGCAGAATGAGCATATGGAATAAAAAAAAGAAAATTCTAGGAGTTTGTTTTCTATTGCAATGCCCTCATCAACATTTTAAACCAATTAAAGTTAAAAGAATTGGCAAGGAGAGAATCCATGTCCTTGCAAAGAAATTCAACCAATTACTAGAACATAATTCAACCAAAAAAGAGGCTGAATCTTTTGGTGACACAATCAGGAAAACGAAGAACAATATACCAGTCCTTTTATTGCTCAAAAACTCTCAAATCTCATGCATCCAAAACAGCACATTACACCCTTTATGTAGCATATAAATCTGCCTAGAATAAGGTTTTCAATTATAAAAACAATAAGGATTAAACATAAAATCCTACTAGAATAAATTCCCAAATAGTATATCCTGACAGCAAAAGAATTTGAATATTCAGAATGAAGTCAAACTCAACTAAAATATAAAATATTAAAATATAAAATAATACTCAATCGGAAAATTTCTACAGAAGCATGAAACTCATGCTCCTGCATCACATAACCTTCTTAATATCTTATCAGAAGTTATATACCAAGTATAAGCCCACTTGGCAAGGAAAATTTTGGAACAACTTTACAAACCATACCAACATATTGGGACTTGACTAAAGTTCACAACAGTTTAAATTAAATATGCAGGGCACTGAATCAACAGCCAGTGTGATGTATTACACAACCACAAGGAAAAGAACTATGGTGAAATTCGCTAGAAGCCAAGAGTCCAATGAATACACTAGACTCTAGTAATCAACTAGAAGTGAACCCTGAAAATAGCAACAGAAGTTCATACAGGAAATTAATATGTTTAGTTGACTACTTTTATGTAACTTTTACATGAGATGACGTTATTTGACTACTCCAGACTAGACCATAGGCTACCCAATCTCAAATCTGATAGTAACCTCAAACATCCAAAATTGGAGATTTTTTTTTATACACATTGGAGAAATGTGCAAGCCAATGAACTTTTGCAATATAATGAATTTTTGCAATGTATGTTGCTCAAATATCACTGTTAGTTATTTTCTCTGACTTCTGCTTTTTACTAAAAGAATCTATATAAAAAAAGAAGGGCATAGGAAAAGGTCAGGAACCCAGAAAAGCTTTCTAAAGATGGATTAAGATATTTGACAGGCAAGTCAGACATGAGCTATAAGCCTATAACCAATGAGAACCAAAAGAGAGAAAAGGTGTGGGATTTAGCCAAAAGTTGTGTCAATAGGGCTGGGGGGCTTGGGTCTAGCCATTCCCATCAGGATATTGGGGTGGAGGAGAAAAAAAGTGGGGTTGTAATCTTATAAATTAATTAAAGATCATATTGAGATTTGAATGTTGCATACAAATTTTATAAATACAAATACTAAATTTTAAATACTAGTAATTGAGATTTGAGGAAGTAAGAACAAAGTTAAAAAATAGATTGTATATTTTCAAAGAAAAATACATTGCACACACTTATATAAGACAAAGTTAAAATATAAAAATATAATTTTTATTTTGAAAATGGGGCAAAATCAGGACAGAACGATGCAGCTAAAACCCAACCCAAGCCCTGCTGACTTGCTGACTTTGGCATGTGGGAATTCCCCATTGGGTTCAAGGAGGGTGTGAGTTGACATCTCCCCATCTCTAAACCAAATTGATAATTGTACACCAAAATGAATTCAATCTCAGTTTACATGATGGTGCTTACCATGAATACAAATATACCAAGTCAGATATCAAAAACAAACTAGCCTGTTGAGACATGAAAGGTGCCAACAGCATGTAGCCTATGCAACTACCAAGAAAGGCCTCATGTTAAGCATATGTGATATCACATCACATGACAGCAAAATGTACAATTATTATGAATATCACATAACAAATGGGTTAGAAATTCACATTGCACTACTACCAAAAACTTAAAAACAACATAATTACAAATCAAGGGTTTTTACTTGTATGGTTGCTAAGACGCCACAGGGCCCACCTTCATGCTGCACAAGGCCCATAGATGTTTCTGGATCAGGGCTAAACCTATAGGAACGTTTAATAGAATATTAGCTATTCACGGCATGCAAATGAAACAGCCAGAAGACATTCATTATATCAAAGAAATAGAAACAACTAGAACTCATCTTAACAACTCGCTTTTTGAAGAAAAAAAGAATCTCAAATACAGCACAAAATCAATATGTTGAACATGCAATGAAGTTAAAACTAAAATGCTAGGGCAATTTGCTTGATTGATTTGCTATGATTTGATTTGATAACAGGAAATCCGTGTGTTGGACAAAGAAAAATAGAAAGCATCATATTTTTCAGGCTTAAGGATTGCAAACTATAATTCAATATTGGCAAAAGGGTATTGGAATATTTATGAATTTGGATTAAAATACTCTCTTCAGATAAAAAAAAGGTGCTTGGTAGCCTATGATTATAAAAATCATAAATTGTATGAAGCTTTTCCTCTTCATTGCTTACTGCACATGGCCACCAGCTAAGTATTACCAATCTTGTTAGCAGCAAACAAATTCTCATCAAATAGTTATGTAAACAGCAGACCGTACGCAGTGATATAATACCAAATTCAGTAGCAGAAGCAACTAGCCTCAAAGGAATTGACTTGAGACACAAAGTTTTTAACTGATTTTATTATTATTATTATTATTATTATTATTATTATTATTATTATTATTATTATTATTATTTAAATTCCAGCTTCTGTGATTTGAATTAATTTCATCTACCAAAATTCACTCCACAGCTGCCAAAAATATAGATAAAATCATGCATAAGGAACATTTAAGGTTACCTTATGCCTTGATTACTCCATTGTGCAAGAATGTCCTTCGAAACTACACTACCAAACACCATTGTGAACAACTGATTCGCCTCCTCAATCGACAATTCTTTTCCTAAATTACTCTCCCTCGAGCCAAAATCCTTCTTTTTAGCAAACTCCACGCTTTTACTGGGGCCTCTATCAGTGGCTTTTGAAGGAGAGGCGATTTTATTTTCAGCCAATCTTTTTTCAGCAGCCGCAGCCATAAGCTCTCTCTGGCGTCTGCGAGAATCCTCCGGCGAAGCCACAGGAGCACCAATAGCATCTCTCGGCTTGCTTCGCTTAGGTTCTGGCGGTGAGTTTTGCATACTCATTCTTAAAGCCATTCTCAGGTCCTCTTCCTCTTGATCAGCCATTGAAGAAAGAGATCACAACAAAAGATCCCAAAAGCAACAGAATTTAGCAAAATAGGGTTTTTCTTATAGGTATTTATAGATCGATATGAATTGATCGAAAGAATAATTCCAAGAGAGATTATTCGATTTCAATACAGAAGATCAAAAAAGATTTTTGGATCATAAAATCATAAAAAACCCTAATGAATTAGGGTTCAGGTTTTGATTGATCCGCGAATGGCTAATCTTTGCGAGCGAGACGATTTTTTTTTAATTTCGAAAAGGAGAAGACAAAACAAGGTAGATTGGGATTTTAAATCCAGGACAAGGTCAAAAATGGAAACGAAATTTACAAAAAAAAATCAAGTTTCAAGTGACCGTACTTTATTTGGGTGGCGAAACGACATCGTATACTGCTTTCTGTAACCTATAGTGGCGAACCAAAGTTTAAAAACTGAAGAAATGAGAGGGTAATGTGGGAAATTCCAAATAGTGAGAAATACTTTTCTTTAATGGAGAGAAAAGCGTTATGTTTCGCTGTCTTGGAGAATCTTTGCAAGTTTGGGAAGTTGGGAAAAATTGGGTGGTTTCAGGTGTACAAAAGTTGTCCATAGGAGTGATTATCAGCTGTTGGATCTTTTTGAAAGGTGAATAGATCAATGCAGATGCTTGAGCATACACTGCACAAATGGTGAATGTCTGTAGCAAGTATTATGTTGTTACTTTTCTGAAGTTTAAAAATGGGGTTGTTTAGTATGTGATGAAGAAATCTGTCTCTAAGATTGAGACATCGAGACAAGATGGTTATGTAATGATGGTAATAATTATAAGAGTGTAACCGAAGGATTTTTTTTTTTACTTTTGATTAAAATATTTTAGAAAACTTCAATATTTTAAATTCACATATGCATTTCTCATGAAAAATTTAATAGCACTTTAAATTTTTAATTTGAGTTATTCAATCTGTTAAATAGTACTTTATTTGCGTAGTTGAATATTTTATTTATAAAATTATATTGATTAAATTATTTTTTTATAATTAAAAAATATAAATATTATTTCAAAAGTTATATACATGTATCAAAATAATATTTAGTGTATAAAAGTTAAAATATTAAAATTATTATTTTTAATTTAAGTGTACAATTATTAAAAAAATAAAATTAAAAGTGTCGCAAGATCGATTTTAAAATTTAGGGTGCCACAAAATTTTTTATTATAAGATTTTTTTATCAAAGTCAAGGGTTGAATTATGTATACACGGTCATTTTAGAAACTTGCAAGACATTCGATGGTCATGACCAATTTCGTGAGGGGAAGTACAAATTAACTCGTGAATTTTGATGAAAAAATCTTCTGCCACTTTAAAATTGACTTGGTGACACTTTAGAATTCACTTTTTATAATAATTCTACACCTCCTTGCTACTAAAAACAATAATTTTTAAAATTTTTTATTTTTATATATAAAATATTGATTTAGTATGTGATTAATAAAACTTTTAGAATAATAATTTTTATATTTTTTAACCATCTAATAAATATTTAATCAGTCTAATTTTATAAATTAAAGTATTGAATAGGTCAAATAAAATATTTAACATGATTAATTATGGAGACAATTGCAATTTTGGTGTATGAATTTTGCAATTTTTTCTATTTTAGTGCATGAATAAAAAAAATTTACAATTAAACGGTTGAACTCCCCATAATTTTGGGATTAAGTGAAATTTACCTACATGGATCCCTCGAATCCTACAGAGATGGCTGGACCCACTTTTTTTATTTTTTTAATTATTGATTAGGCACCAAATAAGATGCCACGTGGGCTGGCCACGTAGATTAAAATTCAAGAGCATGTGAAACGGCTTATTTACCGTTATTTTGAAAAAAAAAAAAAAAAAAACATGGAGGAATAATAATCAAAACAAAACCATCAAACAAACAAGACCACATGCAAATCCATGTCATTTTTGACAAATAACAATCAGGAACTTTTTGACAAATATCAATCGTAAAAATGGAAAATCACAGCAAATTCTCACTAAAACCACCAGCGACTGTCACCACACAAGCCCCCACCGGACCTCCGCTGTAGCCGACGTCCAGGGTGGCCGAAAAGTTGATTCTTGCCAGAACTATGCGATTCATACATCCCCACACTCGAAATTTCATGGGAGCTCAATTTTGTCGTCCGTTTGTTGAGCCAGTGGCTAGTTTGACCGGAATAGGCACCGACAGTCGCTTGATGCCGCCATTAATGGTGGTTTCACCATTCGAGCTTTGTTGTCGGAATTGACAGAGGGGAAACGATCGCACAAGTGAGGGGAGTCGATCACTTCTCGTCCTTCACGTTGAAACTGTCAGAAACGGCAAGAAATCGCCGGAGATCGAAAAGCATGGACTATCGACGAAAATAGGCCTGATTTTCGTCAACGGAGACTCTTTCTGCATGCAAGGAAGCCGAAAACGTGAACAGAGCGTGAGAGGTTCGACCGCCTCTTTTCTTCGTCGATTTAATGTCCGGAATCGGTCTGGCGGTAGTGGACAGGGACGTCGCGCGGTGAAGATCGGGGAGAGAGAGTGCGAGCGAGAGAGAGAGAGGCGTTGAGATGGGTAACTGAGAAGGTTAAGGGTCTTGTAGGGGGTAAATAGGTCATTTACTACACCTTTAAGTTTTAATCTTCGTGGCAACCCACGTGGCATCTTATTTAGCGTCTAATCAACAATTAAAAAATAAAAAAGTGGGTCCCATGAATTCCAGCGATCCATATAGTTAAATTTCACTTAATTGTAAAATTATTAAGAATTTAAATACTCAATTGTAAATTTTTTCCATTCATTTGTCAAAATAGAAAAAATTGCATAGTTCATACATCAAAATTACAATTATTTCTTAATTTTATAAATTAAAATAAAAATTGAAGTGTCACAAAATTTACGGTGTAAAGTATAAAGTAAATTTATGTATTCAACAATTTAAGGTAAGTTTTGATAAGGTAAATACAATATTTCATCATTTAATTTTGATAAATAAAGACAAACTGAAATTCTAAGTTTTTTTTAAAATCACTCAAAATTTTATATTTTGAATAATCACATATCATTAGACTCAAAAAGCGCTGTGTGATGATGTGGCGATTACATATCTAAGTGGCAAGAAATTTTGCCATATAAGAACTGAAATAACTATCAAACCAATCAACTCTGGATGCCAACAAAACCCACAAGCTAAAATCAATACAAATATCCCACACAACAAGTGCTCCTATCAAATATTGAAAGAAAGAAAAGAAACTATCATAGTTCTGAAAAAAAAAAAAGCTTATTTGCATCTTCAACGAAAGGTCCATTATTCTAAATCTGTTAAGAAAGCAAATAAAACTGAAAAAAAGAATTCTGATCTATTACTCTAAATCTATTAAAGAAGCATGCAAAACTGACAAAAAAAATCAAGACCCAACGAGGTTCTTCCTTGCAGATGAATCTATCAACAAAGTAATAACTTTTTTTTATTTATTAGAGGCTTTGAACTACGATAACATTTTTAGCTATATAATAGAGATATCTCTTCCCTTAACCTACTAAATTAGTGAAAACTTTTATAATTTAGAGGATTTGAACATGAAATCTATCATTTTTTACATTAATTAGAAAATTAATTAGTGTTTTGATAACTTTAGAATTTTCTTTAGAGGAAAAACAAATGATAGATCAAATTAAAGCCGAGCAGTTCTACGCTGGACTAAATTGGTTTGGTTTGGTTTGGTATGACCAAATAGATTTTATAGTGACCAAAATCAGACCAAATACTGTGAAAAGTGGTTTGATACTCCGGTTTGGTTATTCCGAATCGAATAATCTATTTTGGAGCAAAAATTAATTCAATTAACTATATACAAAACCGAACCAAAACCAAAAACCGAACGATTATCACTATTCAAACCAAACAATAACTGAATTTTTTTTAATTTATTGAACCAAACCGAAATGAGTCAGTTCCATTCGATTTTCAAGTCACCCAAATACTGCTCACCTTTAATCAATTGAAATTAGCCGAGATTCTTCTATATCTATTTATATGGAAGTTTGAGACACCTTGTCCACCAAGTTAGTAGAGATATCTTAAGAAAGATAAGATGTCTAATTATGCATACTTGGTTAGTTGTATCGCTGATTCAAAATTTTTAAGATGTCGAATCTGGATAGGTCCTTAAAGCACCGATCTTGGTTCCAGTGTGGTTCCAATGATTTTGACATGGTTCCGACAATATATGTATTATTTTTTCAAAAAAAAAAAAATTTAGTTATAAGTTTGTCCTTTTTTGGTAAAAATTAATATGAATTTGAAAAATGATTTTTTATTTTAAATAACTTTTAAAATGCTTATACACATATACAAATAAAATTAACTTTTCAAATAAATACAAAATAAACAAATAAATTATGATTTTATTTTATCTAACTGTTATTAATTAAATAAATTAGTAGAAAATTTTGAAAGCGAAAAAATTCTTTTGAACAATGTAATTTTGGGCCAACTAAAAAAAGAAAATTGTTAAACTCTCATTTGTATGAAAAAATATAATTTTTAGACTAAGTATTTTACGTTTTTAGACATTTAACTTTTTATTAAGTCAAGTGTATTACACAATCGCAGATTTACTTAAACTTTTAGAGGTGCATAAAATAGACTAATAATAGTGTATTGGATTAAGATTGTATTAGATTTTAAAAGAATTGTCAAGTTTGATGGAATTAAATAATTTTTTAAGATTTCTATAGATTCCATTAAAATTCTATAGAGTTTTATGGAATTTGTGAGATTTTTTTTTTTTATAGATTTTGATGAAATTACAATGATTTTTTATATATCCAATCAAAATAAATTTCGAAATCTAATTGAACAAATTAAAATGTTTTTTAGGTCAATTGAAAAATTGAAAAATAATAAGGGACCAAAAAACAAAATGTGTCATCTTCTCCGAAATTATTTTCTTCTTCATTAAAACCTTACTACCGCCGACAATGAAAGGCTTGCAATGGCTGGCATCGCCGCTAGTCATCCTGCGCCCCCAAAACAGTTACGATGTGGTCAGAAGACTATAGACTTCTCATCCCATGACTGAACAACGATCGTTTCGTCGGAAAAATATATAAATTTAAAATCAAAAACTAGTAACAACTGCTAGCCAGGACCTATGCCAGCTACTGGAACTCGTTCAAGGAGGCAGCGGACCTTGAGACAAGCCCGATGCATGGTCCACCGCCTGCGACACACAGAGCTTGGCAGTCCGGCCACAACAGTGGCAGACTGTGTTGGCTTAAACTATAAAAATATCCTGAATTTTATGACCTGTAAAATCACTCTAGTTTAACATTTATATCCGGGCATCACAGTTTTGAAATTTAAATATATTGACATCCTAAATTCAAAATTGATTTAGAATTTTGAATAAAATAATATATTAGTGGGTTCCACTAGTTAGCCTTGGATTAACTTAGCCATAAACACTCTAACGTCGTATAAATATTGATCTCTGTTAGAAACAAAGCACCTTGTCTTCCCCTATCACAACTGAACTACATCCAATTACTGCACATAATTAACAAAGCAAACATGAAATTTATTCTGGATCTGGTTGGTTTAATAATGGCTATGTGGGTTCTTAGAAACAAATGAGGAGGACAACTTTGTAGCTACAGGCAACGTGTCCGTTACTTGAAGGGATTGTGATTATGTATGCAAATGCATCTACTACACAAATAATCTTTATAAAAGCTAACTGATGCATAATACGTGTGCTATAATTAAGTGTCCAACGGATGGAAATCATAGATAGATTTGAGATGAGATGGAGAGCTTTCAAATATGGAGATCGATGATTTTTTTGGGGAAGGCAAGATGTTTTGTTTCCAACAAAGGTCGATGGTTTTTGTGACATTAGCTAGGGTGTTTATGATGTTATAATAAAACGATGCGTTTCACGTTCGTTGGGTTAAAGTTAACCCAAAACTAACTAATGGGACTCACTAATACATTATTTTATTTAAAATCCTATGTCAGTTTTGAATTTGGGGTACTAATATATCTAAGTTTTAAAATTGGTGTGTTCGGTGTACAAAAGTCAAATTAGAGTGATTTTGCAATAAGTTTAGAGTATTTTTATAGTTTAAGCCGACTATATTCTTCAGTTCTTCGACTATTTCAAAACTTTTCTAATTCTTTTATTTGACTAAATCAATATTTAATTGAAATCAATCCATAAAAGTTTCATAAAATAATTTAATTAATTTTGAAAACTTGCAACATATTGATTTTTATCAAAATATCAAATTCTCAGCAAATTAATTAATTCAAAATTATTCTGATATTTAATACATTATTTTACACCTTGAAGGGTGTATTGGAAGACTTTATTAGATTTTTAAAAGATTTTTGAAATCTTTAAACTGGAGGATCGATTTGTAAATGACTCTTTTATTTATACATAACTTTAAAATTCAATAAAATCAATAATTTTATAAAATCCTTCTAAATCAGCAATTTTTTGAATACTATCAAATTTGTATAGACATTTAAAAATCACAATTGAATACCATCAAATTTTATGAATTTTATAATAGGGATAAATTTGATCAAAACTCTTTTAGATTTTTAAAAAAATTTCAATAATTTTGATCTAAAATTTTTTTATCCTATTAAAATTTTATAGTTTTCAAAATCTCTATATCATCTTCTTTATCCAAAAAACATGAAATCTCACGCTATCCAATCAGATTTTAGCTTTTATGATCAAAGATAGAGAACGATTTAGGCTTAAAAATTTCAAATTGAAGATTAGGCAGCAGGGAAGTTTTTTTTATCTGTTCATAGATATTAAAAAAAAGGTAAAATTACTATTTCATCCCTGTATAATTGAAAATACAATCCGTCCATCCTTTATTTCAAGAACTGCATTTTGTAGTCCTATAATTTTGTGTCCGTCCAATCCTTCGGTCCTTCCATCGTAATTTAACCCTTTTTTTTTGCCGTTTATTCAATAAGGAGAATAGAAAATAAAGACAGAAGTATCCTCTTTAACACCCAAAAAGCCAAAAATACCTCCAACCTTCAACACGCAAAAATACCCCAAACGTCTAGCTACATGTACGCGTTTACACTTCACACAGCTTTTTAAGAAAATCCAATAGCTGTCTGAGTTTTTCTGTGTCTGGAAGCCATGTGCTTCCGACGTAATTATTTATATAAAATAGGCTAAAGGAATCCCAGAAGTTTCTTTTCTTTTTTTTTTTTTTACACTGCTGTTCAAATTTGTTATGCTTTGAATTTTTTGTTCTTTATTTGTTCCAATACGCATAAGTTGACAAGGCCAGTAATTCATTGATGGCTTTTATTTGCCTACACCCTTTTTTTGCACTCTGACAAGCCCAGTCCTATTATCAGAGCGTCAAGGTCAAGAGGCTTTGATATATTATCCTCTGCAGAAGTGCTTGTTTAACGGTGTTCAAGGAGAAATTGGCTTGAAGATTTATTATCAAGATGAAGTTATACAGTCACCTCCACCGCCACCGGCATCCACGAAGCACCAGTAAAAAATATTTTTTACAAAACAAAATCATTAATTAAAACTGAATCCCAATATTGTTTTTGATTCTAATCCAAAAATCAAAAGCATTAATCTAAAAATAATCATTTATTTAATAATGAAGTTTTGTTTTTCTCTGTTTTTGCAAACTTTCAAGAGAGAGAGAGAGGGGTTTGAAATTGAATAATTTGGTACCAAGTGAAAATGTGAAATAAAGATAAGGGTATTTATGACTTTTGACTAGACTAACGGCAAAAAGAAACTTTTTGGAGAAGGACATGTTAGTTTAACGGTTCAAGAGATATATACTTCAAAAAGCATTCAAATAAAAATAAGGATTTTGAAGCATTTAAATAAAAATAAAGATGGACTAGTTATATTTTGATATATAAAGAGATATAACAGTAAATTTTCATTAAAAAAAAAAAAAAGACAGTAATGAAGTCCAAAAATGAAATCATTTACTTTCCTTATTTATGCATTAACTATAGATAATCCTAATATAGAAGATGCTGAAATTGCCTGTGCAAAAGAAGTGGTTTTCCATCACATAGAATGTGTATTGTAATATAGCAATTTCATTCTCATGTTGTTTTGTGATTTATTTTACTGATTTGGGGATTTTTTTTCTATTAATTTGTTTTGGTACTACTTCTATTCCATAATACTTATCACATTTGAGAAAATAATTTGTTCTAAAATACTTGTCACATTTATGGTTTTAAGAAGTAATAAATATTTTTTTCCATGTTTACCCTTTATATATGACTAATAATTATTAATTTTATTTAATGTTTTTCTTAGAGAATTAGTATTAAATTAAGGGTAATAAAGCCAATTTATTTAATAATTTATTGTAATTAAGATAAATTTAATGATTTTCTTAAAAAACGTGAAATTTCAAATATGACAAGTATTATGGAACAGAAGTAGTATTTAGTTACTAATTTTTCTTTAATGAATTTGTTTTATTGATTTTGTTTGTGGGTATTGAATACTTTAGGGTTGAATTTCACTCGTCGTAGGGGTGGCCACGGTTCCAGAACTGAAACCCATCGTAGGGGTGGCCACGGTTCCAAAACCGTAGGTTTCGGTTCTGGAACCGACTATTCTGGTTTCAAAAAATTTAAAATCGGAATCGAACCAGAATTTGAAGGTTCTAGTTACGGTTTGAAATCGAACAGTTACGATTTCAATTCTGGTTTCTCAACGATTTCAAATCAACAATTCCGGCTCTCCGATTGATTTTTCAGCATTATAAAATCAAAAGTTAAGTAACATATTTTTGTTGAAAATTTAAAATTTAAATATTTATTAAATAATTTTAGAAAAAAACATAAAGAAAAAAAAAGGTAAAAAAAGGTTTAACTTAATTTATTTATTAAAAAAAAGGGCTTGAACTTTTTTTTTTTAGAAAAAGAGCTTGAACTTAATTTATTTATTTTAAATGAAATGAGGTATTTTAAATAAATCCAAAAAATTAATTTTCCACAAATACTCTTAAAATTAGCCGTTATATAGTTGTTAGGAGGGTTAATTTTGAAATTTCGCAAAAATATTTGAAAAAATAAAAAAATTATTAAAACAGGGTGAAACCATCGGTTTGAACCGTCGGAACCGCCGGTTCTGATCAATTTTTGAAATCGCCGATTCACGGTTCCTCAAAAATTAAAACCAAAACCGAATCACAGACTTTCAGTTTCGATTTCAATTCGAACCGGTTTCGATTTCGGTTTTTACCGGTTTTGAACCCAACGGCCCGGTTCTAAAAACTGAAAAATGGCCACCCTACCGTCGTGCTCAATTATATCTTTAATTTTTATCACACTAAAATACATCTATCAATGTAGCCATTCACGTTGGGCGAAAGCTGTCATGACGCTTTAAAAATATAAACATTGCTTTTGTCAACACTGCAAGTCAGACATCCATTAAAACACTGTCTATCTCATGCGAAGACAATTTCTCTCTCCTGCCCGCTTATGGCTTTCAAGGAAACTTCTTTATTTCGTCCTCTATCATCCAGATGAAGTGCCCGCTTATGCTACAACGAGCTGCTATCGCCCAGCCACTGCCGTGGTGGTCTCTACGTACGGCAGCTCTTCTTCACCGTCTCTCAACGATTATTTGTTCTTTGAAACTTCTCTTCCATAACTAAACCGAGGGTTTAATCTTTAAACTTGGTCCTATTTTCAACATTGCAATTTATTTAAGTTTACACAACTGATCATTTTATTTGTCTTAGGTTTTGAATCATTCGGACGAGGATTCTGAGATTTTTTGCCATGGTTTGAGAGGAAAGCTGGTGTCAAGGTTTCATCAAAGCTTTATATTGGAAAATCCTCTTATGGCATGTAGTTTAAAAAAATTTTAAACTCTGTTTTTTGTTTTTTACGTTTTTCTTTTTCTAATTTTTGGTTTTCTTTTGAGGTCAATTGAATAGAAATTGTTTCTTGGAAAGAAACAGGAAACAAATTTTACTCTATAAAATGATATAATTCTTCTTCCTTCCTCTCATCATCAAGAGGGAAATAGAACTTTAGAATGAATGGCCTTTATAGTGCTTTAGCAGACAGGGGACTTAGCTAGAGCTCCGTGATTTGGGGGCACAAATTCAAATGTAAGCATGGCTATAAATGAAAATTAATTCAAAAGGGACAGTGTCTTTAAAGCCTGTATATACGTTGTTTATGAGACTAATGCAAAAACAGCATTAAAACAGGTTGATATTACGGAATAAATTCAAATGGAAAAAATAAGGAAATTAACAGAAGAATGAGAAATTAGTATTTAGTATAACTAAGAAATTAAACGAAAGGAGCGGTAATCAAAACAAGAAAAGGAGAGAGCTTTACCTTCTTTGAAAGAGAATCAAAGATGGGTTCGGTGGTGTTAAAAAGTGTGGGCTGAGTTTTATGGGAAGAAGAAGAGAAATCCTGCTGCTGCTGCTGTTATTGTTGACCGACCTTCCAGTTAGCGTCTTTCTCAAGCGAGTCGAGTTCTTCTGCGCTTAAACCCCAGTCTTCGTCATCAAACTCCATTCTCTTATTTCTTTGGTTCGTTTCAAATTTTCAAGTTAAAATCGACCGTTTTAAGGTTTCAATGGGTAGTGCATCTGAAATTTATTTCTTTTTGGAGCTCTGATCCAAACAAACCCAGCAAACCAAACACTTTCTGTACTTCAATTGCCCGCTCTTTTTCTCTTTTTATTTAGTTTTTATTTTTATTTTTTTTACGGGAATAGATTTTATTGGAAAATTTTTATTATGTCAATTATAAATATAATATTATTACAAGAAAATTAATTAATATACCCTATTAAAAGCATTTAATCAACGTAATTATCTGATAGAATTCATGTGATTAAAGTAATGTTTATAGTAATTTGATATTGTTCACACTTGAAAATGCCACTTTTGGTATACAATTTCTACTAACAACTAGGCGTATACCTGCGCGCATGCGCAAAGTTTTCTAAATTTCGAAATTATTTTCATTAAGAATCATTCATATTTATTAACTCAGTTTTAATTCCTATTAAAGCTTTATTTTAAGAAGATAACATTCAAATTTTGAAATTTGATTATTTTAAAGAATCATTAACGCATATTAACTTAGTATCTAAAATACTAAAATTATGCATATAATTTAATTCTTGCCAAATAATTTCTCTCTGTTAATTGTATCCTAATTTCTCTCGGTTTGAAACTATATAATTTAGACACTCATTTTAATTACAAACAAAACAGAATTGAAAAAGGGCTGAAAATTCAAAAAAACAAAACTTCCTAACAATTTAAACTTTGAAGACTACTAAAAGAAAGAAACAACATTAATAGCAAATTAGACTATATAACTTTTGAAGAACATATACTCCAATGTCATATCAGCTGCTGCAAATTTCTAATTTTTGTTGCTATCCTGGAGAACGGGATAAAACTAATTCATTTGTACTTAAAACTAATTGTCATCGCCCTCCGTATGATCACTTTCGTTGTTGCTTCTTTTTTCAATGCCATTTTGATTACTTTGATATATCTATATCTTATTCAAACATTCACCAAAGATTCAAAGCAAATAAATTCGTACTAATGGTAATTAAATGGTGAATAATGTTTACAACAAAAGACACAAGAAATATACTAAATCAGAACTTATAAGTGATACAGTTAAAATAGTACTAATAAAAAACAGGAAAAAAATGAAAAAAAAAAAAAAAAGGATAATTTCATGCAAAAGCACACTAAAAAGGCAACTACTTGATTTGCCTTGCGACGTAAGCCCATTTACAAATTTTCAGGCTTGATTGCATATACTCAACTCTGTTTTTGTACATGAAAATCATGGAATATGCATATGTACAGTAAATGTTTTAGACCAAAATTTTCCCAACAATTAGCATACTTATTAATTGATCTGCAAGCATCAAAACTATTTTCAAGGAAATAACCATTAATGTGGCCCTCAACTCAAAACCATTTCAGATTTTAGACGGGGAATACCCATTTACATACATACGAAAAAAATAAAAATAACATGACAAACTCATAACCAAAATGCATGCACAAATTCAAATAGAAAATACCAACTTCACAAATATAAAATGGACACATATAATAATAATAATAACAGTACCTGAAAATTAATGCTATAAGGTACTTTAAATTCTACTGCCAAGAACCACAACACTCCCTAATCACATGCTAATACACAACAAATTAAAATACAAAAACAACAAAAATCATATCATGCCTCAATTTCTTTAGTTTTCAAAAATTAACGAGAAAAAAAAAAATTCAAGAAGATAGCATCATTTATCGCCAAGAATTATAACACTGTTATTAGTGCCAAAGTAATCTCCATGTCAATGATGGAGTTCTCTTTGTTGCGAAGATCTCCATGCCAAAGTAATCTCCAGTGAGAGGCAAAATGATTCATAAAATCTAAGAAATAAATCATAAAAAATGTCAAAACAAACTGTTGCATATTAAAAAGAATTATAGAAAAATGCATGCTAAAGAACTCACCATTATTTAGATCAGAAAAACATATGTTAAAGAGCTCACCATTATTTAGATGGCAATAATTAAAACTGTGAATGAAGCAAAGTCATACTCATATTGCTACGTTAAGGCAATAAACATGAAGCTAAATGCCATATTAAAAGTTAAGAGAGGATTAAAATCAAGATCTAGAACAACTTCATAATACTTTATGCTAATCTCAAATGAAGTTCGGTACTTGCTATAACGTGGATTATAATTAAGACTCATACATCTAAAATAGAGAAAGTACAACATTCAGTAGCTTGGATTATTAAGAATTCCACAACGTTTGAATTGCAGTAATTCAAAAATAAATCAAAACACCCACAATTATTATCATCAAACCAAATAAAAATACGCTTAATAATAGATTAAAAGGGAAAATTTTAAAAACTCACAAAAAGGAAGAAAAAAAAAAAAGAAAGATAAGGAAACTTTCGGCACAACGATAGAATTAGAGTAAGAATACTAGTGGCACAACGATCTAATTGGCAGTACCTATATCAGAATGGATAGTATATTTCCATTCATCCTGGCCGCATGTTGATGGGGATAATGACGCAGCGGCAAGAAGGGGTCAGATTGATTGGCTATCGTGTATAGGAGAAGAGAAAATGGGGTTTAATCTTTGGTTTAATTTAAGAGGTGGAATGAAAGAGAAAATGAAAACTTGAGGCACTTGCAAATGTTAGACATTTTTTCACGGAATTTTTTCTTGGAAATCAGAAATTTCTCCCAATCAAGATAAAAGAAGATATTCAAAAACTGTAATTTCTCTCTCCTTATGTGAAGTGCCACATCAGCATATTAAAACAATCTATGATTCTTTTTTATATAATGATGACAATTTCTTATGTTTACAATGTCCCATGTTTACAATCTATTAAATGTCAAATCGATTATACTGATGGATTTGTTTTAGGTAATAAAAATTAATGGTTTGATTTTTTTGCGTAACAAATTGCAATGTAATAGAGTGTATAATTGAGAGACTACAGATGAAATTAAATCTATATTTAGTGGTGAGGAGATGAAACAAGGAGGAAGTGGCGAAGGCCTATTAGATTTGTCGCAAGGGTGTATTTGTCTTTTAATTTTAATCTTTCACTTTTTAGCTGTATTTTATTTGCAAGACCGACAAAAAAAGGGACAATTTTTGGAGATATCTATTTAATATAGCGAGTAACGGATAACGGATATCCAAAGATTTGTACTCGTATTTTATCCGTATCCATAACGGATAGTAATTAATTTTACTGTTTGTATCTGTTTCAAATTTATTTATAATTACTCATATCTTTTTTAAACGGATTGAAGCCGAACGGGTACCATAAAATACCCTTACCACTTGCATCCCTAGTGGTGATCGATTGAATATTAATTAATATTATTATTATTTTAATTTGTTTATATATTTCAGCATCGAGGCTGAATTTGGATATAAAATCTCTTTAAATACTTAAGGAGAACCTTTTATCTATTTTCATTGGCAGCTAACATTATCTATTTTCGTTGGCCGCTAAAACGAATCCAAATCAATCGGATCAATGAACTTTGAGTATAGAATAATATACAGGCAGGCTAAAAGTTAGTTACCCTATAACTTCTCTGTTTTTTTTTTTTTTTTTCCTTACAAAATTTTACATAACAAATAAGTATGTAGGATTAATTTTGGATATATATATAAAATCCTGAAGCAAAAAAAATTCAAAAAGCTGAGTTGGCGCTCTTCTATTTCAGCATTTCCTTTTTCTTTAAATTTTCTTTTTTATTGATCATTTTTAGTTATTTATTTTTCCGTTTATCACGGTTAATAAACTTTTACTCTTTTTAGATCCATAGGCTATGCTCTGTTTAATTTTTTTTTATTAATAATAACTATAATTTTTTAATTCAAATCTTTTATTTTTTATCGTCAATTTTTATCGTCAATCAAATGGAAGTTCATCTTTTTAACAATAAATAAGAATTGTAGCCTCCATTGCGATAGTCATTTATTTCTTACTCTTCCTTTACTTTTTTTTTTTTTTCATTTTTTATATTGATTTTACATGATATTTCTTCACTCTCTAATTTTTGGATTCTACAGATTTTGGAAGTGGTCATGCACTCATTGCGGGATTGTGGTTATGCCAAATACCAAAGGTATTTGATTTGAATTTTTCAAGATTTTTTTAATGAATTTTGCTACCGAAAGTATCTCCAAAAGGTTAGTTAAGTTTGAAGTGTAATTATTTCAGATAAATCATTTACTAAATAGTGATCATTAATTCATTATCAATAAATCAATATTTGCAATCCACACTAATTACATTCCATGAATTGTTGTCTTTTAAATTATGGAGGGAGCTTGAGTTCATAATATGGTGTTTGATTTTTACGGCGAAAATAATTGGTGTAGGCACCTGTTTAATTCATCTAAATGGGTCAAGTGTGCTGATTTTTTATCGCAATGTTTGGCGGTAGCGGAAGATAAGGCAGCCATGAAGGATAGCGGAAGAGTGTCCTGATTTTATGCAAGTGCTTTGAAATTGAAAAAAGGCAGGCGAAGTGCAGAATTTAAAGCTGAGAGATCTAGGCATTGCAGGATTTGTCTAAGTACATTGACTTTGCAAACCCAAGGCAAAAGTTAACCTGAAAATGGAGGTCACACCTGCAAAAAACGTTTCATATTCCATCAACAGTCGAGGGAAGGACTTTTGCGATACCAATTTTTTTTTTCCTTTTTGAAAATTATTATTTTCATGAAATTATCATAATCCCTGTGTTTAAATATTTTGCTTCTTTACATAATCACAATTAATGTAATATTTTTTTTTTTTTGAAATGTACATTTAATATAATATTACTGTTTAATCCCTCAATTTACTATTAAATATTATTTATAATGTTAACCGTCTATCAATTCATGTAACTTGACGCTAATTACCCTGTTCAATATTTTTACACTTTCATAATATTTATTGATTTCTAAAGTAATTAAGACAAGTGAATATTACTAATTTAAGTAACACATCAGTATTTTCACATTGATCTAATTTAATCGAGAGTCTTACTTGAGTAGTATACTATTGATGTGTAATTAATAAATACAATTTTGCCATGAAAAGCTATCTATTTTTTACACGATATAATTAATTTTTCTAAAATAAAAATAATAATATATATCACACAATTTATAAATATTTATTGTAATTGTTTTTATTAGCATTCGAAAAGATTAAATATGCAAATTGAAATGTTTGTGTTTAATTGTATGAAATATTTAGTTTCATTATTTCTTGATATATTGAAAGTATTTAAAGAGGTATTTTAAGCATATTATTTTTATCCAAAGGAAAGACCAGCTAGCACGAGCCCATGCAAACCCCGCAGAATCTATAGCAAGACAAGACCCAACCGAAAGAGATGGAAGGTGAAGGATTTGCAACCCCTAAGACCAAAAATGACTTCATTGGGCGTATGCCACAAAGTTCGCCCCCGTGAAAATTTTTGCCAAATGCACATCTCATTGCCTATCCAGGAGAACAACATATCCATCGACCACGTTCTTGAACAGATGGGCAGAAAAACCTCCATTAAAAAAAATAGTTAAAGAGTTGTTTTAAGGATTTTATACTTCAAACTATTATAAATAATATTAGAAAATTGTCTCTTATATCAAGTACTATGACATCAAAATTAATAGGTTTAGATATTATATCGATAAGTGATTTTTCTTTTTTTATTTTTAATTTAAGAGGATTGAATAATGAGCTTTTGAGCTATTATGTTAAGAGTTTATCAATGAAATTAAATATTTGGTTAAATTAACTTATAATTCATTTATCTATCCAAAATTTAATACCATATTTAATATTTATAGTCATATATTTAAAAATGTATCCAAATGAAATAAAATAAACAAATAGAAACTGTGTAATATAATTAAATCCTTGGAAATATATAATTTTTAATATAATATAAATTTTAATTATAAATTATAAAAATAATTCGCGCTGCCTTCGTCCATTTTAATTATTATTCTTTGACCTATCAAAACTACTCAAGAATGATGATAAGATGACAATAATAAATATATTAAAAAAAAGGAAAACGAAAATTTTTAAAATAAAGTATGAAAAATTTTTTGGAGATAATAATAATAATAAATTGATTAATTTAATAAAGCCTCCAGGTGCACCACCAACTCGTCATCTTCAAAACGCACGGAGACAAAAACCTCATAACCGTCGAATACGCAGTCAGAGTCGTAGTCACAGTCACAGAGAAGGCAAGAGGAGACGACGAGAAAGGCGTTATCTCAGTGATGGCCACACACCTGATTCCCTCAATCTCTTCTCGCCACGTGTCCTACGAAACTTCCATTTGCAATCAGATAGCCCATCCCTGCCTACATAATCTCTCTCTTTCTCTCTCCTATATCGTTTTCGTATATATCCGTTGCCTCTCTGTTTCTGACTCACTCCTCCTCGAACCCAACAATCTTATAATTATCCTTTCATAACCCAAGTCACCACCACCCGTAAAGCTTATATTTTATGGTACTTTTGTAGTATTAGTTTAGGGGGACGCAGAAATGGATCACGCAGCCGATGCTTACCGGACCGATTTGATGACCATAACTAGGTTTGTTCTGAACGAGCAATCAAAGCATCCGGATTCGCGTGGGGATTTCACTATTTTGCTTAGTCATATTGTTCTTGGATGCAAATTCGTTTGCACTGCTGTTAACAAGGTCTATCTCTCTTTCTCTATCTATTCTTCAAATGGTTATTTATTTCTTTTTTGGTTTCATTTATGTTCCTTTTCGTAGTATTTTAGTTTGTTCAGTTTTTTCCTCTAATGAATTTATGAGGGTGAGTTTTTCTTCTTGATTCTATGCGTTTTTCGTTTCAATTTCACAACAAAAAAAAAGGGAAGAAATTCCATAATAAACATTGCTTGACTTGCTTCTTGTTATTAATGTACTTTTATACTTCGTAGTCAGTCAATTGTGGTGGCCAAGCATAAAATGGAAAGGGGAAATATAAAAAAAGTGGGAAATCAGAAATAGAATATTTTTAGTGTTTAAGTGCAAGAATATATTCACAGCTTTTTAGCTTTATATCTTTATATTGGTCTCAAAAAATTATTATCTCCAATATTTTATTACTTTGTGCAGGCGGGTCTTGCCAAGCTTATTGGACTTGCTGGGGAGACAAATGTTCAGGCAAGTTGTCCATTGGTCCCAAAACCCATGTTATTTATCCTGCTATATGTTTTTCTTTTCTCTACTGAAGGTATTTATGTAAAAACAAAAAAAAAAAGAAAAAAAAAAAAGAAAAGAAATAGATAAACTTCTGTGGTTTTATTACTAGGAGCGTTGTTGTAAAGTTAATTTATTTTGTTTCTTTTTGCCTGTTTTGACTATTAAAGGGTGAAGAGCAAAAGAAGTTGGATGTGCTTTCAAATGAAGTTTTCGTCAAGGCCTTAGTAAGCAGTGGGCGAACAGTGAGTAACAGGATCGATGATAATCTATTGATTTATGGTGGTTTAAGGATAATGAGTTTTGACTTTCTCTAACAGTTAAAATATTGTGGCAGTGCATCCTTGTATCGGAGGAAGATGAGGAAGCAACATTTGTGGAGCCTGCCAAGCGTGGAAAGTATTTACTTTCAGACTCATTTTTATTAGTTATTGTAGCCTATTCTGTTTTATTATGACTATATTTTTATTTGTATGCGGTGTGGACTAATTGTTTATATGAGCAGGTACTGTGTTGTTTTCGATCCGTTGGATGGATCCTCTAACATTGACTGTGGTGTTTCCATTGGAACGGTAGGGCCTTTATCATGATAGGAATTTGTACTTGAATTGGAATCCTTTACTTACTGACACTATAAAAAGTGATTTTTTCCAGAATAATCCGATATCGAAGTTATATATTGAATGTCTTATGTTTCATCTAGATCTTTGGGATTTACATGGTGAAACATGGCCATGATCCAACTCTAGATGATGTCTTGCAACCTGGGAAAAATATGTTAGCAGCTGGTTATTGCATGTATGGAAGCTCTTGCACGGTATGAAATACTAGAGTTTGTTAGTTTTTGTAAATTACAAAGTTATTTCTTCGTTTGTTGTGTATGGGATTTGTAAGGGCAATTAGATTCTGTAAAATTTCTTTCACTTTCATATGGATTCAATTCAAGATGTCAAATTTTAAGGGAACTTATTTTCTTCACAAAATAATGTATGTAGGATAGCAAATGTGAAGCTATAAAGCTTCTGTTTGTAAAATTTGTGAAAATGTGGATTGATATTTTTTAATTCTTTGGCATTTTCTTGTTGATCTGAGAGAATATTTTTTATTTTGAACTTATTTTATTGGAGCTTTAGGAATCAGTATTTCCAAGGTTTCTTTTTGTTTGTGCTTCATAGTTTTCAGACATGTATTGACCAGTGCTTCAATTTTTCACTTATTAAGGAATATCTGATTTTGCAGCTTGTATTGAGCACTGGAGGTGGTGTGAATGGGTTCACCCTTGATCCATCCCTGGGGGAGTTCATACTGACACATCCTGATATTAGAGTATGCTATCTGATTGCTGCATCAATTTGATGAAAACTGAAATCATAAATATTTTTAACTTGCATTATGTCTAGAATAAAATGTGAAAATCAATTCTTGCAACAAGTCAAACGGCACAATATCCTCTTGGAGCAAGTTAAATGGACTAATATGCGAATATTTCTTTAATTACCACTTTTTAAGCCTATCCGCATAGTTTTTAATAGGGCTAGAGGCCTAAGAAAAATCCTGGTTTAAATGACAGAAGTCATTTTCAAATCACATATACATAATAAGTGACATTAGCCATCTCTGACTCTCTTCACTTAATATCTTCTGGTTTATTTGTTGCGTTTTCATTCTTTACATTTAGCTTTCATTTCTAAGCCACCAATCCTTCCCCCTTTCTTAATAGATTCCAAAGAAAGGAAAGATTTATTCAGTAAATGAAGGAAATGCAAAGAACTGGGATGGCCCAACAGCTAAGTATGCAGATGCATTTCAAAATTCTCTTAGTTTTCTACTGATTCCTTACTGTAGTTTAATGACATTATATGGCCTTAGGTATGTGGAGAAATGCAAGTTCCCTAAGGATGGTTCCTCCTCAAAGTCTCTAAGATACATTGGAAGGTATTATGAATCCTCTCCCTGACAACTGTGGCATTTCTATTTTTAAAATTTTTATTTGGCATTTAATTATTGCAATTGTGTCTTAGGTGGTCCTTTCTTTCATCTTTGGTTGACATTCCTAATAATTGAATGGAAATTGACAGTCTATTATCCTTTGATAGGGGTTATATAGGATGTTAACCAGTCTCTTCCTGCTGGCATTTAATGTTTTCTTCTTATGATTCTAAATTTAATCGTTTTAGTTGCCTGTTTCTTACTCTGCTATTCAGAATCTTAATCTGTAATATGTCCTTTGCTTTCTTTTGTTCCATTTCTTTTCTTGGGTGAATCTGATGCAACATCTATGATTCTTTGAGTTACTAACTTGTACGATTTTCTTTAATCACTTGTCCATCAAATAAATCATATATTGCACATCTGAATGCAAAATTTGTAGCAGAATCCTTTTAAACAAAATGACTAGTAGTTTAACTAGGCTTGCCTGTGACAATATTAGTCCCTTGAATAACTCCAACTGTGTGAGAGAGTATAGGTAAGCTACCTTGAGCTGCAATTTCCAATGTCAATTCCACCACAATGCAGCCTTGCAATCGCCAGTCAGAGTAGCAAATAGAGATGCTGAAGGATGTCAAAGCCATTCCACTAAGTTGATTAATGCTAATTCAAACACCCATTTTATACAAAAATTGAGAAAGCCTTAATTTTTGGATATTTTGATAATTTGGCCTATTAAAGTAATAGTCTAAATCCTGTAGTGAGTAGTATTATGCTATCTGGACCTTGAAGCATCTCATGGACAAATTGTTATTATCTAATTTGTGAATTCTGTAACCAATAGTACTGTTTCTGTGTTATTTAATTCAAATTGGCAAATGAGGACAATGTTCTGTATGTGCTTTAATTTCTATATGATCTGCAATTTGTGTGAAAAATATGCTTAACCATTCAATTTGGATAGCTGAGTATCCAAATTTTACAGAATTTGATGCTAACCATTTATGTTTTTGATCTGGCTTTGTTACATTCAATTAAATCTCTTCATTTCTGATAACAATCTTTCAATGAAACAGCATGGTCGCTGATGTCCATCGCACATTACTTTATGGAGGGATATTTTTGTACCCTGCTGATAAGAAGAGCCCAAATGGAAAACTGCGGTATGTTTATTCATGGTTCTTTGTCTTGATGGCATCCTTGAAATACTCAATTAACCTATTGCTTTCCTGTCTAAGTTATTTCATTTTGCTACTCACTTTGGTTAATTTGTGCGTCCTAGTGTTCTGTATGAAGTTTTTCCAATGTCCTTTTTGATGGAACAAGCGGGAGGTCAGGCTTTCACTGGCAAGCAACGGGTATTATTTTCTTGTTCTTGTTACTGATTCAAATCTCCATTCATTTCTCTCATGAACATCAATACGTAAAATCTCTTCTGCTACATGAAGGTTTAGGCCTGTTTTTTCCCCCTCCTATATATCCACTTAGATCAAAAGACCATAATAACTTAGTTTCGTAAGCATTGACGGGCTACAACTAATTGGAACCACTCTTAACTATGGAAATTACATCATATTGAAGTAGTTCTACATAAAACTCGGGGAAAAATATTCATCAATTAACTTAAAGTGCCTTCTTGGGTTTGAATAATATTTACAGTGAACGCTATTTGTCTTGCAGGCACTTGACTTGATTCCGCAGAAGATACATGAGCGTTCTCCAATATTCCTTGGAAGCTATGATGATGTTGAGGAAATCAAAGCACTCTATGCTGAAGAAGGGAAGACCGCATAAAGAACAGTCTCATATAGTTCTTACATATCATTGTTGATTGTAGTATGGGCTACTCAACTCTCTATTTCTGATCATGTATTCATAGGTTAAAATCCTCTTTCTTAAATAAGATGAGATGTCTATTGGTTGTAAGCAAGTTGTAGTTTATATGTTTGAATAACGTTCACATCTTTATGGTATTATGCATGAATCAATCTCTTCATTCTGTATAAAGAAAGGTATTTAAAACAGCAGAGAGAGGTTGCAATTTGGCGTCCCCAAAGATCAAATTTCTGCTTTCTTAGTACTACATTAAATAAGGGCTTGGGTTTAAGGATCTGATTGATAAAATAGGTGGTGTTCGGCAACAGGTTAAAATGTTAAACGTTATTTTTTATAATATTCGGTAACATAACTTTTAAATTAGATTTTAGAGGTTAATGTATCTTTTTATGGAAAAATGTTTAACTTTTAGTGTGTTATAAAAAACTATTCAAATAGTTAATTTTATCTTAACATTTAAAAGCAATTCAATTGTTATGTTACCAAAATTATGAAAATCTACTTAAAGTCGTCGAAAATGACCTAAACCCTAAATACCATAAAAAAATAATTTGTAACTAATTTCTAGTCTAGAATGATAGACCGGAACTGGATGGGTAGCAAGGGTTTGAAGAAATTGAAGAAAATTATGAGTTGAGTGGGTCAGGTTTTAGAAAAATTTAGCATTCTTCCATACTTGGCAATTCCAAAAAAGTTGAAGGTTCAACATAAGAAATGGTCACAAGCCAAAAGGGTGTCATTAGGAATGTTCAAAAATAATTTTCCAAGCTAATGACTTGATAATTAATATCATAATCAATACCTTCATGATTTTTAAAAATGGGTAATCATTATACAACTCATACCACTAATCTTAACCAAAAAAGTAATGCCAAGATCAGTAATTTAATAAAGATGGTCAAGCACTCAAAAATTTTTATACAAGGATTAAGAAAGTAGTTAATTTTCCTAGATTATAACAAAATCAATGATAAATTGACTAAATTATTCTTTATCTCAAAACTAATAGTTACTTGTTAAAGTATTTATTTTATTTAGTGTAAATAAGAATAATATTTAAAAAATATCATTTATTACTCTTTAAAATACTCAAAACGACTTATATTTTGAGATAAAATAATCACCCAAAAACAACTTATATTTTGAGACAGAGAGAGAAAATTACTATATATTTTCAATGTTTTGAATTTTTGAATGCTAGGGCAATGATTAAATGGTCTCTTTGCTACACGAAAATCATTAATAACTAAAAAGATAATAATATCTCGTCATTGAACTATTACTTTCTCTTTCCCAAAATATAAGTCATTTTTGGGTAATTATTTTGTTTCGTAATGGAAGTCGTCTTAAGTATTTTTAGGAGTAATAAATGATGTTTTTTCAATATTACCATTGTTTAGATTAGTTGCAATAAATATTTTCACAAATAATTATTGGTTTTGAAATAAATGATAATTTCGTCAAATTATATTTGAATTTGTTATAATCTAGGAGAATTAATTACTTCTTTAATCCTTGTACAACAACCTTAAATGATTTATTTCTAGCACAGAGGGAGTATAATGATATAATATTACTACCTCTGTTCCATAATACTTATCACATTTGAAAAAATAATTTGTTTTAAAATATTTGTCACATTTGTGGTTTCGAGGAATAATAATTTTTTTCCATATTTATCCTGTGTATATGAACAATAATTATTACTTCAATTTAATAGTTTTATTAGAGGATTAGAATTAAACTAAGGCAATATAGTCAATGTATTCAATAATTTATTGTAAATTAGACAAATTTAATAGTTTTTTTTAAGGGATGTGAAATTCCAAATGTGACAAATATTATGGAACAGAGGTAATATATATTTTAAAATTTTATGTACAACCCCCGTTTCATGATACTTGTCACATTTGAGAAAATAATTTGTTCAAAATACTTATCACATTTGTGATTTCAACGAGTAATAAATAATTTTTTTCCATGTTTACTTTGTATATGCCTAATAATTATGACATTAATTTAATAATTTTTTTAGAGAATTAGTATTAAATTAAGAGTAATGTAGAAAATTTATTCAATAATTTATTATAAGAGTAATATATAAAAATTATTCAATAATTTATTGTAATTCAGACAAATTTAATGGTTTTGTTAAAATACGTGAACTTCCAAATATGACAAGTATTATGAAACAGATATACGTTTGTTCCAAATGCAATCTTTGAAACTGGTCTCCCGCTGCATAAGTTATTATGATAGAAATAAAACAAAAAAAAAAATTGTATATTTACTTGAAGGTCTTCATTCACTTGAATTAAGATCATATCCTGAAACAAAATTTTCTTGAAACTATAAATACCAATTTGAAGATAAAGAAAAAGAAGGTAATGTACAACCATAAAAAGCAAAAACTTTTTTAAAAAGTAAAGATAACTTAAATTCTTCTAAAACATGTTTCCTCTACTAAATATTGGTTAGATATGAAAGGAATAATCTCAGCTCAAATTCATAGAATTATTCATAAAATAATACCGAGTTCAAATAATACTGTGTTCAATTAAACTGGTTAGACTTTAGATTAAGTTAAAGTGTTTGATTAGGTTTCAAAAACATATCAATTATCCATATTCATATAAATATAAATTGAATAAGGGAAAATAATTATTTCGTCCATGAGGTTTGCCATAATTATTTAAGTAGTCATTGACATTTATATAAATATTTATAACATCCCTGAGATTCATTTCATCATATTATTTGATCATTCCGTTCAAAAAACACACATGTTTCTGTTAATTTTTAATAGAATGATCAAACTACCGTAAATCTTCTAATTAACATATCCTCATTTTCAACTCATTTGTTTTCCTTCTCATTCGCTCACAAAAATGGTACAAACAAATTCCATAGAGCTCAAAGCAGAATGAACAACATCTACTTGAACATCAAATGTTCATATATTTAATCTTTGTATTTGCATCCAATGCATTACTTGCTCAATAACCTCAGCAATTAATCCCAGAAACAGCAACCATATGCAAAATCTGCCAAAAAGAAGACCAATATAGCAAAACAAAAATTTATATAGCACATTTAGCTTTCTCTTATTCACTTGAAACTCGACACTACCATTAACAAATGCTCTTGTAAATTTTAAATCATAAATTATAAACTAAATTTAAAGTAATCACCTAATTTGATTTGAACTCAAAATTGAATAAACAAATTAGAAATTTAGAAATTTACCCAAAATTTAGATTAAAATTTCTAAATTTTGGTAAATTTAAAGGATTTAGGGTAGTTTAAAAGGAGGATATGTTAATTAGAGGATTTAAGGTAGTTTGGTCATTCTATTAAAAATTAACAGAAATATGTGTGTTTTTTAAATGGAAGGATCAAATAATATTACATAAGTGAATCTCAAGGATGTTATAAATATTTATATAAATGTCAGGGATTACTTAAATAATTATGACAAACCTCAGGGACGAAATAATGAAAACTTATAAAGGATAATTTCATCTTTTTCTGTCAAAAATTAACGGAAAAAATGTGTTTTTTGGATGGAATGACCAATTAATAAGATGGAAGTAAATCTCAGGGATGTTATAAATATTTGTATAAATGTCGAGAACTACTTAAATAATTATGGCAAACCTCAGGGACGAAATAATTATTTTCCCATTGAATAATTATTTGAATTGACCAATCAAAATATAGAAAAATAAGAAAAAAAAGGCTGGTGGAGAAAGATAATGCTTTAAACTTTCTTTTTCTATCAGCTTTCATATATATATTTTGGTAATGTTTTTTTTGTAAAATTACAAAAATAATTACAATTATATCATATTATACTCATTTTATTTCTTTATTTACTTTTTCTAAATTCCAATAGATCTGGTCTCTCCTCGTCCCTCTATTTCATATCCACGTGTCGATCATAATTTAACTCGCACTAAAAATCAATCGTACACCATAGCATAGACAAACCCCCTCCCTGCCTTCTGCTTCTCTCTGTTTATATCTTCATACATGAAAAAGCAAAGCACACATTAACACCAAATTATCAACCATAACTGCTCAGATCTAACCCCAAAACTTCGATTAATTACGAAAATGTCAAGCGACAGCGACGAAGATGAGCTTCTGCAGATGGCATTGAAGGAGCAAGCGCAACGCGATGTCAACTACCATAGACCAACATCTTCGTCGGCGTCCAATCAGCGGAAGCCTGTGGCCAATTTTGTACAGCCACCAAAGACAGGGGCAGGTGCTCCACCTAGACCAGGGGCGAGCGCGGCACAGCCGCTGAAGGCAAACAGGAAAGTTGTGGAGGATGACGATGATTCGGAGGTGGAAATGCTGAGTATATCGAGCGGAGATGAGGAGGTGATTAAGGATCGAGGAGCAGCGAGAGGGAGAGCTGGAGGAAGAGAGAAAGGAGGGGACGATGATAGACCGTGGGATGGAGAAGAGCCTGATTGCTGGAAAAGAGTTGATGAGGCTGAGGTATGGTTAATCTAGTCAGTTTTATGATTTAAATTATCAGGAGTTTCTTTTCTTTTCATAGATTTTGGAGAAATGGATAGGCAGGTATATGTATATACATGAAGCATAGAAATGCGTGCTTGCTTTATTTTTCTCTAAAATGTAGTTGACTAGATTACTGGAATTCAGTTTCTTCTTCTTCTGTTGGGTGGGCTTAGCTATGTATAATTGCTTATATAGTTGCTTTTCTGTTCTCTCTCTATCCTGATGTGGTTGGAAGGAGTAGACCCTAGGTGTTAAACTGGGATTGAAACTATTTTATTATTTAATTTATGCTCGGCTATCTTCTATTTATTGTTGCTGATCACATGTATAAGTCTTGTAATCTATACTTGAGAATTGAGTGTAAAGGGACTACAATTGTAATTAAGATTGATGGGAAGATTGAATTAACAATTTATTAATATGTTTTCCTCCCTCAATTGATTGAGTTTGAGGTGTGATTAGTGGCTTTTGGCGTAATGTTAAATGGCGTTGAATGATTTTCCATGATAAAAAAGACGGGAAATTATGCTTATGCTTATTTTAGGCAGATGAAGTTCAGTTTTTGTTATCTTGTCCTTGCTGTTGCTTTGTTTATTAATGGTTCATTAACATTTGAAGGAAATTGATGAGGAACGCCATCTGCTGACTTTTTATGAAAAATAAATAAAAATAATAGGATTAGATAAAAAGACAGATACTAGAAGAACTTAACTATTTTAACATAAAATTGTAATTTTAAATTGGATTGTTGTTTTCTCCTCCAGAGAATTGCCTTCATGTTTAGACAGTAGTGTATTTTTCAAGTATAATGCATGTAATTTACTCCTTCTGCCTCAAAATGATAGGACACTTTCTATTTTCATACAGATTAAGAAATATGGTTAAAGGACAATTTTATTCATATAACTTTCCTATTATGTCCATCTTAAATACTACATGCGAAATTATTATATTGGAATAATAAGTAAGATTTAACGAGGGTTATTGAAAATAAGAGAAATTTAATAAGGGTATAGCAGACAATTTAACGGCTAACTATAATGCAAAAAAGGAGAGTGAACTATATTTTGCGACAAACCAAAAATGAACGATGGATTATCTTTTTGCGACGGAGATAATATTTTAAAAGAAGTTTAGAGTTAGAATTTTTTTGCAAAATGACATGACATTATTAGTATGAGGCTGAGAGAGTGATCATTGGTTCCTCCCTTCTCCCTTTTAATCTTAACCATCTTGGTTGATTTTGCACATTGTTGATGGCGGCATTTATTAAATACTAGTTTAGAGATTAGCAATATACTTATATAATTATAAACTATAGCATACATGTTAAATTGATTGCAGTTGAGGCTTGAAGCTGTTAGTACAAATATGTTTTCTTTAGCTCATGGGACTTAGAATTCAACTGCTTAATGGGCATTGATGTAAATGGACAATTACCACGCCAGCAACAACACTTTTTATCAGTTATATGCATTTATTTGATTAAAATCTTTATGCAAAAAATTATTGCTTAAATCAGTTTTATTCATGAGATTGAAATAGCTATTGAGAACAATATGGACTATAGGTGGCAATGGGGTTAGGTTTTTGTATTGTTTCAAGTAGGTGTTAGTCATTCAATGCATCGACAGAGAGAGGGGGTGCCAAGGGTGGCCCCCTGCCTCTGAAGCCAATTTATTTATTTATTTTTAAATTGGCACTTAAATTTTTATCCTCTAAAATAGTGTGTTTCTTTAATTTTACCCCCAAACTTTCCCCCTAGTCCTTAATCCTGGCTCCGCACTGATTCAATGAGTCCCAACAGAAATTTATATCTGGCTATTTGGGCTGTTCATTACTGCCACATCAATTTACAAGTCAAATAAAATAGCTCAAACTTTCTTTTACAATGAAAAATGTCCATCATATGCTTTCCACGCAAGCATAAAATGTGTTGCAATGGAGCAATTAAAGTCGGTTAAAGCCAAAGCAATCAATCTTAGCATGATATATATATATATATATATATATATATACATGTAGTTTTCTTGAGTGTGGTTGAGCTATAAGTAGCTCAGAAGAAAATTGAGAGCTCCAATTTTGTTGAGAGTGGGTTTTGCTCTCGAGTGCAATTAATTTGGTTTAGTTAATTGCGATTGTCCTTTAGTGATAGTTGTAACACTGGGTCCTTCAGAGTAGTCGGTTAAATACTGGGTCCATTGAGAGTGGGTGTTACGCTCGGATATTTTACGCTAGGATCGAGAGAGGTGCTTGCTTCAATGTGGGTGGCTTAAACATTAGGTTTGTTGAGAGCATTTTTACTCTCACGTGATAGTAATTCTTTGGTGTCTATGTGACGGATATATAAATATTGTGGGATATTGAGTGGGGATTACTCTAGGAAAATTACAATATTTATATTTACTGTTTTATTTCCACGTAGTGAAAAAATTTAGTGCTATCCATGGACATAAGCAACTTTTGCTGAATCACATAAAACTTCTCTATCTCATTTATTTTTCTTAGCAATATTTGTTTTGGTTGTTTGATGAATAATTCTTTGGTGTTTATGCCACGAATATACAAATGTTGTAGGACATTGAGTGAGGATTATTCAAGGGAAATTACAAAATCTTGTATGTATTGTTTTATTCTTACGTAGTGAAAGAATTTAGTGCTATCTGTGGACGTAAGCAACTTTGGTTGAACCACGTAAAAGTCTCTGTCTTGTATATCTTTCTCAGCCGTATTTATTTTAGATCTTATTGAATTATTGATTGGTTGTTTGATTGTTGTGGATCCGCCATAAAAAAAAAAAAATCCTAAGAAGTGGTATAAGAGCCTTGTTGTTGCTATAAGGTTCAAAGTTTGGTGGAGATATAAAATTCAATAAGATGGCAAGTAGTTGATCACACTTCACAATAGAGAAGTTAGATGGGAAAATTAGTTTCACGCTTTGGCAAAGAAGAGTGCAAGATCTCATCATTCAACAAGGTCTAGCAAAGGTGTTGAAGGGAAAGGAGAAAGGAAAGCTTGAGAAAATGACTCATGTAGTATGGGAAGAGCTTACGAAAAGTTGCGGAAGCACAATACGGCTTTGCGTTCTTGATAACATTGTGAATAATGTTGTTGATGAAGATTATGTCATGGACATCTTAAAGAAGTTGGAAAAACTTTATAGTGCAAAAAGTTTGTCCAATAAGTTGCATGTAAAGCAGAATTGTATAGAATAAGGATGGCAGAGAGTGACAATCTGGTGGAGCATTTGGACGGGTTCAAAGGAATTTTTAAGTCAACTGCTAAAATTGATGTGAAGATTGAGGAAGAAGATAGGGCTCCACTGCTTCTACCTCCCCGACTCATATGAGAACTTTGTAGAGTTGTAGCTTGGTGAAAAGGACACTTGTCGATGGACTAAGCAAAGGAAGCTCTAGTGTCTAGCAACTCAGAGAAAAGAAAAGGCTATAGTTTGAGGATATGGTGAGGTGTTTATTGTTAATGGTATGAGTTGGTGAGCATGATCATCTAACAATGGTGGATCGCACAACATAGTAGGTATATATCTAGAGGCAGAAGTGGTATCCAATGTTACCTTCGAAAGAGTTTGGGCATATTAAAAGAGAGTATCAAAAGGAGAAGAAAGAGGTGGAGGATCACAACGCTGAGTGCGTTATGGTATTATGTGGGGATGAATCTACTCAGGATGAGTTTCTTTGACTCTTTCGGAGCGTGACTCAAAAAAATTTCATTTGCAGTGGAGGCAAATGAAATAGTCAAACATTTTTGGTGTTTTTTTCTCAAAAAAAAATCAAGTCAAGGTGGAGAATATCATTATTAATTGTGTTTTGCCATTTCTTGGGTCAATCCTCAAAATGCCAAGGCATTAATTGCTTGCTTAATTATTACTAGGTTGACTAGCTTACCCTGGCCACCTCTGAGAGTGAGACATTGTATTTTGTCTATGTAGAGATTGGATAGAAACGCTCAACCGGCAACTTGAATTAGTTTAAGTTTAAGACGGAATTTGTCATGACATTGTACTCCAAAATGATCACCAGTTAGACAAGTAGCTATTTCCATCTCTACTCCTAGTTGATTTATCAAGATTAAGAATTGAACTGGTTGCGGTTAAAAGAATTGTTGTGTCTCTGCACTTCTTGTGCAATTCATGGTTTCTGATTGATATTTGTTCATGTTTACTTTTCCGTCTCTGTTTCTTTTGTTTTTGTTTGATTCACGATGGAAAATAATTGGTAAATATAATAGTTATTGGTATAAACGTCTGAAAGTCATGTTATTCAAGATTTGTTGTCGATGTTTAATTCCATTTGATTAGACTTTAGAGTGCTCCATGTGTGAGCATGCTATCTTTTATTGGGAATTTCAAAATGATGTAATTAAATCATGCTCCTCCAACAGCTTGCTCGTAGGGTTCGTGAAATGCGAGAGACAAGAACAGCACCTGTGGCTCAAAAGTATGATCGAAAGCCTTCAGCAGTCGTTAGAAAGGGGCTTAACAATCTACAGTCCTTCCCTCGTGGTATGGAATGTGTAGATCCACTGGGTTTGGGGTAAGTTTCTAATTTTATAATTATTATCTTTGATTCCACACTTAGTTCTCCCCTGAATCTCTTAGATAAGAAAACTTTCTTACTATGTGGTAGCTTGTTTTGCAATTTTATTACGGCTTATACTTTTTGCTTGAATACTTGGCTCTTCTAGTCGACCACTTTAAGAAATTTTTTGCTTTCTTGACAAGGTTTATGTCATTTGTTATTTGAAAAGAAAACCTATTTTATGCTATCTGTCAGCAACTGTACTAATGTAATTGTGGCAGAACCATGGAATATTTTTCCTGGTTTGGTCTGAACTATGTGGTTAATAGTTCATCCCTGAACGTCACTTTTGCTAACCTGAATTTATGTTTGATTGACAGGATCATAGATAACAGAACATTAAGGTTGATTACAGCATCATTAGACAGCTCTCCTAGATCTGACAAAGCGTATCTTGATAATAACCTTCGTGGTAAATCTCTCTCTCTAATTTTGTTTTATTCAAAATATTCAGTGCGGTTTGGAACTCCATATCATGCATTGAGTAAACAACAAATTTTATTGCTATGCATTTTCATTCTGTTTTGGTTCACATGAACAACATTTTGACTGCAACCTGAACTTGCAAATATGTTGGTTATATCTACATATACATATACCCTTGTGACAGGAAGGCCAAGCTCTTAACCTGGCTTAATTTAACTTAACATGTTACATTTCATTGCTTTTCACTTAGTTATTCCAACTTAAGGGCATTTCATTCTTTTCTAAAATGCAATTTTCTGGCAATTGAAAGTGCACATTGGGACAAAAAAGTTGCTGGTTGTGGGTATAAATTAATGTTAATGTGCATGGATGTTGAGTGAAAAAACTTGGGGAATTTCAATCAAACCCAATAACTTTGATAAGAGGGACAAAATCTATTTTATTTTTCAAGCTAGCTAGTTAATGCCTAATATGTTACAAAAACATTTGATTAATAGAAAATCCATGTTTGGCAAAAACAAGGAATCATAGATTTTAGGAATTACATTGAAAAACAGATCAGGACTCAGATGAAATATTAGGGTATAAAAAGGAAAAAAAAATAAAGAAAAGAATCAACTATAACTGGGCGCTTTATAATATCTGATGAGAAGCTGACATACAATGTAAAAAAATTTTGATATTAAAAACATCTTCGAAGTGTTGGATATTAGAGCAATTACCAAGATGAATAGAACTTTGAGGAAGCTCCATTGATATTATTTGTGTGAATCCCTGGAAATCCATATATTAATAATTTATTCTTGCCTTCCTTGAGTCAGGTATAAAATATGGGGCTTTCCTTTTTGTGCCAGTCTTGGGTACCTTTGTTGCTTATGCAATCTCCATGATACTTTCATTTCAAAATTTTTTATTTTTGACGGGCAGGGTTGGATGCCCCTTGAAATCTCCTATTGTTTCACAATGTTAATGGATATAGAGAGAATTTTTTTAGTTCGGGAAATTAGCAAATAATTCTCTTATCTTAAGCTCCATCTCCAAGTGTCATTCTCTTAATTTGAGTTCTCAACCCGTGAGCACTCTTTGAATGATATGATTTGGAAAGTTCTATGGTAGAATTTGTGGGACCGGTGCAGGTGGGACAAGCCTTTGTGGTTTAGCTGGTGCTATAAACTGTATGAACAAATATTTTGATAGGTTAACAACAGTGCTGTCTCCTTGTTTCTTATTTCATTTTCTTGCTTAGATTGTTATTGAACATTATGACTCAATGTTGTGCTATGATATTTGTGTTAAAGAGGAAAATCACCATTTGTGATCCATAGATGTATTTTGTCATACCTTTAGGCATAGTATTCGTATCTTTAATTATAGGCTCGTTTTTCTCATGAAATTTTTAAATGAACTTCTATTTTTTATATTTTTCTTACTGTTTCTGAATGGTGATATTGAATCTAAACTTCTTTGAATTCTTCGTGGAGTTATGAAATTTATGGTGGCTGCTTGAACTTGGAGGGTACTTATGTTTGGACATCTTTGACTGACTTCATTTTTATACTTACATTTGCAGAGAAGTTGTTATATTTCTCTGAAAGGTTTGATGCAAAGCTGTTTCTGTCCCGAGTGCATCAAGATACCACTGCAGCAGACCTGGTGTCTGGAGCTCTTTCTTTAAAAACTGATCTCAAAGGGCGTACGCAACAGAGGAAACAATTGGTGAAAGACAACTTTGATTGCTTTGTCTCTTGCAAAACTACAATTGATGGTATGCAAACATCACATTCCTCATGGATTACTAGTTTTACTCTAGACTAATTATTGCAAGTGAGATGAAATTTTGGTTGACACCAAATTTTCTGGAGCATAGCTTTTGGGGTGCAGCTTTTATTAGATTTCTAGCTGGTAATGATATGCTACATGTTTCTGATATGGAAATGACTAATTTATTTACAGATATTCAATCAAAATTAAAACGCATTGAAGAAGACCCTGAAGGTTCTGGGACTTCTCATCTTTTCAATTGCATGCAAGGAGTAAGCTCACTTGCTAATCGTGCTTTTGAGCCTCTATTTGAGAGACAGGTTTGTAAGATTTAACATTTGAATTTGCATTGAAATATATACCTTTTGTTACGACATGGTTCAGGCTGGAGTTATTTCTATAAACAGGCTCAAGCTGAGAAGATCAGAGCTGTCCAAGGAATGCTTCAGAGGTTCAGAACACTATTTAACTTGCCAAGCACGATTCGTGGGAGCATTAGTAAGGGTGAATATGACTTGGCAGTAAGGGAATACAAAAAGGCGAAGTCAATTGCTCTGCCCTCTCATGTATGCAAGAGACAATACTGTTCTACTGTCATATTGTTACACTATGGTAGATAATTCAAGTGCAAGTAGTATATTATTGAAACTTTCCCTCTATATGCTTGTTACTCTCTCGATTTAGGCTACAAAACAAAATTGAAATTTTAATTTGCAAGCATTCACAATTTATGATTTCTCAATACAGAGAATATTTTCTATCATTATATGGAGCTTGTCTAATTAAATATTCATTATTCATGTATTTATAAATGCACTACTCTCATGGCTTAAATACTTCTGATATTTTATGGATTTTCACACATAAGCCAGGAAGGATTTGTGACTTTTTTCTTTTGGGTGATCTTTATGTTATTACCAAGCACGTGTGTAGCCTCCATCATTCTGTAACTTGATTTTGCAAAAACTGTTTAAGACAATCTGATACTAATATACTTTTGGTCTTGTGATTAGAGTTTTAGTGTCTTAGTAGGGGAGAGCTATAGAACGTGACCCAAATCTCCGCCTGAAATTGGAATAAAATGAGTTATGGAGTGTTTTGTATTAATTAAATGTTTAAACATGAAACATGCTGCTATCTACTCATCTCTTATCCCATAGTTGCATTTATCTGCTGGTTATCGAGGAACAAGCCCTTTGTTTTAGCCTCATTTCTTACTGAATGTTATACATCATTAAGTTACCTCATTTGGTATTATGGTCTGTAGATTCATAAGTGCTTTTCTCAGAAATGGCTCATTGTCCATCATATATTTCTCTAGCAGAAAGTGTTCAGTACTAGTTTCATTGATCTGTTGAATCATTTGGAGGACACGACTCATTTTCCTTTTCATTTATTTTGTTATTTTATGTGATTGTTGATTTGTGTCAATTTAGGTAAATATACTAAAACGTGTTCTTGAAGAGGTTGAAAAAGTGGTGCATGAGTTCAAAGGCACACTGTACAAATCAATGGAAGATCCTCAAATAGATCTAACAAATGTAAGTTTACTGCATGCCTTTTAATTATTTTCTATTTCAAGCATGATTACATTTAGCCTCTAGTTTGCTAATCTAAAAACTGCAATTGATGTAGTTCACCAGATATCCACTCAGCTATAAACTGTTAAGGAGATAATTGTTGCGTTAGCTGCCGCTCCAAGGAAATTAATTGTTTAGTTGTTCTTTTCTTCTTTATTGGCTATTGATAAATTTTGTGGTTCATCTAGCTTGAGAACACTGTGAGGCTGTTGTTGGAGTTGGAACCTGAATCAGATCCTGTATGGCATTATTTAAATGTACAGGTCAGTACATCTGTTACCATTACTTATGGAAACTGTCTCTGTAAGCAAATTAATGTACTTGTGTTGTTTTTAGAATAATAACAATTATTAGCTTATGTGATTTCAGCAATGAGACTTTAAAGTTTAATCAAGTAATGGATCCTTGTGCGAAGTTCTTTGCTTCTTTAAATATTACATTACTGGTTTATCTCTGATTCCACTTACCATTGATGCCAGTAGCAGCATGTGTACAAGACAAGAAATCCACTCATCTGAGCATTTACCATTTTTAAACACTTCCAATCATAATTGCAAAGTCAATTTGTTGAAGGTTTTTCCTCTGTGGCAGAATCATAGAATTCGAGGTTTACTTGAGAAATGCACCCTAGATCATGAAGCAAGAATGGAACATTTGCATAATGAGATGCGTGAACGAGCTCTCTCTGATGCAAGGTGGAGGCAAATTCAGCAAAATGTAAATCAATCTGTAAGTGCAAAAATTAGAGGTTATTATTATTTTTATACATAATTTATGTATTGGTGCTGGACAATGAGTATCTTACATTCTCTTTTATTACGTCCAGTCAGATGTTGATTATTCCTCTGTGACAGTAGACTCACAACCAATATACTTGGTTGGTGAAGAAGTTGACACTCTTAGAGGAAAATATATTCGAAGGTTAACTGCTGTACTGATCCATCACATACCAGCCTTCTGGAAAGTTGCACTTTCTGTTTTCAGTGGGAAATTTGCAAAGGTAATATGCATGTTGCCTCTCTTCCAGATATTTATATGTAAGTGCAGACTTTTTTGCACTCTCCAACCTCAGTAACCTTTTAAAAATAGGCAAACGTGTAGCAGAATGTTGTAATGAGTGACCCATTCTTTGCACAGGTTACAAATATATAGACTGATGGATTGTCAAATAAAATTATATATAGCAGTTCTTTTTCAATTTTAGATGAGTTTCTTACCTGTCAGGAACAGAAAATTTTTCACTGCTGATTGATTGCTCAGGGCTTCCTTCTTCATTTTCTCCTAATTTTTGGCGGTAATGGGGATCATGCAGTATCACCATCCCTTGTATAGGATTGGGAAATTCTAGGATGGGATCAGTTTGGAGTTGATGTGCAGATGTTTTCCTTCCCTTCTTACCTATGTTTACAAGAGAAAACTTAAGAGGTTGTTATAGATCGAACCCTTCAATCTCTAATTATCGGAACTCAAACTTTGGAGAAAAATGGTGCTTGATTCTTTCATTAACCAGTAACCTTTTAAACAACTGAAGGTAAAACTAATTAAATACTCGTCACAACAGAGCAACAAACTTAAGAATTATCCACTAATAAAAAACTGATGTCCAGATCTTAATCTACACATGGGAAAAACAAAAAAAACAAAAATGCTAAATACATCTACACCAACTAAGGCAGCACCAGAACATCCTTCAGTGGCTATGGAAGTCCTATAAACCTTTTATTGCATCCTTTCATTTGGGAATGTTTGATTGTGGTTTTAACATTTTCTCAAGTCTTTTTAATTTGATCAAGCATTTTGTCGATGTTGAGCTTATGATGGAAGAAGTAATCAAGGGGAAAAAAACTTGTTATGAGCCAGTAGAATATTCTCTCTTAAATTTAAACATCTCTGTTCTAGCTTATAGTTGGTTTGAAATGACTCAATATTCAGTATGGTGAACTATATTTCTGTTGATGTTCTTGATGTTATGGATTTCTCTTTTACCTCACTTGTAAATATTCTTTTCTTGTCTTTGTATGTTGGGTTGATTAGATTGTCATAAACCAGATTTTGGAGTTGAAATTTAGCATGGTGCTGACTGTGCCAAATGTAATGAAGAGCTTGCTGGTTTATCCAGATATTTTCTTGGTACACTGTGAGCTTCGAACAGCTGAAATTAGTGATGTTAACAGGCATCCTGAATTTTGTGATGCTCACCTTTAACAATCTTGTTTTCCTTAATCGTATGAAATTAATTGGAAATGGTGCTAGCACATTTGCATTGGGTTCTTCCTGCATTTTTGGAATTAGTGCTTGCTTTAACTGCTTTACTTTTGCATATATGCAGCACAGAGGGAAAAAAGGTAGTTTGGGGTACCTTTTTGTATTGATCAATGCTATGACATCCCTTCCTAGTTATTGAGCAAATTAATTGTATTGCTTTAGCTATCATTAAAATTCATTTTTCTGTGCGATATCACATATAAAATCAAGTCTTCTCTGTATAAGATAATTTCAGCATTATCTTTGATTGTGGAACTTAATTCTTTCAGTCTTCCCAAGTTTCTGCTGAATCAAATGCTAACACTTCAGCAAATAAAACCGAGGAAAAAGTTGGGGATGGCAGGTACTCGGCACATTCTCTTGATGAAGTTGCTGCAATGATTTGCAGTACTATATCTGCATATGAAATCAAGGTATTATGTAGTATGCATTTCTAAGTGTTGTACATGAAACTTTTTGTTTTTAAATTGGATAGAAATTTTTGTGGAGAATTTACGCTGACTGTTATGCTGTTGCAAAAGTGCTGTGTCATGGCCCCCACCTTGGTAGGTATTGTCCGCTTTGGGCCACGCAGGCCCGCACGGTTTTGTCCCTTGGGCCAGGCTTTTCAACCCACCCCAAAAGGCGCCTACCAGGTTAAGCTACCACCCCTCTTATGTACTGATCGTGAACTTTGTGCGTAGCCGATGTGGGATTTGCCTAAGGTGAGTGCACTGCCTCTCTGCAGCCACCGCTCACCCCCCCTTAGGGACTCAGCGCCCACGCTGAGGTTTGCCCCACCACCGGCCAGAGGAACAAGGCTTGGCTCTGATACCAAATGTCATGGCCCCCACCTTGGTAGGTATTGTCCGCTTTGGGCCACGCAGGCCCGCACGGTTTTGTCCCTTGGGCCAGGCTTTTCAACCCACCCCAAAAGGCGCCTACCAAGTTAAGCTACCACCCCTCTTATGTACTGATCGTGAACCTTGTGCGTAGCCGATGTGGGATTTGCCGATGTGGCTGCAGAGAGGCAGTGCACTCACCTTAGGCAAATCCCACATCGGCTACGCACAAGGTTCACGATCAGTACATAAGAGGGGTGGTAGCTTAACCTGGTAGGCGCCTTTTGGGGTGGGTTGAAAAGCCTGGCCCAAGGGACAAAACCGTGCGGGCCTGCGTGGCCCAAAGCGGACAATACCTACCAAGGTGGGCTGACCATGACATTTGGTATCAGAGCCAAGCCTTGTTCCTCTGGCCGGTGGTGGGGCAAACCTCAGCGTGGGCGCTGAGTCCCTAAGGGGGGGTGAGCGGTGGCTGCAGAGAGGCAGTGCACTCACCTTAGGCAAATCCCACATCGGCTATGCACAAGGTTCACGATCAGTACATAAGAGGGGTGGTAGCTTAACCTGGTAGGCGCCTTTTGGGGTGGGTTGAAAAGCCTGGCCCAAGGGACAAAACCGTGCGGGCCTGCGTGGCCCAAAGCGGACAATACCTACCAAGGTGGGCTGACCATGACATGCTGATTTGAGAATACCTTTATAAAATATTTATAGTGATGTTTTTTATGAAAATTGTTCATTTCACGAATAAAATGATAAGTCAGAAGTGCCAAGTTGGTATCAGCATCTGATGCTCCTTGTAACTGTATGCGCAAATGCATTAGCATGCAGACACACCTTAATTTTTTTTTTTTTTTTTTTTTTTTTCATTGATGTTGGTTGGGTTAAGATTGAGTATGGTATTGTGTGGTGGACTCCAATACATGAGTGCATATTTGGCAGACCGTAATAGATCATTAACAACATGTAATAGGATAAGATTTCAGAGCATCATTCTGTTATTTTATTATATGCAAATTACATTCTTCCAAATATGTGATGGCCAAAAAAGAATGTTCATCTGTTATCTTTAATTTTTAGCAATGATGGCTTGAAGCTTGTATTTTGGAGCATAAGTCAAGCACTAATTATGAAATTAATAGAGAAATTTTTATCTTAATCAAAAGCTTTAATCTTAACAACTTTCCAAATCCACTACCATTCAACCATACAAATAACCCAACTTTATTCGGTCTCAAATTCGTAAAATGTCCTTAATGAAAGTGCATAAATGAAGTTCTACAGAATCACTATCCTTGATTTTGTCCTACACTGTTGATAAACCAATCCTAAATTTTTGAGGTGCCAGTTATTTATTGGTGAAGATGATTAAAGATGCAAGTAACAGGTTCTGGTCCAAACTATATTCCCCAATTTGATTGCACACAAGGGCAAGAAGTTGGTATTATGATATATCCAGGGCTTATGTGAATTTGTATCTTTATTGCAGATATCATGTAGGCTTTCACGTTCGTCCTTGTTTATGAAAACGAATATGCATTTTTCAATTGTGCTTGTTTGAGGCAAAAAATATCGTAAAAGTTGTACATGTGTCCAGCCAAAACTTTTTCTGTTAATGGATGTTGTAGAACCTCTTTTTTCTTTATTTTGTGAGACTTTTTTTCCCTGTTAAATCCTCCAGTATCTCATTGACAATCAGTTGTCCCATCTGGGTGATGTCATTGTTTTTGATATTCCAATCTAAATTTGTGTCAGTATGCCTTAAAGTGCAGCTGTCATGGCTAGTGCTTTGAATCTTCCACTGTTTATTGCATGTACCAAACTAGTTCATTGCCAGTGCAGGTTCAAAATGCATTCCGTGATCTTGAAGAATCAAATATTCTTCGGTCTTACATGAGTGACGCCATAAAGGAAATATCCAAAGTCTGTCAAGCTTTTGAAGCAAAAGAATCAGCCCCACCTATTGCTGGTGCGTAACCTCTTACTGAAGCTACCTAATTTTGTTCTGTAAATTCAGAGTATTTACTACTTGTATGTTACAGTCATGGCACTCCGAACGCTTCAAGCAGAGATTACAAAGATTTATATATTCAGGCTTTGCTCATGGATGCGAGCTACAACAGAGGAGATATCAAAAGAAGAAACATGGGTTCCTGTATCTGTTCTTGAAAGGAATAAATCTCCATACACAATCTCTTTCTTGCCTCTAGTATTCCGCTCAGTTATAGCCTCAGCGATGGATCAGATCAGCTTGTAAGTCACTAGAGCTTACCAGTACAAACATTAGCAATGAATACTATAATCGATGATTACTGAAGTTCGAGCTTAGAGAACTTGCCTATGATTTTAGGTTTGCTAGCTTCCCTGATTACAAAGTGAGGATGGGAGGTCACTACCGTCTTTATTGACTCAAAGCATTGATGTTAATACTGATTCTCTCATGTTCAGAGAAGGAAAATTTGACACCCTTTATAGAACATGATTGCACATCAATTATAACTCATGCTTCTTCAGCATCGTGGATCATTGTATCATGGCCATGATATTTATTATCAATATTCCAAAAACAAAATCTTTGACATGGTTGCACATTGTTTCTGAATGCTACAGCCACACTATCTATTAATTTTTGTAATATTCAGTGTTTTATTTTATGAACCAATATGATGGTAGCAGATTTGTGGATTTCTGCAACTGATCTTTTGCCCTTCTGATTTCCCCTTCTTCATTGATCTGAATTCTCTCTCTTTTAACTCTTCTTTTCCCAAATGGATGACTTTTTGGTTGTGAGGACTTTATGTATTTGGCTGGAGAGTGAAGATAGGACTTTTAGGGATCAGGTTCAGGATAAATTTGTTTCTTTGGCCGTGTTATGGATTTTCTTTCATCTGCAAAAAAGGTTGCTGTCTGCCAATGTACTTTCTAAATTGTTTTCTTATGTGTTCTTCTACAGGATGATTCAGTCCTTAAAGAGTGAAGGAAGAAAGTCGGAAGAATTGTTTATGCAAATTCAAGAAATTCAAGAATCAGTTAGACTTGCCTTCTTCAATTGTTTCCTAGATTTTGCTGGTACAATAGATAAGTAATTTCCAATTTGGTGTTTGGACTTGAAAACATGGTTTATGATGCCTTGATTCTATGTTCACTAATCAGCTCATTTGGAACAAATTGGGAGTGAGCTAGCTGAAAACAGATCAAGTCTGCATCTACAAAATGGATTTATTCATGAATCAGAGGATAGACTATCTAATCTCCCTGGAAGTATTGTTGATTCACATCAACAATTGCTGATGGTGTTAAGTAATATTGGATACTGCAAAGACGAGCTTTCTCATGAGTTATACAACAAGTATAAAAATATTTGGCAGCAGTCTAGGTATGTAGTCAGCTCTTTGCCAACTCTTTGTCAGTGAGCAGTATAAAAAATACCATTGGATTCTTTGGCAGTGACTTCAGATGTAAATAGTTGATTTTATGAATGCTAGCGGATAACCTATTCATGGCCAAAGTTGAAGGAATCTAATTGGGTCATTATTATCGTATACTTGCCTAGTAAAAGTTGACCCAAGTCATGGCTCATGAACAACTGAGAATTGACATGATTTCCCCAAATTCAATTCTGTATTTAGCATAACTATATATGCATATTGTAGAGCAAGTGTAATACGGGAATAAAGAGTTATGCCTTGTGAATTTGCTATATTGGTTCTCAAGGAATGTGTTTTTTCAATAGTTATGCCAACCAACTCATCTGTTTTTTCATTAGTTATGCCAACTAACTCGTAGGTTTATCTTTTTCACATTTTTTGTTGGCTTCTGAGATACATTAGTTTGTATTGCATTTTCTATTTGTTCAGACATTTATTAATATATGTGTGTGTATGCATGTGCTTATGGCTGTCATTAATGTGCTATCTTGTTTACGTAATTCAGGGACAAAGATGAGAACAGCGACGTACAAGATCTAGTGATATCCTTCTCTGGCATGGAAGAAAAGGTTCTTGAACAGTATACTTTTGCAAAGGTATAGTATGACACCTTTCTCTAATTTTGGTAGTATCTCAGATGCATATATGTAGCTAATGCTACGGTGAAGATGATGGTTTGGAGATGGTTCCTTTTTAAATATCCTGTTGTTCTTTCACTGGTCTATTATTAAATTTTAGTCCGACTGTATCATGTTTTTCCTGACCTAAGTTCCTGCAGTCAAAACAGGCTTAGTGTACACCAAGAACCCAGACTGTTAGTGTATACTAAGGCTGTGTTCGGCAACAACTAGCTAAACACTATTTTTTATAGTATTCAGTAACATAGTGTTTGAACTAGACTTTAGAAGTTAAGGTGGCGTTTTATTAAAAGTTAACCCATGTAACGTTTAGCTTTTAGTGTTTTATGAAAAACTACTAAAACAGCTAACAGTTGAACGTTACTAACAACTACCAAAATAATTAATTTTGCTGAATAGACCCTATGACTTCATTTGTTTCTGGAAAATAAGTTTTTGATGTTGGAGGTGCTCAAAAAAAACAGTCAAGTGAAAATATTTTCTTGGTTAGATAGTACTAAGCCGTTGTGAAGGAAAATGATATCTTTTGTAAGGAAAATATTTTTCAAACTTTGATAAATATATTTAACCAGAAAGGAGCTTATAAAAATACACTTATTAATCCATCAATCACCAATAGACACCATGGCTGACCACTGTTGACTGATACTAGTTATCGGCAACCTCTGACCTTAGGCAACCACCATAGTTTATAATTTTTATGTATTTTTTTTTCTCATATTTAATAATAAATTTTTAAAAATATAAAACTTTTATAGTTATAATTAATTGTTAAAATTTCAAAAGATTAAGAAAATCATTAAATAATCTCAACTCTAGAAAAAAGTAGTTGTAATTAACTAAATTATTTTTTTGTCAATTCTCTAAATGATTAATGCTTATTTAGTGATATACCAAGACACGAGTAAAATTGGAAAAAAAAAAAAATGGTTCCTTAATTTTCTAAAATGATCCAGGGTGGGAAAAGGAAGTTTCGAAATTGTGATAATTTTAATGGGATGGAGAATAATATTTTTTAACTAATTTTCAATATTACAACCAAACAATAGAAAGTGAGTTATTTGGGAAATATTCTCCAGATGCCAGTTATTTAAAAAAAAACAAACAGAGACTTAAACAGACATGAGAAGTTGTAAATATTAATATATTAGACATGAGAAGAATTCTTATTAATTTGGAAATGGCTTTTTTGTGGCATAAACTATAAGAGTTTAAATCAAATTAGAGTCTGCTAAGATCTGAAGAACCATATTATGGGGGAGCTGGGTGTTTTATCTGCGATCTGCAACTTCTGAACTATCGTCAAATATGTAATAACTTGTTGGCTGTATAATTTTTCACAACAATCAATCTGGGTAGTCCAAGAATCTTTTCATACTCAACAATTTGTGAGTCAGGCCAACAAAAGTATTTATCTGACTATTTATTCATTATAAGATCATGATTAAGAACTTTGTGTCTTTCTGCCAGGCCAATATGATCAGAACAGCCACCGTAAACTATTTACTGAACTCTGGCATTCAGTGGGGATCAGTGCCTGCAGTCAAAGTAACATTTTAACGATTTCATAATTGATTATTTTATTATTATTGTTTCCAAAAACACTGTGCCGAACATAGTTTTAGATTGGATGGTATTATGAAATATTTCTTTTCAGGGTGTGCGTGATGCTGCTGTGGAGTTATTGCACACTCTAGTAGCTGTGCACTCAGAGGTACATCATGCGTATGCTAATGAAATCAGGACTGCTTGAATGTGATAACAATATCATGTCTTACATCTTCATATGAGTGATAGTTATGCATCTTCTCTATTATCATTTAAAAAAAAAATCGTCATTTCAGGTCTTTGCTGGTGCTAAGCCTCTGTTGGATAAGACACTTGGCATACTTGTGGAAGGTCTAATTGATACTTTTCTGAGCCTTTTCCATGAAAACAAAAGCAAAGATCTGAGGTCACTAGATGCAAATGGTTTTTGTCAGCTCATGCTCGAGGTAGAGTATATTGTTTTTCTTTCCTTGGTAATGAATTATAGAATTCAGGTGCTTATTTGCAAATCAAACTCGCGTCCTAATACATACAATTGTTTCTATTTCTTGCTGTATGAATTTGCTTCCAAGATCCCCTAACTTGAATGATTGAAAACATTTGGGAAAACTGATAGTTTTATTTAACTTTAGTAAGTAAACATTTTGAAAATCTTCGTGAGACCAATATTTGTTTGTAATTCTGTAATATTAAAACATGTTGAAGCATGTCACTTGGAAGAAAATATTACACTGCTCTATCCACAAAGGGCGCAGAAAAGGAAACAATTTAGTGGATGTCACACACAGGAAAACATATAAAAATATCCAAGACCAAAACATTTGTAGTTGACATTCAGTAGATTCTTATTAAGAGAATAGATCAGATTTATTTGCTTCATCTGAAGGCTGCAGCAATGCACCAAAATATTTTCATCTGTACAGTTGAATAATTTAATTTCGTAATTGCACAAATAATTTAGTTTCCATAATGTGTTTTCTGCAGCTTGAATATTTTGAAACTATATTAAATCCATATTTCACACATGATGCAAGGGAGTCTCTCAAGTCCTTGCAAGGTGTGCTGTTAGAGAAGGCAACTGAACATGTCACTGAAGCTGCAGAAAATCCAGGTCATCAACGGAGATCAACTCGTGGGAGCGAGGATGCACTTGATGACAGGCAGCAGGGCATGACTGTGTCTCCAGATGACCTAATTGTAAGAATCAAATTCCTTGTCGGTCAGATAATATGCTTAGTCTATATGCTTAGAATTAATAGCACCAGCCGTAATCATACAAATAGAAAGTTATAATTGTGTTATCACCTATTCTTTTAATGTTCTCTCTGCATTTCAGGCTCTTGCTCAGCAGTGTAGCGCTGAGTTGCTTCAAGCAGAACTTGAGAGAACTCGAATTAATACAGCATGCTTTGTCGAGTCAATTCCCTTGGACTCGGTGCCAGAATCAGCAAAAGCTGCTTACGGTTTCCGAGGATCATTGGATTCTCCCAGCAAAAACTATAGAGGTGCACAAGCAATGGGATCCCCAGGTTTTGCCAGACAGAGGCGTCGATGATTTAGGAAATTACAGTTTTGTTTCATAATTTTTCCCCAATGTGTATGTGCAGTTGTTGTATCGTATAGTTGTGGTAGATCCAATTGAATGAAATCCATATTCTTTCCATTGTAAGTTCCATTTGAGCTCGTCTCCAATTATCCTTCTTACTGATTAGTGTTAATAAACTGCCCATATATATTTTTTTAATTTATGATTTTTGACTCTGCTTTCCCATTTATCTTATAGTTGGGAAACCTAATGCTTTGTGAAAGAAATGCTTAATGTGAATTTTCACTTCAGATGAGAACTTTCTTAGGCAGCTTAATAAGCTCCATGCAAAATGAAGTGAGAGCCTCAGTATTTTTTTTTTCCTTTTTTTGGAATAATGATATTTCAAGAATATATATTTATTTAATCAGAGTTCCATAAAATTTGAAATTTTTATATATATTTTTTTCATTATCTATATATGGTTCCTAAACAATAAAGATTCAACATGGCAAAGCACAGATTGTCTGAACAAACTAGTCACATGATGGTATAAAAAAGTGGATACCCTAAATTTCACCCACAATGCCATTCATTTGATACAGATATATCATGACAGAATCTTGAACTTCATCCTCCAAATCAAGCAGTCCTCAGTGGTGGAGAAACCAATATGACACCATCTCCTCTAACAAAGAGAAAAGGAACAGTACGCCTTGTAGTCTGAAATAGAAAGAGAACATACAATATCGTAAGCAATGCAATTCAGCTAAAATATATACTTGCAAAACAAGAACAAAGTAGGTTTCATTGCCTAATTCTGCTTATTCAGGGCATAATTTTTATACTATCCAGTGAATTTGAGCTTTTGCACATCTCATGAATTGATAAGTTGGTGAAAATTTGGGGTCCAAACAATGCAAGTGTTGAAATAAAGAGCGCCAGCAATGCTTTGAGGTAATGAACTTTCCAAAGCACCTACATAGGCTTTATGTAAACCGATTAAAGTTCACAATATTCAGAGCCACCCTAAATGCAAACAACAATCAGTGATTGTAGGTGAATATTCAATTCCGCAGGTCCAGATAATCCTAGCCCAAAGGTGAATCCTATCATTTTCAGGCAATAAAAAGCAGATGCTTCCTCGAAAAATTCTAACTATAAGCAATTTGGACTTCTAATACTTACTTGTACATTAAGACACAACTATTAATGATACTCAATCATTAATACTGGGTTCAACAGGAATATAGACAAATATATATATATAACATACAATATCTAGTCCCAACTAAAATATTTACTTGCAAAACAAGAACAATGGAAATTTTCATTACCAAAATGTACTAATACAGGGTATACATTTTTTATATTATCTACAGTGAATTTGAGCTTTTGCACATTCTATGAAGTGATAAGTCTGAAAATTTAAGGTCCAAACTATGCAAGCAATGAAATGCACAGATGGAAGGAATGTTTTGTGGTTATGAACTTTCTAAAGCACCTCCATAGGATTTATGCACACTCTGAAATTAAAGTTCGCAACATTTGGAATCCATCCTAAATGCAAACAACTCTCCAGTTGTGTTGTAGGTGAAAATTTCCCTTCAATTCCATGATGGTAATATCCGTAATAGCATCTCTCATTGAGTAAGTTTGCATGTATAGATATTTCTTCCCCAATCCAGTGGTATAATACTATTGTCTGTGCTAGGTGCATCCTATCATTTGCAGGAAATAAAGCTGATTGTGAGATGCTTCCTTGAATAATTCTATAACTATATGCAATTTGAACTTCCAATATTCATAAGGCTAAGACACAGTAATTAATATTACCCTCTTACTAATACTAGATATGCATTCAACAAGAATATAGACCAAAAAAATTTATAATAAGGAAAAGAATATGAAACATACTCGTACAATCTCTTCATATGTTTCATCATCGATTTCAACAGTTGTAACAATTTCTTCAACATCCCCAAGAATCATATTTAGATGCTGATCATAAGCCTGCCAAACCAAATCTGTTACCACATGAAATCTAGGGATTGAATAGAGAAATAAGAACACATAGTGGCTAGGTAAACGTGCTAAAATTTATTGGGAAAGAAAAACCTTTCCTTGGTGTTTTTCTTATGTCACTCTTCAGCAATGTGCAATGTTTGCAGAAGATTACAAATAACAAAACATCCATGCCGGTGAAACTCAGATCACAATCATAATCCAGACTTGCATTTAGTGCTTAGCCTTTCTGTCCACTGACAAAATGATGTGATCTAAATTATACACGCGTGAGAATCAAAGACTACAATAAGCATTTGTAGCATAGACATTGTATCCTGTAAACATAATTTTCTTGAAGGCCTGATATTGTCTATAACAATACCATGTGTATGTGTATATTATAAGCAATCAAATCCACAAATTCCTACTGTGTTATGTCTGAAGTTCACAAATTCATTGAACACATATTTACCATAATCAAAAGCATGTTTCAGTCTCCACCCTCAACTCCCCTCATGTCCAATTGGATACTAAAACATTTACCAGAACTTGTTTATGCCTAAAACCAGGAACAAAAACCCTAAGCTAACACCACCAACCAGTTAGGCAAGGGGAAGTATAATACAACATTCGTCTCCTGTTTCGATAGCAAAAACCATAAATTTTCTATCTGGGTTTCTCGCAATATGAATACGAAAACGAACTCTAAAAGCCCCTAGAAAAACACAAATCGAAATAAATATATAGACACAGTGAAACTTACATGGAGTTTCCCGCGCAGTTCTCGTTCGGACCGAAGCTTGACATAGATGCGCTCATCGAGGCTGAGTCTTATGAGATCCAATGGCTCTTTCACTGCGCTCTCTTCTTCGGTCGCCATTTTTGTCTTTACCTTTCTGTGATTTTGTCCGTCTCTGTTTCTGTTCTTCAAGGGTTTAGGCGTTAAAGCGAGCAGCTAGCTAGAGTGCTTGGACCCAACCCGAATCGATTTGGTTGAACCCGATTGTTTACAAATGGATGGCTGTACCCTATGTTTGGAAAATAGAGGAAAAAGAAAAGAAAAACAAAGGAAGATTGTATTATTTTGTTTTTTTAGTTACTTTCTACTCTGAGTTTAGATTGAAGGAAAATAAAAAAAGAAAAGAGAAAAATAAAATATATTTTCCTTTTTGGAAAAGTTTAAAATATACGAGAAAGAAAATGTGGTTCTTGCAAATTTATAATTTTAGCCTTTACATATTTAATTACTTGACTAAGTATAGATTAATTACTTAATTATTATAAATTTACAAAATTTAACTCTATTTTCACATAATTAATTACTTAAAAAACATTATTTTGAGATGAAAAAATAAAAAAAATTAGAAAAATAGACATTCTTGAAAGGGGTAATTACTTTTATGTCTGTACACAAGATGGAAAATCCAACTCAAAAACCACCACGTCCCCACCACTACCTCTGAAAACGAAGAAACTGCGGTTGAAAATACCATCACAACCAAAAAACAAAACCTAGAAAATTAATACTTTAAGATGATTGAAAATAGATCAAACAATTCTTGTTGGTGCAGATTAAGCAAAATCCAGTATTGTCTCAAATAAAATGGCACTTGTATGATTTATTTTCAGTTCAATTTAGAAACTAATCAACAAGGCGAATTTTCCAATTGAAATCAAAGAGAGAATTGAAAAAACATACGTTGGAAGAATCTGTGTTCTTTGAAAAGTCAAGCTTTGCAAGTCGCCTCACTATCTCCTTTTCTTTTCATTTTTGCAATTTTTATTAGGTTTTCTGGAATTCGGGTTTAATCAAAAATCAAAAATCTAACAACTTTCAACAATTAATCAAAATACAGAAAGTAAATTAAAAAAATCTCAGACATAGACTTTAAAATCAAATCAAAGAAAATTCAAAAGTAAAGCAGCTCGAACAAAGAAATCTTCGAAATTCAGACAAGAAGGACAGTGACAATGAATCTCAGAAGAGTGAATGGACAATTTGAGAAAAAAGAAGAGAGGAGAAAGAAAATAAAAAGAGAGAAAAGATAAAAAAAAAAAAAAAATTTAATTGTCTTGGGTTTGTAATAAGTAAGGGTATTTTGTGTTTTAAATATAAAGTAACGGTAAAAGCTCATGAAATGGATGAAGGACTGACTAAGAAATTATGATATTATATAGGACCGTTATGCTAATTATCCCTTCTTAAAATGATATCATTATCTATATCATAGTTTCTCCATCAGCTTTTCAAATAATAGAAAGAAGCCCACGGGCTAATTGGTAATTCAATTATTCAAAGAAATGCATCTAGAGAATTCAGTATCTACAAATCATTACTGTATTTTTCGGTTTCGCCCCGTTCGGCGACCACTTTTGAGGTAATTTTTAGTATTTTGACGAATGGAAAAAGAGAAATATTGAGTTTCTAAAACGTTCTTATTACGTTTATCAATTGATAAAAATATTTTGAAAGATTTTAATTTTATTGGTTGAAAAAAATAAAGGTAATTTAATTTTGATTAATTATTGATTTTCCAATTTAAATGTAATTTCTGTAGTCAGTATATACGCTTCTACTAAATAAAGATAATTTAATTTAATTTGTTATTAGTTTTCCTATTTAAATATAAATTCTTTAGTTGGTATATTCAAATATAAAATTTTATATGCAATTATATTATTACAAAATGCGAGTAAAGTTTTTAAATTTAAATAATATATCATTTTATATACTATTTATTTTTTAAATATAATAAGATTATCATAAATACATGATAATAATATAATTAATTATATTAAACGAAATCAAGTGATTACACGAATATTATTTACAATTTGCATTGGTCATTTTATTTTATTATTAAATTTCTTATAACGTTTGGTTAGTATAAATAATCAATTAATATTTATTTACAATCAATTAATTTAATATATTTTTCATTTCATTCAGTCTTCTCTCCTCAGTAATGAGCTTACTAACCACATCCGCATACACCACTTCCTTACTACCATATTTCAGAACAGGTTTCATATGCTCATATGTCAAAGGAAGTGACAGGATGAGTCGGAGACCTTTATCTTCATTTTCGGTTTTCACTCCAAGAGTTTCCAATTCAGAGACGATGCCGTTAAGAACACTCAGGTGATCTGACAGCTTTGCACCTTCTGCCATTTTCAACGTATGAAATTGCTCCTTCAAATATAACCTGTTGGATATATATTTTTTTCCTGGTACAATTCTTCCAGTTTCTCCCACAGCTCCTTTGTCGTGGACAATCCAAGCACATCAGCAAGAACATTTTTTGCTAGACACATGCGAATTTGACTTGCCGCTTTGATATCCATCTCCTCCCATTCTTCATCGCTAATCTTGGATTTTTCTGAGTCTCTACTGCCACTATCTTTTCCTGAATTCTTTCCGCTGACTGGTTTACCCTGCAAAACCTTATGTAGTCCAGACTGAATCAACACGTCTTTGACTTGCACTTGCCACAGTGCAAAATTCATTCTCCCGTCAAATTTCTCAATCTCACATCTCATAGCCGACATGCTTACTTGTGCTTATAACAGTGAAGCCAATAATTAGTGAAGTAAACCGATTCGGCAATACACAGGAAAGACCACAATGATCTCCTAGACAGTATTACCATTCCACGTAAAATCTCAGTTGGGCGGAGGGGTCACAAGTGATCCCAGTTAAAATTCGGCCTTCTAGACAGAAGTTACATGCACGGTATATTATCAGAACTTTCGTACCAAAATAACTTCAATAATTAAAGTCAGGACCTTCACCACCGGTACTCAAGCACACCAAAGCAAAGCTCCACCCGCTTCAAGACTTCCAAAACTCCACCTGCTTTTAAAATAAAATAATTTCTAACAACAGTATTTCTGATGTGGAAGATTAGACTAAGCCGCAACCACAGTGCATACTTATAATTTAAATTACAATAAATTATTTTAACACTAAAAGCTCCACCTAACAAACTAGGCTCTGATACCACTTGTTGGGAAAATCGCTATTTTCCCGCCCTTCAGATCAGCTTCAAGCAGGAACAAATGAGAAAATAAAATAATGACTGAGAAATTAAAGAGAATAAATAACACGATAATTTAACGTGGAAAACTCCCCAAATGGAGAAAAACCACGGCCGTTGCCAAACGACAACCAAGAAAAATATTCACTATGTGGCAAATTGTTACAACCACAATTACAAAATATTTTTCTACCCGACACCCTCAAAACTCCCCAAATATTTTATACTCCAAGGGACTCCAAGAGACTTGCTCTAAATCCCTAATATAAAACACATTCAAGTATTTTTTATGTATTTTGGTGCGTTTAGAAACCTAAACATTAGCTTCCTTTTATAACCCAAACCTACCACCCTCTTTTGCTCATCTCCCCGATGTGGGATTGAGCAAAACCTTTTTTTTTTTATTTGTTTTCAACAAAGGAGGCTAACATTATTGTGCATATAGTAAAGAAAACAGTTTTAGATTATCATTGTATTTTTTTTTTTTATTTTAACCACAAGTATTTTCGATCCATTGGGTTATAACTAAATCTTGGTTGCACTGGGTTGGTCCACTAAGGAATGAAATGCCACTTGCGAGTATTTAAAATATACTCCAACATGAGATGCTATTGCTCCTACCCATTGAGGAAAGCGTAGAAATAAATAACAAACAAAGAAATAGACGTAGCTTAGATAAATGGCAAGATAAAGGCATAGGAAAATGCAAGTGAAATTATTGTGCTTGTAAACAAAGTATTAGTGTAGATGAGAGAGAGAGAGAGAGATGAGATATTTATTATGCATTTCAGTCCAAGATATTTTTAATCAATTTGGGTGAAATGAGATCTCGTCAAATAGACTTAAGGACAACCAATGATGAAAACAGTCTTCAATTTGACATTAATAAATTGAGAATAACTCTTATTCCCACTCATTCATTACCTAGTTTCAAGCAGAGCATGCGTGAACATATTATATGAAATATAAATACACACACACACAAAGCATATGGTTTAACATATCATGTAAAATCTAAACACATAGTGATATGATATTGTTAGGGCACTGGCAATAAAATTACGAAAATAATTACGGCAGCGGAAAAGTAAAATTGTGATATACATAATTTACATGGTTCACCCTCAACTGTTTAGGGCTACGTCCACGGGACAAACTCCGAATAATTCTTCCACTATTAAAAAAAATAGTAGGCACGCAAAGAGATTAATACAAAAATAGTGGCACTCAAAGTGTGCTACATTTTTTTTTTCTTCTTTCTGTTGTTGTGCATTGAGGCTTGGCAATCTCCTCTATTTATAGGAGAGGATACGAGAGAGCCATGCATTACTCATTCACGGCTCTCCGTTTTGTCAAAATTGCATGCCAACCTTTGAATTGTTTGCTGCCAACTTTAGAATTTTTCCTCTTTCTTTCATCACGTGTGTGGATCCCACTGAGTGGGCACCGCCACAACAAATATTCAAACATCTCTTGAATATTTTAAGTATGTGGGTCCCATTTGAGTGGGCACCACAACAACAAATCTCCCCCTGCACACTCAAGTGGGAACATTAGCCACCATCATTCCTGCAGTTAACCGACAGTATTCGAACTTCTCCTTTGAAAGAATCTTCGTCAACATGACTGATCCATTTTCTTCTATATGGATCTTCTCAAGCTGTAACAGCTTCATCTTCAGTACATCCTTGATCTAACATCAATATGTTTTGATCTTCAATGGAAGGAGGAATTCTTTCCAAGGTGAATTGCGCTTTGACTATCGCAAAATATCTGATATCGTTCTTGATGAATTCCAAGTTCATTCAAGAATTTCTTCATCCACAGCAACTCCTTGCACACTTCAGTAATTTTGACTGCCACAACATGGCTCCCCCTGCAAATGTGATTGGATATCCTGAAAATCCATTTCACTGCAGTCCAATGTTCCTTTCCAGGATTTGAAAGAAACCGACTCACTACTCCAACTGAGTGAGCAATATCTGGCCGTGTACAAATCATGACATACATCAAGCTTCCAACCGCTGAAGCGTATGGAATCTTTTCCATTTCTTCCTTCTCTCTATCCGTAGAGGGGTACTGTTTAGAACTCAATTTAAAGTGATTAGTAAGATGACAGCTAACTGCTTTAGCGTTTTCCATTCTAAACCTTTGAAGTACTTTCTCAATGTACTTCTCCTGTGACAACCATAATTTCTTGGTTCTTCGAGTCCTTGTAATCTTCATGCCAAGAATTTTCTTTGCTGGTCCCAAGTCTTTCATAGCAAAAGAAAGACTTAGCTGTTTCTTCAAGCTATTAATTCTGACAGAATTCTGACCAACAATCAACATATCATCTACATAGAGCAAAAGAATAATGTAGTCATCATCAGAGAATAGAAACACAGTGATCTGAAGTAGTCTTTTGTAGCCATGCTCCCCCATAACAGACTCAAACTTCTTGTACTACTGTCTCAGTGCCTGCTTCAAGCCATACAGACTTTTCTTTAGTTTGCAAACACAATCCTCTTTTTCTATGAAACCCTCTGACTGCTCCATATATATTTCTTCTTCCAAATCTCCATGTAGGAAGGTACTCTTTCCATCCATTTGCTCAATTTCCAGTTCAAAACTGGCGGCCATTCCGAGCACTGTCCGAATAGATGTCATTTTCACAACAGGTGAAAAGATCAAAATCAATACCCTTTCTTTGATTGAATCCTTTTACAACCAGTCTAGCTTTGAATCGTGGTTGGGAGCTGTGTTCTTCCTTCTTGATCTTGAACACCCACTTGTTCTTCAAAGCTTTCTTGCCTTTAGGCAACTTCACCAGCTCAAATGTTTCATCCTCATGCAAGGACTTCATTTCATCTTGCATGGCTTCAATCCAGTTCCTCTTATGTTCATTTCCATAGCTTCTTCAAAGCTTTCAGGTTCTCCCCCGTTAGTTGTCAGTACATATTCATTGACTGGATATCTAGTAGATGGTTGTCAGACTCTACTACATCTTCTTAATGTTTGAGAACCTTCCAGTGCTGGTGGTTGAACATGAACACCGTAATCTTCATCTGGTTCATTTTCATTAGGAACTTCTGGATTTTCTAACTCTAGTATTTGTTCTTGTGGAACATTTTCTTCATCTCCAATTTGTCTGCATTCTATTGGAGGGACTCTCTGTATGTCTGTTGAGTTTTCATCAGATCTATTGGCACTCTGCTTCAATATCTTCAATAGTCTGATCTTCAACAAATACAACATCACAATTTCTTATAATTGTCTTTTGGATTGGGTCATAAAACTTATAGCCAAATTGGTCTTGGCCATAGCCAATGAATACACATTGTCTAGTCTTGACATCAAGCTTCGACCGTTCATCTTTCGAGATATGTACGAAGGCTTTGCAACCAAACACTAGCAAATGATCATAGGAAACATTATTTCCTGACCATACTCTCTCTGGAGTATCATACTGTAGAGGGAAACAAGGTGAACGATAAATTGTTGTGAGTAAAGCTTCACCCCAAAATCTCTTAGACAACTTTGCATGTGAGAGTAAACATCAGACTCTCTCCATCAAAGTTCTATTCATCCTCTCAGCCAAACCATTCACTTGCGGTGTCTTGGGAGGTGTTGTTTGATGTCGAATGCCATGCTCTTTGCAGAAAGCATCAAATGGCCCAGTGTATTCTCCACCATTATCTGTCCTAATACACTTCAGCTTCTTGCCTATCTGTCTCTCAACCATGTTTAGAAGACTTCAATGTGTATACCCAGGTCTTCCTAGAATGGTCATCGATAAATGTCATAAAATATCGATTTCCACCATATGACATCTGTAACACCCCTTCCAGGTCCACCCGTAAACCCGAATGAACCAGACCGAGACGCTACAAACTGGTTGACTGTATGGCCTGACATGCTGAAATCATAATGTATATTGAATATAATAGCATGCTGATACTGTTTACAAAAATAATGTAATTTATATTTACAAAACATGATACTAATGTCAAAATGAAATGGGCCCAACTGTGTGTCCTGTACATGCCATAAAAAGGGGTAGACAAAAGATACATATCCAAATGAGTAGCTACCCTGAAGACTGAGTCTTCTACAGATGAACTGCAGCAGTTGTAAGCCGACTCTCTACGGTCCAATCTCAAAACCTGCGAGTTAAACAGGTAACTCGCTGAGCAAATAATGCTCAGTGGATATCTCAACAAGTAAAGAAACAATTAAGCACATACATGTATAGAAAGAACCATGCAAACACATATAAGCACACACATCATGATACTTTCATGATACCTTGATTATCTTTTGTACTGTTTATAATACTGTATAATTCATGAAATGTTATGTCAAGATATCTGTATGGCTCCATAAGGTTATAGTGAAACCGAAGTGATAAGAAAAACTGTATGAAACTGGATGAATACTGTATGCTTGGCTGCTATGGCCCATATATAATCATATCCACTCAAACTGTATGAGGTGCAAATCTGCTATCCTATGTCGCGACATAGCCTTATCTACATGGTTTCTACCTAACCTCAATGGACCATAATGTTGGTATGTCAATAATATCACACAACATCATAGTCATAGTTCATAACTTCATAATTCATAATGTTTATTTGATTTCGCATCATTTGCATGCTTGAATGTTGTTTTGATACATGTTCTAATGTTGTATTTGATGTTAAAATGATTGGAGGCATATAAGTGAAGCAAAGGAATACAATTGCATTGAAAAAGAAGTCCAAAAATGCATGAAAACACAAGTCGCGAGCGCGCCTTGCAAGGTCGCGAGCGCGTAATGCACTAGATGAGAGACAGTGAGTTATCGGGCACAAGTCACGAGCGCGTACTTGAAAGTCGCGAGCGCGAGAAGTGCCAAATGAGAGACAGTGAGTTCCCAGGCCAATTTCGCGAGCGTGCGATGAAGGTCGCGATCGCTTACAGGCCAAGGGCCAAGTATGCGAGCGCGCACTTCAAAGTCGCGAGCGCGAGATGTGCCAAATGAGAGTCAGAGAGTTTCAGGTGAAAGTCGCGAGCGCGTAGTTCAAATTCGCGAGCGCGAGAAGGCAATGCGAACTCGTCATGCAATTCGCGCGGGCGCTTCCAGCCTGCACTGTCTGTACTCTTTTGGTCATATCTCTCAATATACAACTCCAATTTGGATGATTCAAAAACCCATGTAAAGCTAACACATACAGGAACAAATAACTCTTCTATGACACTTCCTAATTCCATCATTAAATGGGGTCAAAATCAAGATGAAGTTACTAGTAAAATTTCCAGCAAACCTGTTTCAACATAACTCACTATTTACTTCATTTATTCAATACTTCCCCTGTTTTCCCCTGTTTTCTCACCATTACCAGTCCTCCCACTCAACATAAAGCAAGATTGTCTCAATAGCAACACACCACACAAATCTCATACAAAGAAAATGAAAAATAACAAGAGATATCAAACCTTTACTCCAAAAGCTTGAGCTCCTCTTTAGCTTCTTTTCTCTACACTCTTTGAACTCCCTTCACCTATAAATAAGAATTCTTATGAATTCTAAAGTAATAACACCAAATGATTCAATTATGAACTTCAAGAAGGTTTATTTACTTGGATAGAAGAAAAATTGAAGTTAAGGCTTAACTACCATGAAAATTGAAAGTAAGGTGGAAGAGGAAAGGAAGAAAATGAAGAAGATGAAGATAAAGATGAAAATGGGAAAGTGAAATGGGTATGCACGGGTAGGCTATCAAAAATCCAAGGATTTTATGTAAAACTTCCGAAATGGTACCTCAATTATAAACAGGCTACAACTTAATACCCAAGCTCAATCTTTTAATGCAAATCAGTCCTCACCCATGTGCTTTAATCTTTTCTCTCAATCAAGTAACTCCACTTAATAACCTCTTCTACCCCAACCGGGTTTGGTTCAACTCTACTCAACTCGACTACTCAACTCTATGCTAAGACTCGACTCAGTAGGATGTCACAACATCGCCAATGGTCCACACAAATCTGAATGAATCAGATCTAATACATTCTTCATTCTAGAAGGAGGGGTAATCTTGAAAGCTACTCTGTTTAGCTTTCCCGCCATACAATCAGGACACTTTTCTAGGTGAACTTCATCCAATCCAGGTAGTATGTTCTTTCTTGCGAGAGTTTTCTTACTCATGTGGCGTAACCATTTATGCCATAATTCAACTGTACTGTCATTCTCCGCTACACTCAAAGTGTCTTGTGAGAGTTTCACATGCATCACGTACAACTTTCGGTCTTTAGCTAACACAAATGAACCTTTTGTGAGCTTCCACTGACCATTTCTGAAGGTGCTATAGAAACATTCATCATCAAATCTACCAATCGAGATTTGGACGCATGCTCGAAAGTCCATTCCTCATCAGTCTTCTCTTCCGGTTTAGTTCAACTAAACACAGGCAAATGCATTTTGATTACCATAAGGAGATCTCTCATTTCTCCATATATGGTAATTCCCCCCATTTAGACTGATCATTTTGCTTGTCCATTTTGACTTACGCAGAAAATCATCACCAACATAAACCGTATACGTGAATAGTAGTATACGTGAATAGTGACCATGAATAGTAATAGTATACTTGAATAGTAACTGTACATGTGAATAGTACTATGCGTGAATAGTGCTGGGCTTACTTGAAACAGACACAGCAATAACGCCAATAGTACTATTCACCATCAACTTTGAATTACTATTTTACTATTCATCACTAAGTCGATTCTGCAACGTCTTTCCGAGCAGACAACACCAATGGACTCGTCTTAATTTTCTCTTCGTCATGGTATATTTTTTTTCAAAATATATCCACAGATCCGGTACCGCTATCTGACCGGCTGGACCTGCCGAAATTTCGGCTCTGATAACACTTGTTAGGGCACCGGCAATAAAATTACGAAAATAATTACGGCAGCGGAAAAGTAAAATTGTGACACACAGAATTTACGTGATTCACCCTCAACTGTTTAGGGTTATTTCCACGGGACAAACTCTGAATAATTCTTCCACTATTAAAAAAAATAGGATGTACACAAAGAGAGCAATACAAAAATAGTGGCACTCAAAGTGTTTCCCAAAAACACCCCATAATAATTTCCTCACTATTTTTCCCTCCCCCAATTTTAGGAAACCCTTCCTCAAACTAGATAACTCTCTCTATATTTCTTTTTCTTCTTTCTCATGTGTGCATTGAGGCTTGGCAATCTCCTCTATTTATAGGAGAGGATACGAGAGAGTCGTGCATTACTCATTCACGGCTCTCCGTTTTATCAAAATTGCATGCTAACCTTTGAATTGTTTGCTGCCAACTTTAGAATTTTTCCTCTTTCTTTCATCACGTGTGTGGATCCCACTTGAGTAGGCACCACACAATAGATATTTATATAATTTCAATGAGGTATATAATCTCACGAATGTTTATAATCTCAGTAATATTTATATATATAATTTTAATGATGTATATGATCTTCCCAACTCAATGCGCACACATACACACACACAAAGCATGTATACACACACAAACAAAAAGCATGACTAAATATATAATATAAATATAGAAACACACACATTGAACATAGTGATACTTATATAATCCTAGTATTATTGAGAATAACTCTTTTTTCCTACTCCGGGAAGCTAGTGTTCTTAGACAGAATACCTCTTTCGCCTGCAGAAAATGAAAGATACCCGTTCTATTTCAATATAAAGCATTTTTCAGTCCATCTATGCTTCACAATGACAATAAACAAAGCTTGAGATTAAATGACATCGAATGTGGGTGTCTATTTATTTACCACACGATGTTTTCTCACATGGGCAGCTCTATGTGACATTAATTGTCAAGAGGGATATCAATATCCACAATAAAATGTCCTTGTGAAGTCACATAAGAAAAGAAAGAAGGACGCAACATACATGAAGAATATTATATACAATAAGGTCATGCTACCAAATAGGTAACAAAATACGTTCAAAATTTTCATAGGTAACAAAATACGTTCAAAATTTTCACAGTAACGTCAAAAATATTCCAGTGTTCAAAATAATAAAAATAATAATTTCAACTTTGACGTGAAATGTTTTGAAAAAGTGAATTGCTTATTAATACAGTAGATCTTCAAAAGGAGAATGAGATTGACCGAGGTAAATGTAACAATGGTAACTAATATTTGTAATAAATATTTTATATCATTATTTTTAACATTAACAAATATGTAAAGTTATGGTAAATATATAAATAAAAAGTATTGAGTCTATCTATTTCTTTTTTTTCCCCAATATCTTATCATGCATATAATAAACTTTTGAAATAAATCAAGAAAAAAATTATATAATGAGTAAAAATAACGAGTATCCACTTACAACATTAGTTCTAAAAAACTAATTTTATAGAAATATGAATATAAAATTTTTAATGAATTTTTGTTGATTGGTCCAAAAATTAGTAAAATTTTTTAAAAAATCTTAATCTATTGCATGAAAACTAAAAATAATTTGTTAAATTTAATTTTTATATATCCGTTAAACTCTCAGAAATTGAGGTGAATTAGCCCTTTCTAGACTTAGTTGGATATATATATATATATATATATATATATATATATATATATATATATATATATAATATTAATGTTCAATTATTAATATTATCAGCAGTCCCCCTACAAGATGTCCAACAAATGTTATAGCCGGTAGACTGTTGTGATTAAGTTATTTAAACTGAATTGAACGGACTGGTTTAAGTCCAAATAAGTGGACTGAGTCCGTTTAAATGTTGAGCTGCTTCAGCTCGATGTGAACTGCTTTAAGATCAAATTTATTGAAGACCGCTTAACACCGAATTTTACTGAGGACTACTTAAGACTGAATTTACTAAAGACTACTTAAATCCGAAATTATTGAGAACTTCTTTTAAGTCCCAATTTATTGCCCTCCATTTGATTGTGCTCCTTGTGCTTTTATTATGGTATAGAGAATAAAAGTTCAAGGCAACAAACTAATTAATAAAATTATTTTATTTTATTAAATGTGGAGAAAATAAATAAATAAAAATAATTTATTATTAATCTAATTTAAATTTTCACTGGCCATGGTAACTTACATCCTCTCGTCCACAAAAAGAAGATAAAATATATAGTAGAAAAAAAAAAGAATAACGGAAAGCTTCGTAGAAACATCACAAACAGATAGGGAAAAAAGAAAATTCTTCTAGACAGTTATGAGTTATTGGACATCAAGGAACTACATTTCTTGCCAGCAGATTGATCACAGTAATAGATTAAAAGATTGTACAGATTGGAAAGAGTGAAACTACTCTGCGACTGCAAGGCTTACTGAGAGTTGCAACAACCTACTTGCGAAGCTTACAATTAATGGCTCTTTTATTTTTTCTGTATTTATCGAAAGAGGCACTGTTCCGGTTGGTGAGTTTTTCGTCAACATAAAATCATCTAACCAGAAATCAGAAAACCAACTACTACAGAAGTTTATATTTTTACTCATCAACCATCCATCTACCTTCCTTTTCCAACAATTAATGATGGGGTCTCATTTTTTCAAGAACACGTGTAATCAGAAAAACCATTAATATGAAAAAACACTTCTTTCCTCTGAAGCTTGGCCACATCCAATCTAATTGGACATGAAAATCTTATATATGTATGATTTGAATTAGCTAGTCATTTGTCATTTATTATGATCACTAACTTCACTATAAAAATCTAGCAGAGAAGGGCCCAAGAAGGAGAAGAAGAAATGACAGGACATGAAGATTCAAACTTTCTTTATGACATATAGGGAAAAAATGAATCACAGTTTAAGAGTAACCTCTCCATCATTACAATTAATGACTATATAATTTATGTTTTGAGATTTATAATTAGATCGAAATGACTCAATCATACATTGCAAAGCAAAACCATGACTCAAAAAGAGATGGAAAAAGAAAACTTCATTGGGTGATTTCCCATCCCAACGATAGGGCAACAAATTGCCAAATAATATATAATGATCTGTGTGCTTATCTAGAACTTTGCCAGCAGGCTAATCTGAATGTCTTCTGGCTATCAAGAATGAACATCAAGTTCTCTGTTTTATGCATGGAATTAATTCTCAATAGGCCCGAAAATGCCAATGGGCAAACCAACCTAGATGAAAAATAATTGCAAGAAATTGAGGTACTCCATCCATCCAATACTCTTGATGACAATCACAGTTCACCACATAGAAATATACAATCAAATTAAATTCAATTGAATAAAAAACAAGCTTGCTGCTTGTTTAGTTGATGACAACAAGCAAGCATAGCAAGAAAAAGAAAGAATACAAATAGCTAGCTCCATACCCAGAAGCGAATCCAAAGAATGCCAAATTAATGCACAATCATATGCTATACCAAATTGGGAAAAGACCAATACAAGAATCGGTAATATTTTTAAGAAATAAAGAAGGGAACTTTGTTCCCTCTCCAATAAAAAACACTTAGAAATCAATTTCCTTTCTTTTGTCCAATTGCAAGAGAATTCTGCGATAAATTCTAATCACCCCATATCTATCACTATCTCCAAAATCACAGTAATAAAGTACAATAATCCCATTCAAACACAATAAATACAAGCATGAATAAAAGAAGACCGCACTTGAAATCGAACACGGGAAGAATTGGTACCAAAACACTTGTAAGAGAAGAAGAGACATAAAAGCAGAAACGGAGTGGAGAGAAATCAAGCTATGGAGGAGAGATAGAGCGCCAAATCTGGGCTTGCTGAATTCCAATAAAAAAATACAAGGGCTTTCGAGTAGAAATTTGATTAGGTTTTAGGAAGGGAGAGAGAAGGCATTGATGGGGCAAGATTGAAGAAAGTGAGAACATATAAGGGAAAGACGATCAATTTTTCTATAATGCACAATTTTTCTTTTTCTTTTCTTATTTATTTTTTAATCAATCTCACGTTAATGTAAGTAAAACACTAATCTATATATCAGATCACTATGCAAATATTAATGAAAAAAATATGTAAAATGTGTAAGGTAAGATCTCATTGGAGATACGCTTCAATATTTGTGCATTAATTGAAGATATTTTCAACGCTTAAACTTTAAAAAGTTGAAGATTTTTTAAAAGTGAATTAATCATTTCTAAACTTTGCTATATATATATATATATATTATTTTTTTGTATATCAATAATATTAATATTTAATTATTAATATTATCAATATTTTTTAAAAAGATTTGTAGTATATATGGATTTAGAGGTGGATAAAATTATAGAATGAATAACATGAAATGTCCTTTTATTTAAATAAAATTCAACAAATTGATAATAATTTTTACGGTGAAAAGAACGCAAATATCACATTCTTTAAGGACATGGAAAGACCAATTAAAATTTACATATTACTTTAAGTTACATATAATATTTTTAAAACTAAAAGACATATTGAATCAGTTTGATGATTAGATTGCTGTTGAATTAGATTAACAAGATTCAAATGAATTTTTTTAATTTTTTATTAAAATTAAAAGTATAGTTATGAAAAATTATATAGTGAACAAATTAATAATATAATTATAGATATATAATTATTTTTAAACCATTCATCACCAAATATTAATAATGATAATAAATTTTATATGCCAACACAATGACTATAACAAGCACCAATAAATCTTTAAATAAAAAAAATATAAGCTAGAAATATCCAAACATATATCAAAAGTAAATATTTCAATACGAGTGCAGTTAAATATGGAAACACAAGTTACAATAATTTCACTCGAGATGCTTATGGACATTCAACCAATTTTTATTAGCAAGTTCGGTTCTATATCAGTTTGTCCTACTTCTCAGTTTTTTTTTTTTTTTTTTTTTTAATTTATATTTGTTTAATTTTTCATTTTCAATTTTTTAAGTCTAATCAAACCAATTATAGTTTCTGAGTAATGGTTAGACCAACTAATTCTAACAGATTTTTAAAATATTGATTCAATCACCAAAAGTGGTATTAAACTAATTTCACACCAGTTATTAATTATAATTGATCAATCAATTTGAACGTCCATTAATTCAAAATATTATACAATATAAAAACAAATATGAATTTTTTACAAATATTTTTATTCAAGAAAAAGGCAAAATCATCTATGATTAAAATTTTAATTAGAATTAAGCTATTGATGAATAACATCGTATGATTAATTTATTAAGATCATATAATAAAAGAAATTGAGCCATTTATTTTATTAATGCCTCGTTCCAAAAGCAAGCATAAAATATGAACCCAAGTTGTGATTTGTGTCCCCCACTTGACAGTAGATTTATATGCCAAATACATGAATTTGGCCAACCTCATGTCCTTTTCTTTTATTAAAAGGTTCTCAATTGTCCTAAGAATAGTATCACATTATTATTTAAATTATATACCCAGAAAGAAAATACAATTTAAATTGCAGCACCAACTAGTAAATTAAGAAAGAAAGGTAAAAAAAAGTGTTCTGCAATACAAGTTTCTATTGGTATTATCCTCGTATTAGCAATTTTGTCGGGTCTGGAATATAAAATCAAAGAAAGTAATGTCACTTTGGACCCATTAGATCTTCTCATACATTGAACCTGCTGAAACATATACTTATAAATATTCTCATCACACACAGTTTACTTTGTAAATACTTCTTTTCTTTGTTGCTGAAAGATCTCTGAGCTTGATTGATAGGAGATGTTCTAGATTCTTGCCTTCATTATAGGAAAGCTTGGTCTCCCTCTCTCTGTCTTTCAAGGCCTGCATGTGGGTAGTAGACTATTAGCTATTTGGAGTTGTTCTGCTGCAGATAAGTAGCTTTCGCTTCTCTATTATTGAACATTGAAGGATTATTGTTGATATTGTTCTGTTTCTGTTTCTGTTTTGACTGTTTGTGGTTTTTTGGTAAATTTCAACTGAGATTTTGAGTTTATAAATGAAGGGTTTGTATTTGTTTGCTTCGTGAGAATTGAAAATGTATGCTTGAGGATCTAGAAAGTTCTGGGATTTGATGGGATTCTCCAAAAAGGAAAAATAAGAAATGGCTATTCTTTGTTTTGTGTATAATAGCTGAGAAGGTAGTGAACCAATTGATAATTAGATTCTAAGAGCTTAAAGCGTCATCTTTATAAGGTTTATGGAAAATGGGTTCATGGGTATGAATCTAATTTGTTCTAAAACTGACAAAATGGAAGGAAATTTGTCACGAGGATGTATGCTTCCTGGTGGTTCTCCTTTTGGAGGCCTTGACTTGGAAGGAGCGGTAAGAATTCATCATCAAACACAATATCCACATGCTATACACAATCAACAACGCCCTATCCATCGCCAGGGCTCCTCAGTCCATCCCTCAATTCATGAGGGTTTCCCCCTTACCATAGGGGCCTTGAATAACTCTGATCAAACCATTTCCAAGACTAATTACAACAAAGGAGAGAAGATGAAAAATTCAGCAAGTGATGAGGATGAGCCAAGCTATACTGAAGATGATGGCAATGGTCACAGTGAAGGGAAAAAGGGATTGCCTTGGCAGCGTGTTAAGTGGACTGATAAGATGGTGAGGCTTTTGATAACTGCTGTGTCTTATATAGGTGAGGATATGTCTTCGGATGGTGATGGTGGGGTGAGAAGAAAGTTAGCTATTTTACAAAAAAAAGGCAAATGGAAATTAATTTCCAAAGTCATGGCTGAAAGGGGTTTCCATGTTTCACGTCAGCAATGTGAGGATAAATTCAATGATCTTAACAAAAGGTATAAAAAGCTAAATGACATGCTTGGGAGGGGAACTTCTTGTGAAGTTGTGGAGAACCCGGCGCTTCTAGTTCATATAGATTATCTAACAGAGAAAGAGAAAGATGATGTCAGGAAAATATTAAGCTCGAAGCATCTCTTCTATGAAGAGATGTGTTCATATCATAATAGTAATAGATTGCATCTACCTCATGATCCGGCATTGCAACATTCCTTGCAATTGGCACTTAGAAGTAAAGATGATCATGATAATGATGATATTCAAAGGAACCAAAAATATGATCTTGATGAAGATGATCAAGAAGTGGAAACTGATGACCATGATGAATTTGAAGAGAAGCATCCTTCCCATGGCAATGACAGGGGAATATATGGGGTCTTAGGGGGTTCTATGAAAAGGTTGAGACATGGCCGGGGCTGCAAAGATTCCTGTTTTTGGAATCCATCTCAAGATGGTAACAAAGGCTCCTATCCTCATCTGCAGATTGCTCAAGTTGATATGAATCAAATGTCAACTGAAAGTACAAAAGCAGCTTGGTTACATAAGCAGTGGATGGAATCTCAAACACTTCAATTAGAAGAGCAGAAGCTACAAATTCAACTTGAGATGATGGAATTAGAAAAACAGCGATTCAAATGGAAAAGATTTAGCAGGAAGAGAGATCATGAGCTAGAAAAACTCAGGGTGGAAAATGAGAGGATGAAGCTTGAGAATGAGCGAATAGCATTGGAGTTGAAGCGCAAAGAGATGGGCATTGTTTTTAATTAATTCTATGGCACTCTCAGATTTTGCTGTTCACAACAGTGAGTTTTTCATGCAAGATTACTTCCAGTTTTGTTAAGATGCTGTTGAATGTCTGCAGTATCTTTAGGAGGAAGAATTTAGGAAATGTTACAATGCTTGCATATATTGTGAAAACTTAGGACAGTTACAAAACCTTTTTCTAGTTATATTGTTCGACTCTTGTGAAATGGTATTATGCATTCTACAAATATTTTAGCAGGGTTAATTATCTGCATTTATAGCTTTTAAGTCCCAGTCTAGAGTTTGAGCTACGTATATTGTCGCTGTTAATGTTTGAGTTGCTCCTGCATGGTTATTATGGATACATGAATTAGCACATTCCAGGAGTTTCATATGCTAACTTTAAGCCATAGTTTATGCTGTAATTACTGTTATTTTTTGTTGTTTCACTATGTTTTCTTGTTGGTTGTGGTTGACATTATCATTGGCAAGTTCTTGAAGGGACTTCCATAATAGAAGATGCCTAAGTTACTATTGTTCTCTAAATAGGTTTGATCTGATGTGGGGTTTTTCGCAAGAACTGTTTTCCTGCCTACATTTTAAGCATGTTTTGTCTGCTAAAATAAAAACTAAATGACATATCTACATTACAGGCTATAATTTGGTGATAAAAAACAATTGCTGATGATAATGTCTTTGATTTTTCAACTTCTTGGAATTTTAGCTGATAACAAGCTATAGGAACATCGGAGTTTAGCTCAGAGGAACAGAACCTCATAGTTTGCTTATTGATGTGTATTTACCTTGAGGCTTTCAATCTGCAATGCATATGTGATAATAGTACTGAAGTGGACATATTGATGAAATGTCATGCTGCTTTCTCACATTCTCCTTGTACAACTGGTGGTTTTTTTGCATTGCTATATTCTAATTTTTTGATAAAGTGCAATGGTTATGAAGAAAAACTTTTTTTTTTTTTTTAAAAAAAAGGAAATTCTTACCTAGATTTTTTATGGCTCCAATTAGGCTTTGAAGGTGACAGTTTAGTATTTAATTATAGTTATTAGTTATTTTATAGCCATGTGAATATGTGATAGAACAAGGTTTTGTTATTAATTAATTAATTAATTAATTTAGAATCACCTCTATAGGTGCTTATACAAAGAGAAGACTAAATTTTTTTTTTTTTTCCATTGACAAAGGGTTCAAATACATAAATTTATCATCATACTTTTCGTGAAAAATTTATAGCACTCTAAATTTAAAGTAAAATATTATATCCTTAAAATTATGATTTTTGGTAATATTGTATAAAACTCCACGCTAACAATAACAATTTTTTTAGAATCTTCGGATGTTTATATATAAATTTTTATATGATATATGGTTAGTATAACTTTTGAAACAATAATTTTTATATTTTTTTAATTATTTAATAAGTATTTAATCGATCTAATTTTATAAATTAGCAAATTTAATAGGATGATTTTATAAATTAAATTATTTAATATGTGTAATTTTATAAATTAAAGTATTTAACGCGTTAAAGTGAAAGTTAAAAGTGAAAGTGTTACGAGATTTTATTGCGAAGAGTGCTCCAATTTACATATTCCGCCATTAATAAAGAGATTTTAGCTATATGAAGGGCTGAAAGAATATCCTTAAGGGCCTATGTTAGCCATAAATAAAAGACCCACATTCAGGTTGGGCTATAATTGGTGTACTATCATCGTACCATTTATTGTATTCAAACTTTATCAGTTGTAATGAGCAACAATTAAGAACGTGACAATAAAGAAGAATGCTTAACCTGTAAAATCTAAAAATGACGTCTCCTTTTGTCCTTCTGATTTGTGCATCATTGTTTCCCCTGCACAGGAATTTACCTTTCTTCATTTTTTTTTTTTTTTTTTTTTTGACGATTTCAAGAGAATTGAGAGGACCTTTCCCTGTTATGAGAGGATCCGCAAGGACACCCTTCTAATGTACCAATTTTTGTATGTGTTAGGTAGCTGAATGCAGTGCAAATAACTATTGAAAACAGTAAGTAGTAAGTCCTCATCCCAAAGTGAGTGCTAGTTCTATTTTTCTTTTCATTGTTGCAATAATTGATAGCTTAATGTTCGAGTATTGCCTTATAATATAAGATGTCAAGTGTTCAAATTGTTATGATATTTTTTATTTTAAAATTTTTAGTAAATGGGTTTTTCTCCAAATTATTAATCGGAATTCGATTCTTGAGATTAAACTAAAAATGAATTCATTCACAAATCCCTTCGTCTTAACATCAGTAAATGATCTAGTTTTTTAATTAGACTGTAATCCTAATTGATTGATTCTTCCAAATATACATATAAATTATAAATAAAATCATTACATTTAGGTTGAATTTGATTTGAGAGTTTACCTTGGTGGGTTAGCTTTTAGGGTTTTGAAGAAGACACATGTGGGTGAGTTTTAACAGGAAAGGATTATTGTGGCAGCTTAGTTGTATTGGTGATGGATTGAGGTTGTTGTTCCACATAAGGAAAGATTCTGAAGAGATGAGACAGTGATTGCTATTTATATCTACTTTTTCTTATTTTTCCAATGAAGATTCATAACTCATAGTGACATGGTGGAATGGAAGCATTTGATCTTTTTATTCAGATTTAGAAAGTAGGGAGAAAATAAAGTCGCATCATAATAGAAAGCTGGACTGTGTGTGAAGGACTTAACTATGATTGGTAATTTGTTAATTAATGAAGATCTCCAGCTGAATTATTTGTTGTTACTTGACGGTACTTGTCCTCCATTTTTATATATACATAGTACAAATTTTGCTTTTCAATTTCTCATCTATCTTTCATATAAATTGAATTTTGAAAGAAGGTAAACCAAAATCCCATTTATTATAATTTTTCTTTTTCATATAAATTGAATTTGAAAATGGATGAGATTTGAATCAGGGATGCTTACCAAGAGTGTGGGAGATGAGATTAAATATATACTCACTCTATCATATGCTCCATATTGAGGCGAAATGGTTTAAGTTTTAATTGACTGGATTTTTATTTATATTTGCTTCATTTTTAAATGAATGAATTTTTATTCATCTTATTTGAATCATGTTTAGGCGAGTATTCAACTGTTTAGATAAAATGAACATTATTAATATGAATTTAAAACTTTCACGGTATAAAAAGTTAAATTTTCAATTACCTCCTTTCCAATAGGCAAAAAAAAAAAAAAAGACGTGATGACTTGTCATAGTACACACCCTTCCTTAAGGAGAATGAAGACCTTAAATTAAATGATAAATTTGGTAGGATCATTGACAGAATATTAAGAAATTAAAAATGTGTAAACAAAATTGTCATTCATATGACAATTGCTTCACTTATTCTATAGGTAATATTGCAAGATTTTAATATTATTACACATTTGAAATTGATTTTAATTGCATAAATGGAACTTATTTTAAAAGAAATTATTAATCCTTCAACAATTGACAATTACTTTCCTTGTTTTTTAGACAACTTGATAAAATTATTACAATATGGATTAACATTTTCTTTTCGTAATTTTCATTGCATTAATATGAACTTTTCCTATAATATTGAAATATAAATTAATCATTTAATCAGAACGGGATAATTCAGCAGCAAATAGTACTTGTAGGATTAATCACTATAATTTAAGACGAATAAAAATTAGTCGAATTTACCGTGGACCGTTAAAATGGATACAAACTTAGAAACTTTGTGAAAGTATATATAAAAAAAAAAGGATAATTTTTTTTTAGAGAAGCACATAATAATGTTATTACGGTAGTTCGATAATTGGAGCTTTCATGGAGTTGTACCACTCGAAGACCCACCATTTATTTTGCTATAAACTTCAGCCAGTAGTTATATGGTCTTTTCATGCCTTAAAAGATTGACAGTGGCTTTGCCCTGTCATGTGCATTCAATTGTTTCTTTTTTTTAATCCACACAAATTGTTTTCATGGATGTAATTTTCCTCACTTAACACTGTACACATTCATATATGTCTTCAAAATTATTAAAATGATATATAATATTTATTTCCTGTTATAATATATATTTTGACTTTTATTGGTTAAAAAAGTGACTCAATACAGAACTATTCCATCCGGCAAAAGGCCCATGTATGTACATTTTTCGTATTTTTATAGATAAATTATTTTTATCTCAAACCTGCGACCTCTAAATTATAAGTAGAGTAACTTTAACTTTGTACGTTGATGTTTAAATTTAGCTTAATTCATAAATAAATTTATTTCTTACCTTTTTTTATTAGAATTTTTTTTACAAAACACACTGTAAGGGATTTTTTATTATTATTTTTTAAAGAATTTCTAGATTTAGCATGAATATATTTTTGATTATATTGAGAAGACAAATTAAGTAGAATGCACAAAAACTGACAAAGAAGACCATCTTATTACTTAAATACAACCAAGATATATATAAAAATAAAAATAAAAGTTAATTAAGATTATTTTAACAAAATATTAATAATTAAATAATTTAATACTTATCTCTTTCCTTTTCAAAGTTTTGACACCAAAAAAAGAAAGATGTATATCAAATGGAGGCAATATGAAATTATCAATTCAAGTGGGAAATGAGTTTTCTTTTTTCTTTTTAAAGTATGCATTTCTTTACTTTACATAACCTAAAATTAAAAAAGATAACAACTTATTTGCTTTATCTTTAAAAACAACATTAGCAATAGGATTTATTTGCACTCAAACATTTAATTACACGCTAACAGCTAATTAACTATTTAGGTTTTAAATGGATTGTAATGCTTAAACACGCATATACTTAAATTAATAAACTAATTACAATTTCCGTGTAATAATTACTTGATTAATGAACATTCCGTGCTTGTATTACTCAATTATATTGCTATTACATGTGACTTTTGAAATTTGAATGCAAATTGCCTTCTTTATAATTAACTAATTCAAAATGATAACAAATTCATGGGTTAGATTGTGTAAGAGAATAATATAATTAATATAAAAGGAATTTCTTTTTATCATTTCTAATTTATATTTACAAAATTAACTTAATTTTTAGTTTTGGTAAATTGTATTAAATTCACTTTAGCCAATATAATAAAACGAAAATAATTTATATTTTGAAAAAGCTCTACATTATGTATACTTGCTACTAAACTATCTTTTGCAACTATTCTTAAAGCAATCTAATTCAAGTTTTTTATTTTTGATTTTTTTACTTTTTTTTAATGAGGTTTTCACTTTTAAATCTGCTATAAGTATTATTTTCAAACTAGTTAATATCATACTGATTGATTTTTTATGAAGCTAAATTACTCCTACTAGTTTCTCTATCTGTCTCAAAATATAAATCGTTTTGAATATTTTAAAGAGTGATAAATGATATTTTTTCAATATTATCCTTATTTACATTGGATACAATAAATATTTTCACAAGTAACTATTATTTTTGTGATAAAGGATAATGGTTTTGTTATAATTTAAGAGATTAATTACTTCTTTAACCCTTGTGCAAAAATCTTAAATGATATATATTTTGAGATAAAGAGAGTAATTAAGTAGCCAACAGATGGATGAATTCAATGATTGGTCTAAACTTGGAATCCAAAATTCCATTTCCAATGAAGGTGATGGAAAAATTGAATGGGAAATAAGAAGAAAAAAAAATCTTTCAAGGTTACCAATGAACTAGCTAGTCTTAAGGGGGTTAGCTAGGAAAATTGTTGTTCACCACTAGTTCAAAGTCCCACATCACATCAAACAAAAGTGGTAAGAGAAAAGCTATGAAGGAGAAAAAAGAAAGGGTCAAAATGATCTTTGGTTAAAGAACATTTTGTTCATGCTTTATGTGGGTTAGACTAGAGCATCATTCTTTCAACCATAAAAATTACATAATATGTTTTTGCAAGAATGAATAGCACTTTATGGTTCTTGAACGCAAATGATATATTTTGTGACTAATTTATGCAATATTGTTGGTGACATATACACACTTGCTCTCTTTTATGGTTCAATTTTGGTGGGTGATCATTAATTTGCTATTTGCTTGCATATAGTGAGTGCTCACTTTTGATTGGGAATACATAATCTATTTATATATAGATAATAATTTTTTTCCCCTTCCCACCCTAATTGTGGGCCGTTTGGAAGTGAACCTATAGAATATTACCAAACACAAAAGTCTTTTAGCAAAGGCTTATCTTGTTATCCATTTGAGTGTCTCACATCAATAGAAGTGGACATGAGTGAGTAGAGAAATATGTATCAAAAGAAGGAGAAATAGAGAGCCATAGATATATAAATAAAAACTTTTTTATTTTAAGATCAATTTCATCAAATTAACTGTTTGCTGTTTTATTAGTATTTAGCGGTTAACTGTTTAGGTACCTTTTCATAATACATAAAAAGTTAAATGTTACATAAATTAGCTTTATATAAAATGCTACTTTAATCTCTAAAAACTAATTCTTTAATCTCTAAAAATTAATTCAAACGTTATGTTACCGAAAATTATCAAAAATAACATTCAGCGTTTTGACTACCTGAAAAGATGTTACCGAATACCGCTTCAATATTTTTGTAGCAGAAGCAAAATCAAAATTTTAAATTTGAAAAAAAAAAATCATTGAACCGTTAAACCAAAAGGGATAGCCGGTGGTGTTTTAAGAACTATAGATAGATGGAAGATATTGGGATTATTTTGAAAATTACAAATTGCAAGAAGCTAAAGTCCTCGATTAGAATTACACATAAAATAAAATAAAAAATAAAAAGTGATGAAGTGGACATGAGAGGGAACATGGTATTTTGTTACGACTCACTTCTCTTTTATCCTCCAATAGTGTAAGTTGTTGTTTGTGGCCACATGGGGGCCTCCACAATTCTTTGCTCAATATGGGCTTTTGAGTGCTTTTCTTTTTAGACCCTAATGGGGTCCATAAATAGTGACTCTTTTTCACTAAAATGTGTACTTTGGTGGGGTAGGGGATTTTCTTAATCACTTCACTAATTATGGTTTTATTAACTATAATTAGTCTTCTTGGGATCGTTTAATTAGGGTTTTTAGCTTTCACATGCACTTGTTCTCATGTTCCAATGATATAACTTTAGTACTCCAGTCTCTATCTATGATTAATTTTGAAATCTTAGCACATGCTTGTAATCCCTTCCAATTTACTCTATAATCATCTCTATTTTTGAATTATTATTATTATTTTTACTTCTATATATATTTATATAAAACATTAAAAGGGAAATAAATAATAGTGAAAAGAGGTTGAACATGTCATCATAGAAGGTTCTACTAATGTGATTAACATTTAGTGATTACAATATTTAGTAAAGTTAATCATTGTGAGGCTCTTCATATTATTAAAATTAATTATTTTATTTAGGTAATTAATTAAACTAAATTAAAGTTGCACAATAGGTGGGAAAAGTGACAAATATCATAATAGTTGATAAAAGCATATCAGTCATTGTAACATTATTTTAAATCTTGAAGGGTCACATTCAAGTGACTATCACTTATTCAAAAATTAAAAAATAAAAAAGATAAAAATAAATAAATAAATAAAAGCTCTTGGTCTTAAATTCTCCTTGCTGTCTTCCTTGAGAATATGTCTCATGTGTATGCTAACTCTTTTTACAGTTTTTATTTAAAGGAAGAGAGCAATTTGTAAATTAAGCAATTTCCATCATTTCATACCCTTTTTAAGTGTAATGAGAATAAAGAATTTCTCATTCTTTAATACTTGATGGCTTATTCAACAAGTCTGGATAACCGGTTTCAGACATTCTGAGCTCAAAATTGAGATTTTTAACCTGAAAATTTACCAGTTTCAATTCTGATTAATTTGAATTTGATTTTAAAAAACTGAATTTGATAAGAGAATGTAAATTTAGTGGGTGTCAGATGTATAAAAATAAACGATTTTACTTATAATCAAAAATTAAAAAAAAAAAAAAGGGGAAAAACAAAAAAGAATCCACTTGGTGGGTTGCTTAGCTGGTGCCAGATAAATGTAGAGGTTAAACCACATGATGGACAGAAGAAGATGTAAGTGTACATTCACATCACATGGCTACCCATGTGAAGTAAACCTTTTGTCTACTTGTAACTTTTCTATCTGGGCCAGTAAATAAAAGTCGCCCACCTCTCTCTAGTCTCTACTGTTATGTATTTAATGTCTTCAATTTTTTTTTTTTCCATCTCACCAAAAAGTGACACTTTTCTTATTTTTATTTAACCTAAAATTAATTAATTTACTTTGCAATACAAAATAGGTTAATATGATTTTTTTTAATACTTCCAAGATGGAAGTAAATACATTTTAATAAATTTTCTTCAAATGACACCAAATGAAATGATTTTAACAAGGCACCAAATGCAATATAATACATAACTTTACTATTAAGTTTCATCTAATTAAATTATAATGAGAAAAAAAAAAGATAATAGAGTTAATTAAATGAGGTTAAAATTGAGCAAAAAATGTTTGACAGCCTATTGATGATTTGAGTGAAATGAACTAATGATGGTGCCAACTACAATTACTGATTGATTGGCCAATCATAGTTCTTGCTTGTTAAGACTTCTTTTGGCAACCATAATGTTGTATATTTTTCAATTTTTTTTTTTTTTTTTTGTCAATTATGTATTTTTAGATTTGGATCCTTATTTGTACACAAACATATATATATATAATTATCATGTATGCACAATTTCTATCCTTCTGTTTAAACCAGTGATTTGAATTTTACCAAGTTAACTTTTAATTTTCAATGATGGATTATTGTATAATATGTAATAATTTTCAATAGTATTTATGACCAAAATATTCATAAATCAGCTTATAATATCAATATAAAATTTCTTCAATCCAAGATCTTATAAACAGGACGGTTGAGTATAAAGATTTTTTTGTCATCCCAATAAAGTGCGTTTCCTGACGATCGAACTTGTATTCTCACTTTTATAAAAATTGAAATCGCTTACCACCCCAATCAGTCCATTGTTGGTAATATTCTGAATGAATTTAATTTTTTTTTATAAATAGACATTATGTAAAAATTTCTAAGAGTTAATCGTGAATTTTTATTTCAGAAATCAATTCATTTTTGAAATTCTGAAAATTGAGCTTGCATACCTAAATATTAAAGATCATAATCTATATTTTATTTTAAATGTATCAAAGAAAGGAAAGTTTCTTGAATTAGTAGTGGGTGACTTGAATCCATTTAAGCATATCCTATTTCAAATATTAATGTAAAAAAAAAAAAAAATGAACACATCTGCCGGTGCATTATCAACTAATTAATCAAAGTATTAAACTAATCCAATTTTATAATATGGTAATTAGAAGCAATACATAGGATATCAAACAACAAAATATAATGGCATTATTTTCAAGGCATATGGGTGATTCTCAAAGATTGCTATAGCAGATGAAAGATATCATCATTCTCCAATATTATAATTAATTTTATATAATTAATTATTAGATAATTAATTAAAATATAATATTAATTACCACGAGGGTATCCCCCATTATACACTCAACTTAATTATTCTATCAGCCAACTTTCACAAAATTCTTTTAAGCGCCCACTTGTTAATTTATTACCATGTGATTCCTTTCTTAACTGCTAAAAAATAAATGGCAGCCTTCAACTGCAGATCATATATATAAATATATATATATGTATGTATACGGTATAATAAATAAAGTAGAATATAAATTTAAAAAGTACGAAACAGAAAACCTTTTTATATTATAAAATAAATTAAATAACACTAGAGTGTAATCAAATTATTAACATGATTTATTTTAGTCTTTTGTTATACCATTATTTATTTTTATTTTTTATTTAAAGAAAATACATTATCTCACTCGTATAATAAAAAGGTAACAACCAGTCAAAAATAGTGTCTCAATTTTGGATACGAGCATACACGTAGAATACTCTAGTTGGTAATGAGAACCTTCATTTGTTAATAACTGAAAAAATATAAAAACGGAAATAACTTATCGGATTTGAATATTACCAAAATCGAATAATAATTTCAGAATTACATTAAAAACTGTTTAAAAGTAATTCGATTATTCAAAGCTCGTGAGAAATATAAAAACGCGTTCTCACCGTAAATTGGAGAATAATATTAAATATACATTCATTGAATGCAATAGAAAAAGAAAAAATAAAAAGAAAATAGAAATTACGGTTGTGTTTTTGGTGTTGGGGTGTAAATAGTAGTGGGTATGTACAGCTAGTGGAATATATATATATATATATATATATATATATAAAATCCAGCTAGAGGAGAAGTACAAAGGCATCTAATCTTTAATCTAATGTCTATCCCTTCCATTCCAGCTAGAGAAACCAAAGTTCTTGCCAGCGAAGCAATTATTAAACAACAAAAACCAGTAAATTACATGCCTTGTAAAAGAAGCAAATTCTGTTTTTATTTTTTATTTTTTATTTTTATAAATAATTACCCCCACCCAACAAAATAATAATAATAATAATAATAATAATACTTTTATACGCAATAAATAATGTAGAGGAAAGAAAGAAGAACAAAGCTCCCATCCCATGCGTATACTCTTTTTATTATTTTTTTATTTATCTTTCTTGTGGTAAGCATGATATGATGTTCCGTTAAAGCATAAAATAAATTAAAATTCCCAATTCTATTAGCCTCAAATTTTGACTTTTGGGTCATCAATTAAAATCCTTTTTTACTTATGTATTAAATCAAGAATAATAATAATAATATTTTTTGGTTCTTTTTGATTCAATGATTGATTTACATATATTATAAGTATAATTCTATTTTTTTTTCTTTTAATTCTTATCGTCGTGACCATAAATGGAATATGATTTTTATCAGTAGTCAATCCAGAAATGAAAGTTCACTATTTTTGAGAGGTAAAATTTAAAAATTTCACTATGTAAAAAAAAAAAAAAAAGTTGAGCAACTCTTGTTTCTATCATATTAGGTCATGGAGAAAACTAATTTTGTTGACTAAAAGGATTATCTCTATAATTAATAATCCCGCCTTCACGATATATAAAATTTTTTAGTTACTAACTCAATTAATTGAAGGCTGTCCAATCTAATAATAATAATAATAATAATTGAAAGTATAGAAAGGCAATGTGAATTGTGAAAATAGGTCATGCATTTGTGTTTTGTTAGAGATGTGATTGATCTTCTTTCTTGTAATTCATCATCAATTAGGATGTATCCAAGATAGAAATAAACCCTTGCCAATTATTTTTGATGTTTACCTACCTTATTACACTACCTATGTCCTTTCTCATTTTACTCATTTGCCCTTCACTTATCCCTATAATCACAATTTATTAAAAATGTCATTTTACTCTCAAATATTATTGTACCAAATCATAGTATTAATAATATACATTTTACAAAAATTTATCTCTTTCAGATTATTTGTCCATTTAATGGCCTATTGATTAGTTGGGGTCCACTCCTTTTGCATTATTTGTTGGGCAATCCACTTGGTATTTTGATTCAATAATTGAGATTGATCAGTATTTGATTGCACACAAATGTAAAATTAAATTTTTTTTTTTTTAATTTCAATTCCCCAAAATTTCTTGGTGATTTTTCCTATTTTGCCACAAATAAGACTTTTGGGTTTGACTCATAACATTTATTGATGGAAAAAGTCATGAAGATAACTACTTGATACTCCCTCCGTTTATTTTTTTTATCGTTTTAAATTATAATAAAATAAAATTTTAATTTATCTAAAATTATTTTTTATCGTTAATTACTCTGCTCTCAATTATTAAAATAAAGTAAGATTGAGGTAATAAAAAGAGTTATAATAGTTATTATGTTAAGTAAAAATAAGGACAAACATAATTTGTGAAAAATGACAAATAAAAGTAGATGGAAAAAAGTAATTTTATTATTTTAATCTTGTGGTGAAATTCAAATAACATTAACTATATGTAAATAGAAATATAATTTAAAAAATATATATATATATATACAGCTCTCAACCACAAGATCTATAAGAAGTCATTTTCAACTGCAAGTGCACCTATAAAAATCTAATAAATGAAAAAAAATAATACTGTAATTTTTTTAAAAAAGAGAATTAAGTATATTATTATTATTATTATCTGATTAGTACTAATTATTCACACCAAAATTGTATGGGCAAAACAAAAGACAGATTAGAAGGACAAAATTAGAGAAACATCCTATTAATTACAAGCTATATGGTCAATGGCCCTAAAAAATATTAGTCCAATAAGATTCTAATAATCCATGATTAGAAGATCACAGCCATTAAAAAATGTTGATCTCCATTTATTATGGTAGGTTGCTACCCTAACTGAATTGCCCACCATTTACTTCATTTCATAAATGGCTTGGCCTAATAACATGACCTACATCTAACTAGTATAATTCAACAGTGGATCCCACTTTAAAATGTCCTTTTTAAGATAAGTTTATGGCAAATTTTCTTTGCTCAATTATGAAAAATCAAATTTTGTCAAACTACATTTGTCATAGTCACTGTAGGCCCATTGCAACACAAGCACTACATTTATATATTATATATACTGCTATACCCATTGTCTCATCCAACCGAAACGGCTACAATAACAATATTAAATGTATATAATATTAACCACATGAATAATCAGGTGATAAGTAAATAATATCTTAAAGGTGATCTCCTGATATTTAAAAAGGTTTCAAGTTCAATTCTGATCATTATATTAATTAATTATAATTTGAATCGAGTTTATAATATCTTTTATATATAGTATTTGATGGCTAAAAAAGCATGTATCATTAGATATTTTTGGAATCGATTTGGACTGGTAAAATTTGAGGTACGAAATTTAAATATTTTACTGTTTTATTGATAAAAATACAAGTCATCTTCATCAAATTAATAAATTGTGTCATACAATCTTGATTTCATTACCTTAAATATAGAGAAATCTAACTTTGATTTTTAACCTAGTATGTGAAGTTTGTTTGGGATGCAATTCACTTTTACTAATTTAACTTTCCATTGATATCTAAAAGATATTTTTGAAATAAAATCAAGTGATTACTACCAATATATAGAATTTTAACCACATGAATAGTCAAGTAATAAGTAAATAATCTCCTAACCTAGTGATAAAGAGTAATGTCTTTTTGAGATTCAAAAAGGTTTCAAGTTCAATTCCGATCATTATATTGATTCATTGTAATTTGAATTCTTGTTATTGCCGATAGTGATGTGTATAATATTCTTTATACATAGTATCTGATGCCAAAAAAAGCATGTATCATCGGAAATTTTGGAACCGATTTGGATTGATAAAATTTGAAGAATGAAATTTAAATATTTTACTATTTAATTAATAAACATATAAGTCACCTTCATCAAATTAATAAATTTTCTCATTCAATCTTGATTTCATTACTTCATAGAGAAATTTAAGTTTGATTTTTAAATTCCATAATCACTTGTTTTATTTCAAAAATAACTTTTAAATATCAATAAACGGTTAAATTAGTAAAAATAAATTGCATTTCAAGTGAACTTTACATATTAGGTTAAGAAATTGAAATTTAGAATTGCCACCATTAGAAGACCTTTATTTTAATAAATGTAGAAATACAGGTAAATTTTATTTTTTAAATTCATAACTGTTAATTTCCAACCAACCGATAAAATTTGAAGTTATATAAATATTAAATTCCTTAAAATTTATAAATTTATAAAATGAATGAATTTCACAGTCCATTCATCCAAGCAAACGAGGTATAAAAATTCAAATAAAATCTCCTTTCCTCATGTTTAAAAAAGAAACAATTTAAATAATCAATAGGGCAATTTTGGGATTACAGAGTATAATATCCCTCAACAATAAAAAATTGGAAATTACAGAGACAAACCCAGATCAGATATCAAGTGAGGTGATCAATTAAAAAATTGTAAAATTTAGCTTCAATGATTAAAGGTCAATGTGATCCATGTTAGGGGTATTTAAGTATTTTCAAACCCACATGTATCCAACCCTTCTCAGAATCCCAAATCACACCCTAAAAGCAAAGTTGATATTCATCTTCACCCCCCAAATGGTATAAATAAAAAAATAATTATAAATTATAAAGATAAAAAAATAAAAAAAAGAAATAAAGCTGACCTACGTGGGCCGGCTTTTAACTCAATTTAGCTGGACAGACAAAAACCTACTTAATTATCACCATCGTCTCTATGTGCAGCTGTTCATAATTTCCTGAAATATTTATTTTCTTTTTTTGTAATAATATTTTTCTAAAAAATAATATTAATTTACTATTTATGTAAAAATCATTAGCTGTTGGATTTTTCTGGATTTCATTTTTAAGCCGAATTTTAATTATGAAAGCTACGTATTTGAGCGTAAAAATACGTGTGTCAAAATATAAAAAATAGTATCAATTATGTTCATATAATAATTCATTAGCTATTGGATTTTTTCCAGATTTACATATTGAGGCGAATTTTAATTATAAATCCATATATTGAATGTAAAAATACACGTAAAAATATAAAAAATAATATTAATTAATTATTTATATAATAAATCATTAGTTGGATTTTTTTCGAATTATATTTTCGGGTAAATTTTAATTACAAAATCTTCATATCCGAGTGTAAAAATACGTGTTAAATATAAAAGATAGAATTAATTAAATGTTTATTTAATAAATCATTAGCTGTTGGATATTTTCCGGATTTACATGTTGGAGTAATATTTAATTACAAAATCTGAGTGTAAAAATATGTGTCAAAATAAAAAAGAAAACACTAAATACAATATTTATTTTTTTACTTTTATATCTTTCTGTGCCACTTAATTTTATTATTTTTAATTTATTTACTGTAAGGAAGCAAGTGACACCTCTTACTATGCTTTTCAACTAGCCAACCCTACCCAAACAGCAAAATATAATAATCATAATCATAATGGAAAATAATAATAATAATAATTATAAAAAAAAAGGAAAAAAAAAAAACCCAAAAGATTCCACAGCTAAAAGAAGTAAAGCAAGAAAATAAATAAATTACTAGAAAAGTAATTATAAAAAGAAAACGAATCAACTTCTTGAGATTGACAAGCAGATCCCATCGAAATAAATTAATAAATTCACCATACGAGCTTTCTTCTTAAAACCCTCGAGAGAATTCACCTTCTCTTTTGCTTCGATTGATATATTTTTATTTTTCTTTCTTATAATTTTTTTTTTTTGGAACAGAACTGTAAGAAAGAAAGAGAGAGAGACAGACAGAAAAGAAAGAAAGAGAAAGCAAGAAAAGGGCGTCCTATGCTAGGGGACTCAAGTAGTAGTGTGCTAGCAACCACAACAGCCGCCGCTGCTGCTACTGCTGGTGGTGGTGGTGGTGCTGGTGGTGGAAGCAGCGGTGAAGCTCCTCCTCCTCATCTTAACCAGCTACTCACTGGTGGTGGTGGTGGTGGTGGTGAAATTAACACTGCTAGCGAAGTTGGTCATGTGGGTTCTAATAATTCAGGTGATGAAGATAAAGGAGGAAACGGCGGCGGTGTTGGTGTTGGTGGTGGTGATGATGGTGACCGGAGCTTTGGTGGTAACCGGTGGCCTAGACAAGAAACTTTGGCTCTTTTGAAAATAAGGTCCGATATGGACGTGTCGTTTCGCGATGCCAGTGTAAAGGGTCCTTTATGGGAAGAGGTTTCCAGGTGATTATTGTTAAACTTTCTTTTTGTTGATTTTGATTTGGGTTTCGTTTCTTTTGGTGGAGATCTGCAACTGCAACTGCAATCTCTCTATAATTTTCTTTTCTTTCCTTTTTCGGCTTGTTTTTTCTTTTAGCCGTTTTACAATTTATACACTCTTCACAAAGAGATTACACTCTTTTTCTCTTTTTATTTTCAGTAATTTCTGACTATGAGAACATTCCCTTTTGCTTTAATCAAACTTAATTTTCCTTTTTCTTTTCTAAGTTCCATTTTAGTAGGATAAATTGAAAATCTTTTCATTTTTATTATGTGGGTTTTTGTTTCATTAATTAATTCAGACACAATTCAAATGCTCAATTATACATTTCTTTCCATAATTCTAAACAATAATGGATTTGTATTAGTTGATCCAATTATTTAATTAAGTTAATTAGCTGTTTCTTGTTTTAATCTTAATCTTGGATGGTGTTTATTGCTGTAAATGTGTATTTTATGTGTGACTTCTTGTTTTTAGTATTGAATTTTATTTATTTCAGATGGGATACAAAGAGTTTTTTTCTTTTGTTGGAAACTGGTGATTGCAGGAAGTTAGCAGAGCTTGGTTATAATCGAAGCGCAAAGAAATGCAAAGAGAAATTCGAAAACGTTTATAAGTATCACAAGAGAACCAAAGAAAGCCGAACTGGTAAACAAGAAGGAAAGACGTATAGATTTTTCGATCAATTAGAAGCATTTGAACATCATCCTCTCTCATTTTCTTCATCCCAACCGCAGCCACAGCCACAGCCGCCGTCACAGCCACCACAGCCGAAGCCTCAAGCTCCGGCGGTAACAACAATAGCAATGCCAATCGTTAATCATCCTCATACTCTTTCTACTGTTCCATCGACATCAATAGCGACGGGTACGACCACCACGGCAGCAACTGCCACATTAGCTACACATGTATCACATCATCATCATCTTCAAGGCATTGTTACAACAGGAATAAATCTAACAATTCCTTCGGTGCAACCGACAAACCCTACTGTCTTACCCTCTGCGCAAGCAACAAACCCTATTCAGTCTTTGTCACCGGATCTTTTCTCGAATTCGACTTCTTCTTCTTCTACGTCCTCGGATGTGGAGCTACAAGGGCGGCGAAAGAGGAAAAGGAAATGGAAGGATTTTTTTGAAAGGCTAATGAAAGAAGTGGTGCATAAGCAAGAGGATATGCAAAGGAAATTCTTGGAGGCAATTGAGAAACGCGAACATGATAGAATTGTTAGAGAAGAATCTTGGAGAATGCAAGAAATGGCAAGAATTAATAGAGAACGTGAAATTTTAGCACAAGAAAGATCAATAGCAGCTGCCAAGGATGCTGCCGTGATGGCATTTTTACAAAAACTTTCCGAGCAACAAAATCCAGGCCAAGTACTAAATATTCCACCACCAGTACAACCACCACAGCCACCGCCATCGCATCCACAACCTCAACCACCACCGCAACCAGTAATACCAACACCAACACCAGCATCAGCACCAGCACCAGCACCACAACCGTTACCCATTACACCAGTTGCATCAACATCACCACTGGTACAGACGGTTACAACTCTGGACACGAAATCTGATAATGGGGATCAGACGCTTGCACAAGCAAGTTCATCAAGATGGCCTAGAGTAGAAGTGCAAGCTTTAATTAAGTTAAGGACAAATCTTGATTCGAAATATCAAGAAAATGGACCAAAAGGCCCATTATGGGAAGAGATTTCAGCGGGAATGAGAAAGCTCGGGTATAATAGAAGTGCAAAGAGATGCAAAGAGAAATGGGAAAATATAAACAAGTATTTCAAGAAAGTGAAAGAGAGTAACAAGAGAAGGCCTGAAGATTCAAAAACATGTCCATACTTTCACCAACTTGATGCTTTGTATAAAGAAAAGCACAAGACTTGTGATGGCATTGGTTCTTCTTCGTCAAATATTCAATTGAAGCCGGAAAATTCAGTGCCTCTAATGGTACGGCCGGAGCAGCAATGGCCACCGGCGCCTTCTCAACATGGAGTTGATACGGTTATGGAGGATTTGGAAAGTGATGATCATCAAAATCATCAAGATGATGATGATAAAGATAATGATGATGATGATGATGATGATGATGAAGCTGGAGGATATGAAATTGTACCAAATAGACCTACATCAATGAGCTCAACTGGGTGAGAGTTTAACTTTTATTCTTTTTGCAAAAGTGGAACGATGGTGGTGGGTCAGATTCCGGCAACCGTGAATTGGGGTGGAGGAATCAAAAATCTGTAAGCAAGAACAGATGGAGGTGAGATTGTAGTTAGCATATAGTCAGTGGATTATATGTTTAATTATTTTTATAATTTATTTATTTTTTTGCTAAATAAATAAGAGAGACAAAAGAGAGAAAGAAAGAGAGAGAGGTCAGAAAGAGGTTCAGGTTCCAAAGAATAAATAGAAATGAGACTAGTGTTGTATTTTTGTTTATTTCTCTTTTTCATGCTCTTGTAAATGTTAGAAATGTTTGTTTCTGGTCTTTTTTTTTTTTTTTTTTGCTTTTTAATTTCTTGATTTCAAAATTTTCATTGACAAGAAAGAAAAATTAGGAATAATACTCACTTTTGAAGGTTGATGGAGATCTGAAGATGATGGGAAAAGGGTTTTATGTATATATATATAAATATTTGAAAACAAGAAAAGAGAAAAATGGGATTGATTTGGAATCATGATGATAAATAAGACACAAGAGCTGAAAATGGAGGAGCAGAAGGCTGCCCTTTCCAAGAGGGACCTTAGCACTATATGCCAACATCACATGCAGGGATGGACCTTCAACAGGGTCCACTATGAGAGAGGAATCTTCTGAGTTCTTAATCTCACGACCTAACCTAAACCCACGATTCAAGTTTTCATTTTTGATCTTCTTGAGTTGTTTCTTCCCATTAAATTCTTCATGTCAGTGCCAAGAAATTAAATGATCAGGAATCATAATTTAGTTAATGGCTTCTCTCTCTCTCTCTCTCTCTCTTTTTTTATCTTACATAAATATGTGTGTGTATATATATATGATAAACAAGCTAATTAATATTTTGATGGCTTTTATAATTTAAAATTATGAACAAGCATTTTAATTATCAGACAAGTATTTAAATTCAATCCCATATGTTTCACGGAAAAATTTTGTGGCACCTCAAATTTTGCATAAAAGCCTATTCTGCTTTTGAAGTTTCCAACTTTGGTAACATTGCATATATTTTCATATTAGCAATAATAATTTTAAATATTTTTGGTTTTTATATGTAAAATATTGATTTAATGTGTAATTAGTATAACTTTAGAATATTAATATTCATATTTTTCAACTATTTAATAAGATTTAAGTTTATAAATTGGAGTGTCAATAAAATAATTTTGTAAATTGAAGTGTTTAAATAAGTGTAATTTTTACAAAAAGAATTATGGATATAAATTTTTATTAGTGAAGTTCTAACCCTTAATGCACTTATAATATATTTAGTTATAACTCAAATATTCTTGAAAATTTTAAATTAATTTCATCATTACATAATTTTTGTTTTAAAAACTTCAAATAATTCAAATTTTAAATTATAATGCAGCATTAGATATATATTTGCAAGTAAATCCACTATTTTCATTCTCTTTTTTTTTTTAAAGTAAAAGAATATTGTTACTTATCAATGAAGCATTTCATAATAATTTATTTAAAAGGATATTTCTTTTTATAATAAAATTTTTTTCTCTTAATAATTGTAAAATAATGACTCTTCATAATTTAATTCAATAGATATATCACAAAATGGTGTGTGTTCAAAGCATCAGCCTTTTTTTAAATTAAAAAAAGACATGAATTGTATGTAACAGCGATACCATTTTGTTGAATACATGTGTCTCCCAAAATAATTATTAATGATTAAACTATATGTATATATTTGGTCTTGCAAATATTAATCAAAAGACACATCTCTCCTTAAAAAAATTAATTTTAATAATCTTATTTTAAAAATAATTATTGATGAATTCACATTTCTCTTAGATATGTTCTTTATTTAATCTTGCAAATAAAGGATTATCTTTTAAAAAAAATGGATGGTTCAGATCTCTTATGTTTAAGAGAAGCTAATTTTATTTTTGATTAACTTGCATCATTTACCTCTTCTTATTGGTATTGCTTTTTTTGATTCAAGTTTTATTTAGTAAAATTCATTTTAAGTTAATTTTGCAATAAGATTCATTCATGCTAATAAATTTTAAATTAATATAATTCATTATAAAAAAAAATAAAAACTGCATTTATCTTTTCAAATCTATTATATATTTATATATATATATATACTATGTAAATAAAAGCTCAACCTTAAGATTCCTTCTATCGAAGCCATGTCAGCACAAATTAAATTTAGTTGGATTTGGCTTTTTTTTTTTTTTTTTGAGTTTAATTTTACATTTTTAATTGATTAATATTGCAGAGATTGGAGATTAATATAGTATTTGTTATTATTATTATTATTATTATTATTAATGGAGCTGAAAATAAAATAAAATTAATAATATCATTAATTAATATGATTATTTTCATTATCAAATACTAAAACTGTTAAGTTTTTCTTTTCAATAATTAATAACCTCAAGGATAGCTTTATTAAATTCATATAACAACTAAGAATTTATTTCATTTATCTACAAATATAAGTCGTTTTAGATTACTCACCCTCTCTCAAAATATAAGTTGTTTTACCACGATTGTTTTATCCCAAAATATATTACCTCTGTTTCATAATACTTATCACATTTGGAATTTCACGTCCCTAAAGAAATCATTAAATTTGTCTAAGGTACAATAAATTATTGAGCAAATTAACTATATTACCCTTAATTTAATACTAATTCTCTAAGAATATCATTAAATTGAAGTAATAATTATTGATCATATACAAAGGGTAAACACGAAAAAAATATTTATTACTTATTAAAACTACAAATGTGACAAGTATTTTAGAATAAACTATTTTTTCAAATATTATGAAATGAAGGTAGTAAGTAATTTTGAGTATTTTAAAGAGTAAAAATGATATTTATCTAATGTTATCCTTATTTATATGATATATTATACTCCCTTTGTTCCAAAATATAAGTGGTTTAAGGTTTTTGCACAAAGATTAAGGAAGCAGTTAATTCTCTTAAATTTTAATAAACTCAATGGTAATTTGACCAAATTATCCTTTATCTCAAAATTAATAGTTGCTTGTGAAGTATTTCTTGTGTTTAATGTAAATAAGGACAATATTGGAAAAACATCATTTATTACTTCTTAAAATATATAAAACAACTTATATTTTGGGATAAAATAATAAACCAAAAATGACTTATATTTTGGGACGGAGGGAGTAACTATCTTCACAAGTTACCTTTATTTTTGAGATAAATGATAATTTGATTAAGTTACTCTTGATTTTATTATATTTTAGGAGAATTATTTATTTTTTAATACTATGCAAAAACCTTAACTCATTTATACTTTGGAACAAAAAGAGTAGTTTTTTTTATCCACAAATATTTGTCGCTTTGTGGATACTAAGCAGTAATTAATGAAATTTTTTCAATTTTATCTTTATATATATAACAAATTAACTATTTCTGCAATTTTATAAAATCATATTTGGTCAAATTAATGATACAAGATAAAGAGTAATTTAGTCAAATCCAGATTTTATTATAAATTAGGAGAGTTAATTACCTTGCTAGTCACCACGTATAAATTTTTTAAATGATCTATATTTGTGGATTAAAGGAGTAATTCTCAAATGACCTAAATTACAATACATAAAAATAGATGCATGAAGTAATAATTCCTAAAGAAATGAAAGAAAATTAATTATAAACATAAGGATTGTTCCAAATAGAAATAAAAAATGAGCTCCCAACAAAAATGCTAGAAAAATTTTGAAATAAAGGCCAAGAATAATTATTGAATAGAGAGAGAAAGAGAGTATTATTGTATTATTATTGTTATTTTTATTTTTCTTTATAAAGTTTACAGCTATTATTTTGATTCTCAAATAATGTGGACCTATCTCGTAAAATTATGCAATGCCATTCTCAAGCAGGAATGGTGCAATTTCTATTGACTTGTAAGGATACCCTACAAATTCTGTCCACCTTGATGAAAATGCTGCAAAATGTTGTCCATTAAAGACATATACCCCACATATTGATTGGTCTGGATTTTATTTATGGATAGGAATTGTTATTCTGTTGCACAGTTACAGTATAAGACAATAAAAGCTTCTGTTCTCTTCACAAACACACAAAAAAAAAGTTTATCTTCCTCTCATATACTTACATTATAGACTACATCATCTGCCTTCTTATTGAACTTATAACCTTAATGCTTTGTTTGGAAAGAAAAGGAAAGAAAAATAACTAGTAATTGTCAATTTTTATTTCATAGTTAATTTCTATTCTTATGTTTCAATATAATGGAAAAAGAGAAAATATATTTATTTTTTTTTCTTTTCAAAGGATAAAATTCTAGATAATTATTTATTTTCGATATAACGAGTAATAAATACAATTATGCTTGTTTTTATTTTTAAACAACAAAATGTTATCCGAGTTGTGATTGCGTCTGAATCCTCATATTCAAGTTTTATATATCTTTACAGAGCCAAAATTTTCTGCAGATTGACTTTGCAAGTTTGCCTCTTCTCTTCCTATCGGTATTCATGTTCCTTTTGATTCTCCGCTGGTATTTCATCTTGACTGGCTCATAATTTAGTGGGTGTTGGATACACTCTAGATCTGATTGTTTTCTAGTTAGTTTTTTCTTTTCTCTTAACGTACGTACCAAAAAAGATATTATTCTAGTAATTTTAGGGTATCTAAGTAATTTAATAAAGAAAGTGAAATTTCCAATTTCTCTATTATTTTCTCTGCAAATTGGAGAGATTTAAAATATATAGATCCATGTGGAAAATAAATAAAATATTACTTTATTCAAATTTTCCTCCCATCTACCAAACAAGAGAAAATACACGTGATTATTTTCTTTCCTTCAAAAAAAAAAAAAAAAAAAAATCATCCAAATAAAAGCTAAATGTGTTGTCCAATTTAAATTTAAGACACCCTCCATAAATTAATAATCTTGAAATCATATAAATTATACTAATTAATTGGCCTAAATTAATAATATAATAATTTATAGATCACATTTACTATTCAACGAACATATATTTAATCAATTAAAAATTCACTGTATTTCAACTGAATATGAATTAATCCACTAATATATCTTAAACTAACGTAAAAAAAAAAAAAAGATTTGCTCTTAACTAAATAACAATTGTTGTAATTGCGTTAAAATTATTTATTTTACTTGGTAGCTTTCAAATTATATTAAATGTAATTAATGAACTAGATCAAAAATAATCCTTACACAAACGAACAAAAAGTTTCTTATAGGACTGATGGTTCGAGTTCAAATGCTTGGGTATGTTAAGTTTTTTCCAGATTTTAATAATAAAAGAAATTTTGTTCATAAAAAATTTTTTTCCTATATTTATGGTTATTATATTGAGTTTCTCATCTAAAAGATGTAATTCAATCGTGACAATTGAGATGTATAAACCATTATGCCATTATTGAAAAGAGCATACAATCAAATGTCACCTCAAAAGGGCACAATACCAAATAAATTAGGGTTTGGATAGTGCATTACTCATCTAAATCTCTATATCTTATCCAATATTAATGTTACATCCATCTCTAAATCCAATAAATTATAATATATCTATAGGTATATGTTATCCACGGTAAACATTATATATAATACGATTTATCTATAAACTCATACTATGTAAAAATTAAATTATATTTGATTAATATGAAAATTGTACAATCAATAAATAAATTAATTGATATAAAAATAATTGTCCAAAAATAATAAAACTTAAATTACAAATAAAATATTTTTATATATGAATTTTAATCTTTGGTAAAACAAATTGCTATTCTTATTTTGCTCCATTGTTTACGAATTGAAATTTAAAATCAAATATTAGAAATTGAAGTTTGAATTCAAACTTTAAAAAATTCAAAAGTTTGATGAAATCAAATCAATATATGAAAACTATGAAGTCATTTTGCAATATAGCATATATCATAACAAGATTTTAATTTATATAGAAGATTACTTTAAACATCATAGTTTATTAGAAATTACACACTGTAACAAAAAAAAAAAAATCACAAATTTTCTAATCTCTTGAATTTTGAATTTTGGATTTGAAAATTACTTGTCCCTAAAGTTTAGGTTGGATTTGAGATCGGGTTCAGATTTGTAATAGTAATATTCATACTCTACCTATATTCAAAATAAAAGTTTTGGATTTTATTCGAATTCAATCAAAATTCTAAAATTTGAGTTCGACTAAATCCAGCTTGCATGCATATCTATTCATTTTGCCCATCTCTAAATAAACTCAAGTGATCATATTAGAGTATCTTTTGCTTGACTTGAAAAATAATTGGTCAAGCTAAGTAAAACCAATCAACCATCAAAATTTCCAAACATGAAGAAGAATTTTTATAAGAGGTTTCTTCAATACTAAGATCGTGTTAGTATGCACTGATAATCAAAAAAACTGAGAAAGAAAATAATATGAATTGAAGAATTGTATCTTTGTTAATGTTCTTACAGCTACAATGAAGGGATATATATACTGTACAAATACAGGTGTGAAAGGAAGATATTGTCCTAGTTGTACAAGCATTATTACTGCATTATAATCAACCTAAAATCATGATAAGTCAATAATGTGAATGTGCTAATCTGCTGCCATATCTTCGTGAATAATATCCTGTTAACAGCCCCCCCCCACTCAAATTGAAGTTGGTTGAGATATCAATGCCAGTTTGGAAACAAGATAAATGGTGTCTTGTTCTATTCATGGCCTTTGTAAATAAACCAGCAACTTGGTCATAAGAGGAAACTTTAGCAAGTGAGATGACACCTTGTACAAGATCTCTAATATAGTGGCAATCCACTTTTATGTGTTTTGTTCTCTCATGGAAGACAGGATTGGAGGCAATTTGAACTGCACTTGAATTATCTGCATAAAGAGGTGTGTAGGAGATAATCTTGACTCCAAGTTCTTCAAAAAGCCTGTGAAGCCAAATGATTTCAGAACATGCAACAGACATGGATCTATATTCCGCTTATGTTGAAGATTTGGAAATATGATCTTGCTTTTTACACTTCCAAGAGATCAATGAAGTGCCCAAAAACATACACCAGCCTGTGGTAGACCGTCGTGAGATTGGACATCCAGCCCAATCAAAATCATTAAAGCCAGATAAATTTAAAGAAGCAGTTGATGAATAAATAGCCCTTGACCAATGGTTCCCCTCAAATATCGAATTGGCTTAGAACTTGTACATTATAGGAGATATCTAGTCTTGTCATAGTCAAGTAAATTAGACAACCAACAAGTTTTCTATACATTGTAGGATCATTTAAGGGTTCACCATAATTTTTTCCATATTTAGCATTCATTTCCATAGATGTGAAAGCAACTTTATCATCCGATAGATTGGCAAGTGTAATTAAATCCTCTGTATATTTTCGCTGGTTTAGTTGTATGCCACTATCAGTATGAAGTACTTCTAGTCTCAAAAATTGTAAAATTTCCTAAATCCTTCATACGAAAAGATGAGTGTAAAAATTCCTTCAATTGGCAAATACCTTTAGAGTCATCACCAGTAATGATCATATCATCTACATATAAGAGGACAATAGTGATAACAGTCAAGGAGTAGCGTATGAACATGCAATGATCATAATTGCTTTGTGAGAATCCAGCACCAAAGAAGGTGGTTTGAAACTTTCCAAACCATGTTCGAGGAGCCTGTTTCAAGCCATAAAGGGATTTTTAAATCGACAAACCAAATTAGTTTATGATAATGAGTACCCAGGTGGAGGTTTCATATACACTAACTCCTCTAAATCTCCATGTAAGAATGCATTCTTTCCATCCATTTGAAAAAGAGGCCATTTTCTCATAGCAAATATGGCAATAAGTGTCCGAACCATCGTCATCTTTGCAAGGGGAGCAAACGTTTCTTCGTAATCTATGCCATATTCTTGTTTGTAGCCTTGAGCCACCAATCGAGCTTTATATCGTTCAAGAGATCCAACTGCTCTAAGCTTGATGGAAAAGACCCATTTACTACCAATAACAATTATATTAGATGGAGCGGGAAAAAAGATCCCAAGCATGATTTTCCTCAAGTGCTTGTAGTTCATCATCCATCGCCTTTTTCCAACGTTCTTTACTAATTGCTTGCATATAAGAGTTAGGTATAATAATCAAATTCAAAGTTGTGTGTAAGGCATATGATTTACCATAAGTTCCAGGAGAGTAACCATAACAATCTGGAACATGGGCATGACGAGAAGATCGTCGAAGAACATCAGGTTCATATTATTTTCAAATGTGTTGTTTGGGTCCTTAGAAGTGGAATTGATCTCAAGAGAAGTATCACATGAGAATGTAGATAGAGGTGTTGCAACATCTTGATGCTCATCCAAATTTCTGTCTTCTAAAGATACATCTGAGAAGTTTAGCAATAAAGAAATGATGTTGTGACTAATATTTGATGAAGACTTGTAATAATATAAATGTTAGAAAAAAATAACATGTCAAGATACTTGGAGGTGATGATTCTCAGGATCATAACACAAATAACCTTTTTGGTTGGAACTATAACCGACGAACACACATTTGATAGATTTTCTAACCACTTATGACGTTTATGAGGGAAAAGATGAACAAAACAAATACACCCAAAAACACGTAAGTGAGAATATTCAGGAAGTTTTCGGTAAAGACAAAAGAAGGGAGTTTTACGATTAAGAATTGATGTTTATTGTCTATTTATTAAATTTACAGCTGTTTGAGCAACCGCAACCCAAAATTTTGAAGGAGTGTTGGAATCAAGAAGAAGTGCAAGAGATAACTCAACCATATGCCTATTTTTATGTTCTGTAATTCCATTCTGTTCAGGAATGTTTGGACATGATCATTGATTGACTATCCCTTTGTCAAAAAAGAATTTAGCAAGTTTAGACCCAATATACTCCCCCCGAATCGGAATTAAAGAGTTTAATATGACTAGTGAATTGAGTTTCAACCATATTGACAAAATAGAATATGATTTCTGATACTTCCCATTTGTTACGAAAGAAACGTATCCAAGTAAAACAAATAGCATGATCAATGAATAAAATGAAATATCGATAGCCCATTTGCAAGATAACTAGTGATGGACCCCAAATATCACTGTGGACTAAATCAAATGGTGAAGAATCTTCAGATTGACTAGTTGGAAAAGGTAACTTATGACTTTTGAATTTTGCACAACTTTCACACATTAATGTAGGAGACAAAGGAATATTACTTTTATTAGATGCCACACAAGACCTTAACATGAGGTTCAATCTTTTAGAATGAGGATGACCTAGTGTATGATGCCACAAGTTCCATTGTTTAATTGCTCACTCAATATCAGATACTGAAGCAGAAAGAAAATATTAATGATTTGGAATCACATCAAATTGTAGCAAAAACATGCATCCATGTCTACGCCTTCTTGCTATCACTTTCTGCGTCTTGAGGTTCTAAATAATACAATCATGGTGAGAAAATGAAACCAAAAATTATTTTCAACAAGTTGTCCAACAGAAAGTAGATTTGCAATTAATTTTGGCATACAAAAAACATCATGTATTGTATGTGTCTTTGGGTAGGAAAGAATGGACACAGTACCTTTACTAGATATGGGTCAGTTTTCTCCATTGGCTATGGTAACAAAAGTATTTAATTTTGGTTTGAGGTCAAGTGAAGAAAATTTTTTGATAGGTATTATTTTTATAGTATTTTTAATATAATTTTTATTAGGATTTTTAGTATTTTTAATTACTTTAATTTGTTTTTATTTAATTTTATTTATGTTTTTATTTAAAGCTTTCTTGAATCACATTTTACTTGATCTTGAAGAATTTTATTACATTTTTATAGAAAATCAACCAAAATACAGAAAAGAGTGTTCCTAAGCAGAGGCTAGTGCTCCCGTGCTGAATGCCTGACTTTATATTAGGCCAAAAATGACAACTCTAGCCCATGCCGCTTGCATGGACCCTCATGAAATGCTTTTCTGATGTGCCAATCAAGTTTAAATCCTATTTAGATGCTGGAAGAGTCCTAATTAGAAAGAAATACAAAGCCTAATCAGTTTCCTATGTCCAGAAGATTTCTTATGTCCAGAAGATTTCTTACTCAATAGAGATTCACTTTCCTAAACGAACACGAAGATATTCTAGAAAGTCTATATAAAGAGAGAGGCTAGCCATGATCAGGGGTCGAATCCATTCATTGTATATTTCATCTCCTTTTCTATTATTTTCTACATAGTTCTCTCTCTCTCTAAGACTTCAAGTGATCAAGATTTGTGTTAAGATTCAAGGAAACCGTCCATGTTATTTGACTAGTTTTTATCTTTAAACTCTTAATCTTATCTTTAATTTTCATTATTCACATTGATTATGGAATTATTATCAAGTTTAATTAACTTTTATTTAATTACTATATCGAAGTAAACTTTCATACTAGGGATCTGATGTAGCTTAATTTCTTTTCCAATTTATAATATTAGATTTATTTTTCTTTGGTCAAAGTATAATTTATTACTGAACTTAATGCTTTCAAGCAGAGTTTCTCCTCTGGATTGATTTATTTTATTAATCACTATCGGGAGAAGGGTTTTTTATATGAAAAAGGTAATAAATTACATGAGAATAATAACTTGATGGGGAAGCTATATGGCTTGACTCCTAAGGGGTTTTCATAAGTTTACAACCTTAGGTTATGAATTAATAAACAAACCATAAAACTTAATGATGTAATTCATGTTTGATTGCACTATTGGAAGATAGGTAATAGGCCGGGTTAAAATAGCTAACAATATATCGGGAAAGCTTGTTAGTGATTTTAGGATTGTTTCCTCTACTTGAACAATTAAAATTGATTAATGAACTAATAAAATAAATTGGATAGAATTAAATGTAGTCAAAATCCCTAATAGTTTTTAATTCTTGATTTCTTTTAATCAAAAATTGCTTTGCTTGATTTCTTTTTAATATCTTTTATTTATTGAATTTAATTTCTTAAAATAATTTCCCTAAATTTCCGTTTAAATAATAATAGGTTAACATAATTTCGGTACTTGGTATACAATCCTCGAGGGAATGATACTCTACTCATTATATATTACTTGTTGCGATTTCATACAATTGCGAAAATCACTGTCAAGTTTTTGGCACCATTGCTGGGGATCACTCAATTTAGGGAAATTATTTTAAGAAATTAAATTCAATAAATAAAAGATAATAAAAAAGAAATCAAGCAAAGCAATTTTTGATTAAAAGAAATCAAGGATTAAAAACCTACTAGGGATTTTGACTACACTTAATTCTATCCAATTTATTTATTAGTTCGTTAATCAATTTTAATTGTTTAAGTAGAGGAAACAATCCTAAAATCACTAACAAGCTCTCCCGATGTATTGTTAGCTATTTTAACCCGGCCTAATTACCTATCTTCCAATAGTGCAATCAAATATGAATTAAATCATTAAGTTTTATGATTTGTTTGTGAATTCATAACCTAAGGTTGTTAACTTATGAAAACCTCCTATGAGTCAAACCATATAGCTTCCGCATTAAGTTATTATTCTCATGTAATTTATTACCTTTTTTCATATCATAAACCCTTCTCCCGATAGTGATTAATGAAATAAATCAATACAAGGGAGAAACTCTGTTTGGAAGCATTAAGTTCAATAATAAATTATATTTTGAATAAAGAAAAACAAATTTAATATTATAAATTGGAAAAGAAATTAAGCTACATCAGATCCCTAGTATGAAAGTTTAGTTCGACATAGTAATTAAATAAAACTCAATTAAACTTGATAATAATTCCATAATCAATGTGAATAATGAAAAGTAAAAACAAGATTAAGAGTTTTGAGATAAAAATTAGTCAAATAACATGGACGGCTTCCTTGAATCTTGACACAAATCTTGATCACTTGAAGTTCTAGAGAGAGAGAACTATGTAGAAAATAATAGAAAAGGAGATGGAATATACAATGAATGGATTCGACCCCTGATCATGGCTAGTCTCTCTCTTTATATAGACTTTCTGGAATATCTTCGTGTTCGTTTAGGAAAGTGAATCTCTGTTGAGTAAGAAATCATTTGGAGATAGGAAACTGTTTAGGCTTTGTATTTCTTCCCAATTAGGATTCTTTCAGCATCTAAATAGGATTTAAACTTGATTGGCACATCAGAAAAGCATCTCATGCGGGTCCATGCAAGTGGCATGGGCTAGAGTTGTCATTTTTGGCCTAATATGAAGTCAGGCATTTAGCATGTGCGAGCTATCAGGCATGGCTTGGGCGTGCTAGCCTCTGCTTAGGAACACTCTTTTCTGTATTTTGGGTAGCCTCTGCAATGACTATTCTTATAGTCAACATTATAAAGACTTATCCTATCAATTAGAAGATGACATAGTCTATAGTGCCATATATCAAAAGAAAAAATTGTAATAAATAGAAGAAAAATGAGAAACATAAGGGAAAAGAAAGTTGGCTTGAAAAAAGTAGAGATCACCTTGCATTTTAACCAGTCCAATCGTTATCCATGATGAGAGGACCTGGATAAAGCAAATGGCAGAGAAAAATATAAAGGAAAGATGTTTATTTTGTGTTAATTGACTATTTGAAATGAGATTAAATGTGAATGATGGAATCATGAGAATATTAGTTAACACCAAATGATTACTTAAATGCATAGTATGTATATGAGTAATCTCAACTCTCATTCCATTTGGTAAACTAATAAAATAATTCTTAACAAAATCATAAATATTGAAATAGTAATGAGAGGAAACAATATGATCTATTGCACTAGTGTATGTTATCCATGGTGTAATAAATTCTTTGGTTCCAAGAAGTTTAAGCAAAGTAGATGCATGAATAGAAGAGAATAGACAATGAAATTGAATTTCACTTACCTTCCTTTTATAGTTCAAAAGGGGTAATTTATCAAACATCATGTGCTTATACTCCTTAACAGAATGGTGTAGTTGAGAGAAAGCATCAACATATATTGAATATTGTAAGGTCACTTCTTTTCTTTCTTACCTTCGTAGTTTTGGGGTGATGCCATATTGACTGCTACATACATCATAAATAGGACTTATTAAGAATAAATCCTCATATCAGTTACTTTTCAATAAAATTCCCTCTTACACCCATTTTAAATCTTTTAGTTGCCTTTGTTATGCTGTAAATCTTACTCCATATAAAAAGAAGTTTGATTACATATCTAGGAGATGCATACTTCTAGGTTTTCCTCTTAACGTCAAGGGATACAAATCGTATGATCTAGAATCTAAGTTTACATTCATTTCTAGGGATGTTCAATTTTATGAACAACTATTTCCTTTTAATTCCTCTCTAGATTCATCTTCTTCTTTTTCTCCGAACATTGTTATTTTCAACACAATTGTTTCATTCACCTATCGATTTATCCTTACCTTCTACTATTAACCTTTAGTTCCACCTTCTTCAACACCTAACTCAAAAATATTTCTCCATCTAATTGACATATTTCTGTTGAGTCACAAACATATATTATTTTTGTTTCCTTACCTATTAATATCTTTCTATGCTTAGAAATCTTTTAGACAAACTAAAACACCTCAATGTCTTTAAGATTACCAATTAACTAAAGGCACAAAGTTCTCTTCACATGCTTGTACCTCTTATCCTATACAAAACTTTCTTACCTATACTAATTTAAATTTACCTTTTAGATATTTAACTCTTTATGTTACCTCCATTAACCAACCTCTTATTACCAAGCTGTTAAATCTGAACGTTGGTTATAGGCCATGAGACTTGAACTTGAGGTTCTCCAAGCTAATGACACTTGGACTATAATGCCTTTACCAAAAGGAAAGATTCCACTAGGTTGTAACTGGTATATAAAGTGAAATTTCACTTTGATGGTACTATTGAAAGGTATAAGGCTAGGCTGGTTACTAAGGGCTATAATCAAAGAAAGGGCTTGGATTATCAAGAAACATTTAGCCTTATAGCGAATCACACTAATCTTAGAATGTTTCTATCCTTGCAGTCATTAATTAGACATTAACAATGCTTTTTTAATGACGATTTAGATGACCAAGTTTATATGGGTCTTCCGCAAGGATACCATATTCAAGGAGAGACTCATAGTGAATATGGTATCAAATCTGAAAATAGAATTGTATGTAAACTTCAAATATCATTGTATGGACTCAAACAAGCCTCAAGACAATGGAATTTCACAGATTGTTTATTGAAAATGACTTTATTCAGTCAAAGATTCAATATTCTTTGTTCACAAAGAAATTTGATGATGGTGGTTTTATAGCTTTGCTGGTATATGCAGATGTTACAAAGGATAGGCAACTCATTGGTAAACTGATGTACTTAACAGTTACAGCATTAGATACATTAGCTATATTGTACATGTTCTTACACTGTTTATGGTCAAGCTAGCTAAAAAACACACGGAGGCGGCCTATATAGTATTGGGATACTTGAAAACTTCTCTAAGCTAAGAATATTGTTCCCTGTAGATTTAGAATTGAAAATTAAGGCTTTTATAGATAGTGACTAGGGAGAATGTAATGAAACTGGAAATCAATTACTGGTTTTGTATTTTTTTTTCTTTTTTGGAAATTCTTTGAGAAGTTGGAAAGCAAACAAGCAAGCTATGGTTGCAAGGAGTTCAACTGAAGTAGAGTATAGGGTAATGTTAGTGACCACTTGTGAGGTGATATGGATCTCTTATCTCTTGAAAGATTTTTGTATTGAATTTGAGAAACTAGCTTTACTATACTGTGATAATATTTATGCATTACATATATCTAAAATCATGTGTTTCATGAAAGAATAGAACACATTAAAATGGATTGTCACTTTGTTAAAGAAAACATACAATCGCAGTTAACCAGCTATACGATTGTAACAAATTATTGAATGAATACAAAATATGTTTTTCATATCTTTTGTTTCTCTCTTTCCTCAAAACCTTTCTCCGAGTTCATCATGTTCTAACTTCAAAAACTAACATATACATTGACTGGTGTAGAATAGTCTATCTCAAAAGTTGTAATAGTTAGTGTCTATCTTTCAGTTATTTTTTCCTTAAAAAAGAAAAGGAAGAAAATATTTACAAACTTACTCAATATTGATAGATCTAAAATTTCATTTTTGATAATAGAATCACGTAAAAAATGGGAAGTAAATTTACTTAAAATACTGATAAAATGTTGACTTAAAAATTGAATTATAACAATAGGGTAAGAAGCAATGTCATTTAGGACTTTTGATGAATAGTGTAATAGTAGTGGTACTTCTTTTGGTTTAATTCTAAGGCCATACGCAGTAATATTTTCACAAAAAAATAATTTATTTCTCTGATACAAAACACTAAACACTCAATCTCACATACCTCTTTAAAGCTTTTGTTTTTCATTAACTTGTTGGAGCTAACACAAATTTACTTAAAACTCTCAAATTACTTTTATCACTCTACTCTCTATATCTAAAAATGCTTGAACAATATCGCTATTTATAGCAAATGAAAGAATATAACCAACTTATATTAAGTAGAGTTCATCATGGTTAAGTAATTTTCTGTGAACATGAAAGCAAGAAAAACAATGGTGGGCTATTTAAAAGTCAATGTATTTAAGCATTGTGTCATACTTTGTAGCTTTATTTCATTATTTAACATTGCATTATTTAGTTTTAGCTCTGAATTCCCAACATCTTTCTTAATTTCAAGAACGAATCAATTTTGAGTGGCTTTGTGAACCTTGCAACTTGATTTTTTAAGGCACAATCTTTGACCATGATCTCTTTGTTTGCCACCAAATCTTAGATGTATTTGTCAGGATCCCCTGACATGAACTCAGAGATAAAGAGAAATTAGGGTTAGATAGTGTTTGGGTGTTGAGAAGTTCATAGAGAATTGAAATGTAAGAGAAAGAGAAAATAGAGAGAGAATTTTATTTAATTGATTGCATAATACAAAGTTCTTTGACTGATCATGTGGCATACAACTCAACGAAATAAGCCACATAACTACCATATTATGGGTCCCATTTATGTAGGCACAACCCAAGAGGGGGTTGAATTGGATCTTCCAAAAATTTGATTTTCAAAACTTAAGTTCAGAATTCTGTTGCAGCAGAATTAGAAAGTGTTTGGGAGAGTCAATTATCAAGTTTAGAACTTTCTCACAAAACTGTTGCAAAATTAGAAAGACTATATGAAGAACAATTATTGCATTCAGAACTACTTCACAATGCTTTTGCAAAATTAGAAAGACTCTATGAAGAATAGTTATTATGTTTAGAATTATTTCACAAAGCTTATGCAAGATTAGAAAACTGATTATAACTCAGATTGTGATATATACTAAATATAAAAGGACTGATTAGAAGTTGATATAATCACAATACAGAAATCTAGAGTTCTAATGTTCTACAAAGATAAAGCTTATTCACGTTTAGAATTAGAAATTTAAACAACTTTGCATTTTTGAAAAGATTAATAGTTATGTAAACAAAATATAATCATGCAACACTTTAGAAAATGAAAAAAAGATAAACACAGAGATTTATAGTGGTTCGACACTAACTCGCCTACATCCCAAGATTCATTTTGATATCCTCCACTATGTTATCTCTTCTCAAGGGTAAGAGACAAACTGTTGGAGTATGTGGGTAATCCCACATTGGATAAATACAACTAACTAAAAGGGCATATAATGTGAAGGGAGAACCAACCAAAATGGCTTAGGCCATTTTATGTTAAAGGTAAGCCCAACTCATTATAAGCCCAATATTAAACATATAATTGAATTTGATTTGATTAATTGCTCTTAGGGCCCAGATTCTCAACATGGTATCAGAGCCTGGGACCCAAACCTGCATGAGGGAAGTTCCCGTGTTAGGTCGTATCCTGATGGACCCATGTGTTGGGCCATCGTATACTTGTCAAGTGGGTAGTCCCACTTGAGGGGGGAGTGTTGGAGTATGTGGGTAATCCCACATCGGATAAATACAACTAACTAAAAGGACATATAATGTGAAGGGTGAACCAACCAAAATGGCTTAGGTCATTTTGTGTTAAAGGTAAGCCCAACTCATTATAAGCCCAATATTAAATATATAGTTGAATTTGATTTGATTAATTGCTCTTAGGGCCCAGATTCAAGCAACTTTACAAGCAAATAGATCAACACCTAGATGTAACCTTTGTCCCACTATATTTCTAAAAGTTTCAATCCTTTCTGTTTTGTAAAGAATAGAAAACTCACATCAAGACATTAGAACCTCACACAAGGAGAAGATCGCTTGATAACCTTTTACTACACATCTTTTCACCCAAGCTACTACACAAAAATTTTTCGTTTAAAAACCTCTAGTCTACAACAAATTACAAGAATCTATATAGACAGAGAGAGCAATTATAAGCACATAAAGAATAGAAAATAGATTTTGAAAAGAGAAAGAAAGTTCAGAATTGTTCTTCAGAGATAGTTGCTACCAGTTTTCTTTTCTCTTAAGAAGATATCTCTTAAAGCAAATAGATGAAAAGAAATAAGGGGGATTGAAGAGAGAGCTTTGAGAGATTTGAAAATTTTAATCAATGGACTCTTACTCTTACAAAAACCACCCTAGAAAACATTTTTTATAAGAGGGATTAAAAATTCCGTTTAATATTTTCCTTTTAAAGAGTATTTTGACTTTTCGAAAATAAAAAGATATAAATCTTTTACAAAAACTCAATTATTAGTTACCAAAAAATATTTAAGCCAAGATCTTTTTCATTTAGCTAAGTGAAACTAAAAGAGCAAAAGATTTTACTTTCTTTTAAGGTAATTTTTCAAAAATGATTTTTAAGAGCGATATAAATATTTTTGTACTTATACAAGAATATTCTCTCTATCCTACAATATATCCTAAGATACTAACCACGAGATAAATCTTCAATAATCTTTATGGTCTTCAAAGAATCTTGGATTGTAGAAACTTGCCTTCTTTAACAATTTTCATATTAAAAATCTGCATAGAATAACTTTAACACATACAAGAATATTAAATTTATTTATCTTGCATAATCATTAAAATCTCAAGATAAAATTGACCCTTGAGCCAACAATCTCCCACTTTTGATGATGACAAAACCAATAAATTTATTAAATATAAAAACATGTGCTCCCCCTAAGTTTATTCATGTCAACAAAATACAAGTTCTAAACATAACAGATTTATCATGAAGCAAGATTAGAACTCATATAAAACTTCCCCTGAAAAAGTGCAATATAATAGTTGTGGGGACTAGAACTGAATACAGTTTTAGAAACTGACTTTAGAATTAGAACTGAGTTCTAAAGTCTAACAATCGGAGCATACAGATCATATTTTGTTCACATAGAAATAAAACATTAAAATAAAAAACAACACAAATTAGAACGTGATAAGCAAGGAGATTAAGTACTTAAAATAAATATACTGGTTTTCCTCCAAGTACTCAAACATCAAGAGTACTATGTTCTCCCCCTTTTTGTCATCGTGAAAGAGGGTTAGCAAAATAGAAACAGATATAAAAATAAACAATGTAGTATAAACAGAATGCAATAAAACAAATTTCAAGCATAAATAGGAAACAAAGAAAGAAAAATAACAAATGTTCACAAAATAAAATAAAAAACACACGGTAGATTATCATAAGTCCAAATGAAACACATAATTAGAACAAGTTAGGAAGTCAGTTCCTAGCTTTTCAGAACTTCTGAGGTTCTGAGCAGGTGAGGTCTCAGCTGGATTCTCTATTCTTCCATGAACTCTGTCCTCCCAGTAGTATGCTCAACTCTTTTTGGCTTTTTAGAAGTAGGAATACATGGCGTAGCCTTAACTTTTAGAGTAGCAAGTCTTATCTCATTGACATTCTTCACTTTTTTCATAGACTCAATGAGAGACTAAGTGTGTATCACCATAGCCTTACCATGCTTGATGGCCTCATCAAGTGCCCTATTATGCTCTTCAATGTGATCTCTTTCTATTTTGTTCAACATTGCATCTCTACTCTACTATGCTGAAATGTGTTCTGGAGTCCTCTTAGCTTCAGTTTTAGGCTCCTTTCCTCTTCATCACTTATTTCTAATTTCTTAGTTTCAGCATTACTAGCATCTTCAACTACTACTTCTTTCTCATATGTTTCTTTTTCTTCATTATCTTCTTCATCTTTCAATTTCAAAGAGTTGCTATCGGACTTTGAAACATTGTAGCACTTCTTCTTTTCCAAATCTACTCCTAGAAATTCAAAAATAGGAGTCAACACCATACCATAAGGCAATTTCCTGGGATTGCTCTACATTTTATCACACATAGCATAATATAGATTAAAAGGCTTCTTTTCAACTATATGCCATATTATGCATAATTCCATTTTGAACATAAGTGAGAGAGCACTCTTAGGATAGATGTAGTGCACAACTAATTTGTATAACCACTTCATATTCTCATGAAAATTAAAGCATTCAATCACAATCTGTTTTTCTGCAGATCCCTTTCTAGATTTTTCTTATAAACTCATCTTTTTTGTACTCATCAATCCTAGTGGTTTCCTTAATTTAGTTACCCTAGACCCACTGTTTGGAATTTTATAAATGTTACTCAAGTCTGTGTACGATAACACCCTAGCTTCTCCATCAGTTCTCATAGAAAATACTTCTAGACCAATTGCACTCAGAGACCCATAAAATTCTTTAACCACATTTTCATAACAAGGTTTATTCACAGATAATAACCCCATCCACCCTTGAGACTCAAAAAATTCTCTAAAAATAAACTTTGGTTTCCCAAAGAAGTTCCAATCAATCACATACAAGAGAGTTTGGGGATAGCACAGACTTACCTTTGCCACGAGAGACATAAACCTTTCTTTCACTTTTTCTTTTCTGTTAGACTTCTCTGGTTTGCTTTTCGATTTCTCTTTTCCTGAACTAGATTCCATTATCGATTTCTTCAGTTCCGACTCATGCTTTTTGTACTTCTTAGTTAAATTCTTGAGAATTTTTAATTCTTCATTAGTCATAGAATCAGAGGAGGTGGAGGAATTGGATTTGTTCATATCTCAGGTTTTGAAACAGAGAAGGATTAGGGTTCTGTTGTGAGAGAGAGAGAGATAGAGAAGAGCAAATGGTGTTTTGGTAGAAGAAGGAGAAAGTAATTAAAAGAAGTTATGGTTTTAAGGAGAGAGAGAAACAACTTAAAAGAGAAGTTATGACAGAGGCGTGGGAGAGAGAAGAAAATAAAAAGAATATAACAGTTTAAAAATAAATAAACTGAATCGACTTATGAAAAACCCAAACAAAATTCAAATAAATGAACTGACACACATATTTTAACAAAATTTGTAGCAAAAAAAGTGAAATAAAATAAAATAAAATAAAATAAAGAAAAAAACAAAATAAAATAAAATAAAGACTAACTATTTTGATTTTCTAAAAATAAAATCTAATGTAGATGGTGACTTTAGAATTCCACATACCTTATATAGCTCTTTTAGACACAAAAATGTTTTTCACAGAAAATCACATAGAATAGAATTTTAAAATATAAAACAAAACATATCTTTCAATCTCAAATATAGAAAGCATTTAAAATATACACACAGAGTTCTAAAGTTAAGAGTTTAGAACTAACATACCCAGTTCTCTTCTAATGAAGCAGAATTGGCTTTCATTTAAAAGTTTAGTAAAATATTTTCCAATTACTTTTCTGTAGGGATGAACTCAACCACTATATCACCTTTTTGAACATGATCACGTATGAAGTGATATCTAAGTTCTATATGCTTGGTTCTAGACTGTTGGACTGGATTTTTAAACAAGTTAATAGCACTTATATTGTCACATCTGATTAGAACTATTTCTAATTTCAGACCATAGTTTGTCAATTGTTGTTTGTCCACAGAACTTTGCAACACGGCTTTCAGCAGCAATATATTCTGCTTCTACAGTAGTGAGAGCAACAAAAGTCTACTTCTTGCTAAACCATGATACAATGGTGCTACTGTAGGGATGAACTCAACCATTATATCACCTTTTTGAACATGATCACGTATGAAGTGATATCTAAGTTGTATATGCTTGGTTCTAGACCGTTGGACTGGATTTTTAAACAAGTTAATAGCACTTATATTGTCACATCTGATTAGAACTATTTCTAATTTCAGACCATAGTTTGTCAATTGTTGTTTGACCATAGAACTTTGCAACATGGCTTTCAGCAGTAATATATTTTGCTTCTACAGTAGTGAGAGCAACAAAAGTCTGCTTCTTGCTAAACCATGATACAATGGTGCTACCTAGAAACTGGCAAGTTCCAAACATGCTCTTTCTATCTCTTATGCTTCCTGCAAAATCAAAATCATTATATCCAACAAGATCAAATATATCATCTTTAGAATACCACAGACTCATATTTGACGTTCCACAAAGATATCTTAGAATTCTTTTTACAGCAATTAAATGACATTCTTTAGGACATGATTGAAATCTAGCACATAAACAAACACTAAAGTGAATGTTAGGTCTGCTTGCAGTTAGATATAGTAAAGAACCAGTCATACTTCTAAACAATTTAATATCCACATGCTTTTCATTTTCATCTTTTTCTAATTTTAAGGATGGGCTCATTGTTGTCCTACATACCTTATCATTCTCCATTTTGAACCCTTTTAACAATTTTCGTGTGTACTTGCCTTAGTTTATAAAGATTCCATTGTCACATTGTTTGATTTGAAGTCCAAGGAAGAAGTTTAATTCTCCCATCATACTCATTTCAAACTCACTCTGCATAATCTTAGAAAATTCCTTTCAAAGAAGGTCACTAGTATAGATTTACACAATTAGAATATCAGGTGCTTTGTTTTTAAGAAATAGTGTAGTATCCACCTTTCCTCTAGAAAAACCATTTTCTAACAAAAACTTACTTAATCTTTCAACCAAGCTCTAGGAGCTTGTTTTAAACCATAAAATGCTTTAGTAAGTTTGTAAACATGGTTTGGTTTATCATAAACTCCAAAACCGAGTGGTTATTCTACATACACTTCTTCATTTAGAAAACCATTTAGGGAAGCACTTTTCACATCCATTTGATACAACATGAATTTTTAAAGCATGCAAATGCACAAAGCATTCTAATGGCCTCAAGTCTAGCAACCGGAGCAAAGGTCTCATCAAAATCAATGCCCTCTTCTTGGCTGTAACCTTGAGCCACTAACCTTGCTTTATCTCTCACAACATTACAATGTTCATCAAGCTTATTTCTAAACACCCATTTTGTTCCAATAACAGAATGATTTTTAGGTCTAAAAATAAGTTTCCAAACGTTTATCTCAAACTCATTTAGTTCTTCTTGCATAGCAAGAATCCAACTTTCATCATTTTGAGCATCTTCTAAATTCTTATGTTCTAATTGAGAAACAAAAAGCAACATTATCAAAATATCTCTTTAAGTTAAGCTTTAATCATCATCCTTTTAAAAGGGTTGTCAATAATGTCCTTTTGAGGATGATACTTTAGGAATTGCCACTCTTTTGGTAATTTAGAATTCTCATCTTCTGTTTCTAGCATTTGACTTTCAGTTGCGCTCTGATCTTCATGTTCATTTTTTGGTTCAACCTAATTATCAACATTCTACTCATTTTCTAGCTGTTCTAGTTGTTATCATTGTTCATTCTACTTTTCTTGATTGAAATCTACAACATCATCATTTTTTAAAATTCTAGAGGTAGAATCAGATTCATCAAAAACAATATGGATAGATTCTTCTACAACTAGAGTTTTCTTATTAAACATCCTATATGCTTTACTATTAGTAGAATATCCTAAAAAAATTCCTTCATAAGATTTAGCATCAAATTTATCAAGGTGATTTTTCTTATTATATAGAATAAAACATTTACACCAAAAAATGTGAAGATAACAATTGTTTGGCTTTCTACCTTTGTATAGCTCATATGGAGTTTTTTTTAGTTTAAATCTTACTAAAGCCCTATTTAGAATATAACAAGTAGTGTTAACGGCTCTGCCTAGAAATACTTGTTGGCTCAAGGGTCAATTTCTAATCTCGGATTTTGATGATTAATACAAAACAAATAAATTTAAAATTATTTTATTTGTGCCAATATTTTTTATTCAGAATGTGTATGGATAGAAATCGTACAAGGCAAGCCCTACATTGAGTGTGAAGATATTCGAAGTACCTAGTAGCTAGGTATTTAGGATACTTTGTAGGATAGAGAGAAAATCCATATATGAGCACAAAAATTATTTTTCTCTCAAAAATATTTTTCGAAAAATTAGATTTCTTCAAAATAATTTCCTTCGTAAAAATATTTTATTTTTCAAAAATATTCTTTAAATCGAAATGATTTATTTTCCTAAAACTAAAGAGATTTCTTCTCTAATGTTTTTGGTAATAAAATCATACACTTTTTCGGGAGTATATTTTGAAAGATCTAAAAGTACTTAAATTTATTTTCTTACCTTAAAAACGAAGGAGAATCTTTTTCGTTTTTAGTAAGAGCATCCTTCCGCAAAAATATTTTCCAAATATTGCTGTCGAAAATCTTTTGATCAAAGGAAAGTAAAAATCGTGTTTTATTCTCTTACCAAAAAGGATAAAATAAACTTTTGGTAACAAAGATTTTCATATCTTCTAAATAAGGAAAGAAGATATTCTGATTTCAAATCTCTTTCCAAAGGCGACAGCTTCTTAGCTCGCTATGTAAAGGAGCTTTCACGTCTTAAACATTGGTGAAGTAAGAGTTTTTGTTTTAAGAGCTTTTTCTCATTGATCAAATCTTTATCTCGCAAAACTTACTCTCTACCCTCATTTTTCTTTTCATCTCTACACTTAACGTTTTCAATATTTAAAGTGAAAAGAATTTTTACAATTACTTTTGAAAAACAATTCTGTGTTCTAATCGATCTTCTAATCTGATAAAATTGTTTTTCTTGTGCTTATATGGGCGTTTCTTTCTGTCTATTTAGATTGTGTAATCTATAGTAGACAGGCTCTTTATTTGTTAAACTTTTGTGTGTAATAGCTTAGGTTAGAAGCTATTGAGATAGAGGTTATCAAGCGACCTTCTCCATGTGTGGGATATTAATGTCTTGAATTGAGTTTTCTGTACTTTGCCAAAAATAGAAAGGGTTGAGATTAACTAGAACCTTTGGAAAATCTAGTGGGACAAAAGGGTAGATCTAGGTGTTGATCTATTGCCTTGTATTGTTGGTTTGTCTCTTACCCTTTAAAAGAGATAACATAGTTGAGGATCTCAAGATGCGTCTTGGGGAGTGGATGTAGGCGAGTTAGTGCCGAACCACTATAATTCTCTGTGTTGATCTTCTATTTCTGAAGTTTGCTTGATACTCTCTTTATAGCACTTTTGTTTAATTCTTAGAAACGCTAAAATTGTTAATGATTCAGATGTTCTAAAACGGTAATAAGTCTTATCCATTCTGAACTTTAGAACTCTGGTATTCTAATAAAGTGAATATACCATGTTCTAACTGTTGTTCTATTCACAGTATATTTCACTGATTGGGTTTCTAATTTATGTTCTAAACTTTATGAGGATGTTCTAATCCTGATAGCTTTCCATCATAAAGTCATTCTTATTTTTGGTTAAGGCTCTGTGAAGAAGTTCTGAATTTAATAACTGTCTTTTACATAGCTTTATATGTTTCCTCAAACTTTATGAGGAAGTTCCAATTTCAATGGCTTACCTTCATAAAGAAGCTCTGATAGTGTATAAGTCAGTGTAAAGCTGTTCTAATCCATATTCTATTCTCACAAAGTTCTGTGTGTTTTCCGCTGCACTTAGAATTCTATTTTTTGTTTAGAATTTCTAAAATTTATTTCAGTTTTTAGAAAACCCAATTCACCCCCCCCTCTTGGGTTGTGCCATACATATTCGGGACCCACAATACTTTGGTAATTTAGAATCACTCAGCATAGTTCTGGTCATCTCCTGAAGTGTTCTATTCTTGTGTTCCACTACTCCATCCTGCTGGGGTGTTCTAGGGGCTGAGAAGTTATGGAACAATCCCGATTCTTTACAAAAAGAATTAAATTTCTGATTTTCAAATTCTCTTACATAGTCACTTCTAATCGCTGAGATGTTGTATCCTTTCTCATTCTGTATTCTCTTGCAAAGATGAACAAACAGGTCATATGACTCATCCTTGTTTCTAAAGAAGAGTGTCTAGGTGAATCTAGAGTAATCATCAATAATAACAAGTGCATAAGATTTACCTCCCAGACTATAAGGTAATAGGTCCAAACAAATCAAGGTGTAGCAATTCTAAAGGTGTAGAAGTAGAAACCGTGCCCTTAGATTTGAAAGATGTTCTAGTTTGTTTGCCCAATTGACATGCATCAGAAATGTGATCTTTTTCAAACTTTAGCTTTAGCAAACTACGAATTAAGTCTTTCTTAGACAGTTTAGAAATAAGGTGCATACTTGCATGTCCAAGCCTTTTATGCCATAACCAACTAGAATTATCAACAAAAACTAAGCATATATCTAGGTCATGGATATCATAAAGATCTACTAGGTATATATTCCCAAACCTTTTTCCAACAAATAAAGTTTTATTATCATGCATGTTCTGAACTTCACAATTAGAGGGTTCAAAGACCACTCTTATATTTTTATCACAAATCTGACTTACACTTAATAAGTTATAATGTAATCCTTCTACTAAGCATACATCTTCTTTTGAAGGATTAGAACCTACCACACTAGTACCAATAATTTTACCTTTTGCTTTATCACCGAGGCTCACTGCACTTCCCTTTTCCTTTTCAATCTGGTGAATTTCTTTTTATCACCAGTCATATGCCTAGAGCAAGCGATGTACATGTACCACATTTCTGTTTTCAGCTCACTCCTTAGGCACACCTGAAAAGGTCATGCAGATTTAGGTACCCAACATGTGTTGGGTCATGGAGGGTTAGTGGTAACAGGTGTATATCCTTATACATTCATCTTACTATGATTTTTCTTTTTGTTGAGACTTCTAGATTTTTCAAAGTGCTTCTAATGTTCTAAAGTCACAACTTTAGAAATAGCATTTTTCTTAATAGAAACATGATTTTGTCTTGAAGTGCTATCATAGCTAAAATTTGTATTTTCTTTAGAAAATGATTATGAAATTGACTTTAGAATTCTAATCTCAATTTTTAAAAATTCATTTTTAGAATTCAAATTTTTAAATTTTTCTTCAAAGTGTTTCAGATTTTCAAAAAAATTTTCATTACAATCTTTAAGATCTTTAATCTCTATAATAAGACTTTGCATGTAACTTCTTGATAAAAAGCATCTTTCAAATGATTACATTACTTTTCAACTTTTTGAAATCTTTCTTTAGAACTTTATGCTTTTTAGCAAGCTTTTTAAATTCAGCGCAAAGGTTATTATAGGTATATAGTAGATCACTTTCAGATTCAAGTTCAGAGATACTTACATCGCTTTCATCATGCTTTTGCCCTGTTGCATCTGTTTTGCTACTTTTAGCTTTATGTGTTAAAGTCAAAGTGCTGATTTCATTGGAGTTAGAATCGATAGTTGTCATCAGACAGATATTTGCAATTTCCTCCTAGTCACTTTGACTTTCAGAATTAGAATCGTCTGAGTCACTCCATGTAGCTACAAATGCCTGCTTCAGTTTTTCTTTCTTTGACCTTTTTTTTTCAGCTTAGGATAGTTAGACTTGATATGACTACGTTTGTCACATTCATAACAAACCACTTCAGAAGATTCTTTCTTAGGAAAGTTGCTATTTTAGGTGAAAATTCTTTTTGATAAACTTTTTCTGTGGCATTCTACTTTCTTATAGAACTTCTTGAATTTCTTAGCAATAAGTTCTAAATCATTACTATGAAGATCAGAAGAACTTTCTTCACTAGAAACTACTTTCAAAGTCAGTCATTTCTTTTTCTTATCTTCTACAATCAAAGAAGGTTTCATCTCTTCTGAAACAAGAGCTCCCATCAAATAATCATAGGTTACTGGAATCTCCTTATAGTTCATGACAGTTTCTATAAAATCTCATTTTTTCGGTAGAATTCTAAGGATTTTCTTGACAAGTTCATCTTCTGAAATTTTCTTTCCGAGAGTTCTCAAAGGATTAACTATATTTGTAAATCTAGAATTTAGTTTAGCTATAATATCTCTTTCTTTCATAGTAAATATTTCATATTCTCTCGAAAGGATATTGATTCTGAATTCCTTAACTCGGTCAGTATCCTCATAAGTAACTTTAAGTTTTTCCCATACTTCCGTTGCAAACTTACATCCAGAGACTTTATTGTATTCTGTTGGATCTAATGCACAGTGAAGAATATTGATAACTTTTGTGTTTATAGAAATGTCATTCCAATCAGCATCATTATACTCTTCTTCTGTCTTTCAAACTCTTACATTTTCAAAAAGTTTTCATAGGAATGCGAGGACTAGTAATAATGTTTCTCCAGTAGTTTATATCAACTGATTTTATAAAGTTTTTCATTCTGGTTTTCCAGTAAGAGTAATTAGAACCATTGAACAAAGGTGGTCTAGAAATAGATTGATCTTCTAAAGGTGTAAGATGAAGTGAGGTTGCCATAGGATCTTTTCTCTTAAGCGGTAAGCTTCGGTAAGTCAAGAGCCAAAGCCCTGATACCAAATTGTGGGTCTCGTTTATGTATGGCACAACCCAAGAGGAGAGTGAATTGAGTTTTCTAAAAATTTGACTTTCAAAACTTAAGATCAAAATTATGTTGCAGCGGAATTAGAAAGTGGCTGTGAGAGTCAGTTATCAATTTTAGAACTTTTTCACAAAACTGTTGCAAAATTAGAAAGACTCTGTAAAGAATAATTATTGCATTTAGAACTGCTTCACAAAATTTATGCAAAATTAGAAAAACTCTGTGAAGAATAATCATTATGTTTAGAACTATTTCACAAAGCTTATGCAAGATTAGAAAACTGATTATAACTCAGATTGCGATTTATACTGAATATAAAAGGACAGATTAGAACTTGATATAATCACAATACAAAAATTCAGAGTTCTAATGTTCCACAAAGATAAAGCTTATTCACGTTTAGAATTAGAAACTTAAACAACTTTGCATTCTAAAAAGATTAACAGCTATGTAAGCAGCATATAATCAAGCAACACTTTAGAAAATGAAAAAAGATAAATACAAAGATTTATAGTGGTTCGGCACTAACTCGCCTACATCCCAAGACTCATTTTGATATCATCCACTATGTTATCTCTTTTCAAGGGTAAGAGACAAACCAACTTTACGAGCAAATAGATCAACACCTAGATGTAACATTTGTCCCACTAGATTTTTAAATGTTCTAGTCAATCTCAATCCTTTCTGTTTTGCAGAGAACAGAAAACTCATATCAAGACATTAAAATTTCACACGAGGAGAAGGTTGCTTGATAACCTTTTACTACACAGCTTTTCACCTAAGTTGTTACACAAAAATTTTTCGTTTAAAAATCTCCAGTCTACAATAGATTATAAAAATCTATATAGACAGAGAGAAACGCAATTATAAGCACAGGAAGAACAGAAAACATATTGTGAAAATAGAAATTAAGTGCAGAACTGTTCTTAAAAAAATGTTGTTACCAGTTTTCTTTTCTCTTTAAAAATATCTTTTGAAGTAAATAGATCAAAAGGAATAAGGGGGGTTGAAGAGAGAGTTTTGAGAAATTTGAAAATTTTAATCATTCGACTCTTACTTTTACAAAAATCATACGTTTACAAAGGAAGAAAATGTTTTTAATAAGAGGGATTAAAAACCTCGTTTAATGTTTTGCTTTTAAAGAGTATTTTGATTTTTCAAAAATAAAAAGATATGAATCTTTTACAAATATTCAATTATTAGTTACCAGAAAATATTTAAGTCAAAATCTTTTTCATTTAGGTAAGTGGAATTAAAATAGCAAAGATTTTACTTTTCTTTTTAAGGCAATTTTTTGAAAATAATTTTTAAGAGAGATAAAAATATTTTTATGCTTATAAAAGAATATTATGTCTATCCCACAATATAAACTAAGATACTAACCACTAGACAAATCTTCAATAATCTTCATGGTTTTCAAAGAATCTTGAATTGTAGGAATTTGTCTTCTTTAGCAATTTTCATATTAAAAATCTGCATAAAATAATTTTAGCACATATAAGAATATTAAATTTATTTATTTTGTATAATCATCAAAATTTCAAGATAAAATTAATCATTGAGCCAACATACATCATCAATGACTCAACAAAAAGTACAATTACAAATAAGTGCAGAAATGAACTTACTAACAAATTAAAAATATAACATTCTCATTGAGTGAACCATCACAATCTAGTAGTAGGTTTTTCTTTTTTTTTTTCAGTTGCTGGTTTCTCTTTTTCAACAAAATTTTTTCTTCATAGTTTCTCCGTAGCGATTGCTCTCAAATATAATCTATCAAATGTTTTCATGTTGCAAAATTATTTTTACCATCAAATTTGAAAATTATCGGTTAAATTGGCTAAATTATTGTATTCTGCTCCTTGAACTTGATGTCATTTTGTTGTGATTGGATCTATCAATAGTATCCTGAGTTGCAATAGTACAATTCTAATGAACAGTACCTGATTATTGAATAGTATTGCAGTATGAATAGTACTACAGTTTATTTTTAGTTATATAAATACTGAGAGGAGTTGTAGTATTAATGTAAATAGCTTATTGGAATATTAGATGAATAGTTATATTATCTACTTACTATTCACGTAAAATAGCTTATATCAAACAATAGGATGAATAGTTATACTATCCATGTGAATTTTCTCTTTTACAAAACCTAGCAATAGGCTAAAAAATTCATTTTTGATGTGGAAGATCAGTGGAAGTTGCATCCACAAAGTATATTGAGAAAATCGACACTGATTCAACTTGTAGAGGGTTTTTTTATGAATAGTGCAACAGTAATAGTACTTTTCTTTACTTCAAAAGCTACACTAGTAATACGATTAGTCTAAACTTGACATTATAAATACAATCTGCTTAAAAATTTTCTCGACATATAGAGTTTATTTAAATGTATGTGAATGCAATTATAAAAGTCATTTAGAAAATCTCTCCCGACTCTGCATCTCCTTATATATATATTCACATAATCTATATTATATAGTCTAATGGTAAGTATATATACGATCTGGTTATAGATCTAGAATCGAATCCCCTTCCCTAATACTAAAAAAAAAATTATTATTATGTGATTTTAATATTAGAATTTTAGACAAAGTCGAGGAAAATTAATTTCATCAATTTCGTTGCAGATGTTGTAAATTAAGAAAGTGGAGCGTCAATAACAAAAAGTGCAATGCAAAAGGAGAGCAAAATATATATATATATATATATATATATATATATATTGAAATGTAGTCATAAGATATATTAACACTAGTTGCAAAAGTAAGGGAATTATGAGATTCTATTTGAATGGGACCAGATGATTGCAATCATATATTGGATTTTTGTTTGGCAATAAAAAAGAAGAATGTCAAATTAAGAAACATATCAGAGTTTGGATTGCTATATTTTTTTTCTGATTAATTTTTAATAATAATAATTTTTTTTTCTCTCATATATCTCTAGTCATCTAACTCTACTATCGTCAACTCAACGTTAATTAATTTAGATTTATTATTTTCATAACAAATGTTTTGATTTTCATATTTGGAGTTTTTTAGATTCATTTTGTTATGAGAGTTTTTCCCTTTTTATAAGGATTGAGTACTAAATAAAGAAATAATATTTTAATTTATTTAGTTTTTATTTTTATTTTAATCATCTGGTATCTAAGACCATTAGCCCGATTAACTCTGATTCGCGCTGGGCAGGCTCGTAAAGGGGGGCAAAGCGCTCCCTCCTGAATGTTTAAAAAGATTTCATATTCAAAATTTGAACTCGAGACCTCAGATTAAGGGGGAAGAGACTTTTAGTTAACAAATGATATTTTAATTTATTTAGTTTAGTCGGAAAATTTTAGAGTATGTTTGCTCACAAAAAACAATTTTCTTAGAAAATCAAAACTAAAAAATAAAATAGTGCGTTCACTCAGTAACAATAAAAAATCATATTTTAATTTAAATTTACAAACATTATTCACAATTTTCATAATTAAAAAAAATAAAATGTTATAAAATAAATTTAAAAATTTATGCAAAATTTTTTGAATTTTTAATATTAATTATTTATAATAATAATATCATTTTTACATTTTGTAAATTTTTTTTAAAAATATAAGATATACTATATTTGTAATAATAAAATTAATTATTAATTAAAGCATAATATAATTTTTATGTTATTTAAATATTTTTATTTTCTCAATGAAAATATTTTATCGAAAAAATTACTTATAGATATTATAATTTAATTATAAAAAATCATTTTTAAAATAGTTGAAAAATATATCTTGAATTATAAAAGAAAACTCTGAAAAATAATTTAAAACTGTTTTTCAAATTTTATTTAAATTTTAGAAAACTGAAAAAGTGGCTGATTTGAACACAATTTTATTTATAAATGTATAAATATATATTAGAAATTTTGCCATGTGGAAAAGCTTGACTATTTTCCTTTTTTTTTTTTTGCTAATATTTTTATCATTGCATACCCATTTTTTATAATTTACACATGGCATTCTAATAAATCTAATGTGGGACAAATGTGTGAGATAATGAGAAGAAGAATACAACAATGAGCTCAGCTTTAGCTAAGTGTGAGTAATGTTGAAATTGTTTCTAATTTGTGAAAATGTGTGTTGAAATCTTATTTAAAAAGAAATAACAACGAAATGAAAATTTTCGTTAAGTCATTTTTAAAACAAAAATAAAATTTTATTAAAATTAATTTTGAAGAGGAAATTTAAGATAAATAGATTGACATATTTTTGTCAAAATTGTTACGGTTTTGACAAAATATGTTATCTATCCTTATCTTTATCCTTGTGTGTGCGCACACCATGCATGTGTGTATGTGTGAAGATGAATAATTTATTATTTTCTTTGTTAAGTGAAGTCGAGAATTCTATTTTCATAGATAAAATATAAATATTCATTGATAGCGCATTACTTAGTTAGTGCTAATCCAGTGAACTGAGATATCTTCAAGATGTGATATTAGTTTGAATTTAAATGCGTCTTAGCTGATACATCACATTTAAAGCATAATATTATATTTTACAATATAGCAGACTTCAAACTCAAACTTATCGATCAATATATTATGAGGATCATTAAGGGCAATTCATACAGGGTAGAAAATGGTTTTATTAGAGAATGAGCGGAGGGATATAACTTGAGACCTTTTGATTCAATGCATCATCTCTCGCCGTTAGATAAGATATAATTTTAAATTAGTACGAGATTTAATAAGTATTTTTCTAATATCTTAATAAAAATGAAATATAATCTGCTGATAGAAAAAAGAGAAAAAAGAACTGGAAATATCTATACGGTTAATATAAAAAAATAATGGATCAAATCCGAGTAGGAAGTTCATCAATCCATCTAAGCAATGTAAAGACAATTCGTGGTAGAGTTGACTTTTGGATTCCATGACAAGCAAAATCGGGGCGAGTAGCCACCGACACATTAATTAAATAATTTTCTATATATAATGCCAAATCTAATTAATTAATTAATTAATTAGATTTGGCATTAAGCCATACCAAGTTGGAAGAAAAGTGAGATTTGCTTCTTCTTTTTTCCTTCTAAATGCTAAAAATACTACCATTTTTCCATATTAGGCAGTTCTTTTTATGTGCCAAAAAAAAAAAAAAAAAAAAAAAAAAAGCTTGCAAAGGCTGGTTTTTGGTTTGGGACATGGACCCTGCCAATAGGTCTAATGGCCCAAATAAAAATTCCCTTGCAAAGGGTTTGTTTTGTATATATTGAAATAATATTGTATGGTAAAATGTCAATACTAAAGAACTTTTTTCTTTTTTTGGTCTAAAAGAGAATACCAAAGGAAAAGGTATTAGACTTATTAATATATGAGAAAAAAAATATTTATATTATATGTAATATATAGCATATTTTTAAAAATGGAAAATTTTCTTTTTTATAGATATAAAATCGTAATAAGTAACATATTTTCCCTATTTTGATAAATAAATCAATATAATATTCATCAGAGGGGGCGAAAATTTACAAATTTGTTATATAGGTGATTGCTCTTTCAATAAGTAATTCGTATTTATACTCACTCTCAACAAATCATGCTTATGTCATGTGGGTTGGAAAAACGTATACAAAAAGCCAACCTCCACCTTAATGAACAAATCCCATGTGAGAAATTCATCCAATTAAGCAATGGAATTTTTTTTTTTTTTTTTTTTTTTTTTTTTTTTACAAAAAAATGATTTTTGGTTTGTTGAAAGCTAAGGTTTGGGAGAGAAGAATTGACTTGACCTTGTCAGATTGAATGTACTATGTCTGTGTTTAACGGTTAATAGTAGTGCTGGGCATTTACATTCCTAGTGTAAAAATGTAATTGGATTTCGTTTTCATGAGAATTGAAATGAAAGATTATGTAATGAAAATGACAACCTTAAAATCTGCAAAAGCTGAAGCTATGCCACTTAACACCACGTTCATGCTTCTCTCTCTCTCTCTCTCTCTCTCTCTTGTGCTTAACTTACAGCTTGAGATGACCAATTAAATACTGTCTTTTCCAAGTAAAAGTAAAGGTAACTTACAATAAAGTTCATAAGGTTTCATCAAAATTAAATTATTATTTGATATTATTATTAATATGACCAAACCTCAAAAATTTCACAATAATTTATTTAAAAAATAGAAACAAATTAGTAATTTCGGTTAAATTTTGGGGACTTCATAATAATTTACTTTAAGAAGAAGGGCATAAGTCTTTTTGTTAGATTATTGAATCCCATTTAATTATTTTTTATCTGGTTCTTGTCATAAAAGATATAGGATAATTCAATTTTATTGAATCGTCTAATTTATACCCATTAGTAAAAAGATTTTCAAAAAAATATATTTTATTAATAAATAAATATTTTTTTGATAAAAATAAAATATTGATATCTTTCTAGAGAAATGGAGCGTGCCAAAATGATTTCAACTTAGATTGTAATCAAAATTAGTATCTAATCATAGTAACAGTTTTCAATTTTAAACTATAATATCATAGCCATATATTTATGGTTTTATTTCAGTTCTTCATTTTTTGAGATTAGAATTAATAACTGCGGTTTAAGATTGGTGGTTTCGATTTGAATAGAAGAAAAACAGTTTTAAAGAAACTCCCAATATTTTTTGGTACACAAGGAAAGCAAAGCTCAAAGGACTAAAACTAAACATACATTCTAGAGTAAGAAGTGCCACAAAATGTCATAGGGGATCCAATGGAGAATTTTACAGGGAGGTTGATACACAAAATGAGTACCCAATGGCTGACCTTGCTTGGAGAAACTCCCAAATTTTTTTTTTTTTTTTTACAACACTTTTTATTAAATTAACATTAGGCCCGTGCTTTGCACGAGTTTTTTAATGGTATATTTTTTTTATAAATTTTTTCGAAATTAAATTTCAATTCCAATTAATTTTTAAAAAAATTAATTTATATAATGAAAATTTTTAATATTAAATTCAAGATTAATTATTATATTTACCTTCAATATGAAAGTTTAAAATTTAAAAATATTTAAATATTAAAAGTAAAAAATATAAAATCCTTACAAATCTGACCGCTTTATTTATCCTTAATTTTTCATCTAAAAAGTTTAAAGTTACAATATTTATTTTTTCCGTTGTAGAAACTTTAGTTCCGGGCTTTTTTTTAAATAAAAAAGAATTGAACTATTAGTATAAATATTCCAAAAAGAGATTAATTTGCGACTGAATTAAAATCGACAGATTATGTAAAGGGTTTTTACATCATTAGACAAAAGAAACTAAGTCCTAAAATGATAGCATATAATTTTCCTATAATAACAAATATTAAAAGACGATTACATATGAATATTTAAAATGATAGTATTATTTTTAATTGGTTATGCAAATGATAAAAATATAAAATATTATACTTCACATTTTCATCCAACAATATCATCTCTGTACTCGTAAAATCTCCACTATTGTTGAAAGACACAACCCACAATCGTGATAAAACTTTTATTTTCTAATCATCACTATTGTATTCAAATTTTCAATTCTATCATACTTTTCACTTATATTTGATAGTTTACGGCTGCAAAAATATATTAAATAATCTTTAAAAAATGAGACAAAAAAAAGTTTGAATAAGAATTACTTACCCTTTAGTGGAAATAGTTGAAATGTATAAAATTCTGAACTTTTAAGAAAAAATGAATAATATATTTAAAGGGAGGGACAAATATACTTTTGTCAAAAATACATAAAAAATATAGTGATACAACTTATATATATAGTATTTTTAAGAAAGTTAAAGTGTTTCTTGAGAGTAAATAATTTAAAATTAAAAAAAGTGCATTACTATACCATTTAAAAAAAATTAAACGAAACACTAATAAAACTACACAAATAATCAAATCAAATGTTAAAAACATTTATACACTAATAAACCGTTGAAATGTTTTGGTATTTTCACAAATTTGAAGCTATTAATAATACACGAAAACGTTTGTTATTAAACTTTATCATTTTTAAAAAATTAATAATTAATAATAACTACTTAAAGGCATTAATACATTAAATAACCAAATCAAACCAAATCAAAAATACTAATTCAAAATAAATCCAAACCAAGACAATACATTAAACAATCAAATCAAACCAAATCAAAAATACTAACTCAAAATAAATTCAAACCAAATCAATACATTAATACATTGAATAATCAAACCAAAAACACTAATTCTAAATAAATTCAAACCAAACTAAACCAAACCAATACATTAATACATTAAATAATCAAATCAAACAATATCAAGTGGAAGCCTAAATGGAACAATATGCCACATGTCAAATTAAAATGTCAAGTGAATATGCCACATATCAACTTTCTAGGAAAAATGCTTGCTTTATATATATATATATATATATATATATATATATATATATATATATATATATATATATATATTGATTGGTTTGGTTCTTTAATAATATTTATTATTATTATTTATTTATTTAAGCTATAAAACTAAAAAAAATTAAAAAGTTTGAAAAGATTATAAAATTTTGATTTCAGTTGATAATGGAATCAAAATTGGCAATTCTAAAACCATCTTAAAAATTGCCTAAAAACAGTTCTTTTTTATCTCACACCTATTTATAACTAGAATTGATGGTTCTAAAATCGAAAATTGATAATTCTAAAACCATATTCATGCTTAAGCCAACGATGGTACCTGCCCTTAGCCTAAAAATTTTTTTCAAATTACAAAATTGGTGAATTTTTTTACTTTGTTTCTCAATTTTGGAAAAAAAAAAAAATTTCAACCCCCAACACGAATTCTGCCGCTGCTTTTAGAGATTCATTTTGATCATTAATGGCCTGAAATTAATTTATTCCTCAATCAATATTAAGTTTTCTTTTTAAATGATTTTTTTTTTAAATTTCTAATCCCATGGAAAAAAAAATTTATATTAGCTAGTTAGTTTGGATTTATAATCATGTAATTTTTATTACATTTTTTTTCACTTACATGAGTTATTCAGGCTAACATCCGTTTTTAATGGTCCATAAATCTAATTAATCTCCGTTTACATTCGAAGGCAAAGAAATTGGTCCGGAGGAATTTGCATTGCAGAAAATCAAACTCATAACCTAAGTCATGGTGATCAACTCCGCAAGTATTTTTTACTACTAAGCTATCCAATTCGAATTAATTATTATTAGACTTTAAGTAGACATCATTGCATATATAGTTTTCTTTATTATATATATATTTATCCAACCTCACCTCGCAGGACAGTGCACATGCACAAGTCAATTTAAAATAGTTTTAAGAGTTGATTTTGGGTCCATACCAAACATTAACAACTTTGTTTAGCATATTCATTATCTGGAGCCTACTTATCAATTTGACACTACATATTAGAATATTTGTGTAACAAATGGAATTGAAATCTAAAATAAAGGAGTGTGTTTGAATTTGAAATTTTTATATATCCATGGTTCGATATATATAATTTAAGTTTACATTTGAACACTATAGGTATTTTAAATAATTTTTGTTTCTTCATTGAATGATTCATAGGTCAAAAGACTTGTCTAAAAATAATTCTAAATCAAGACAAAATGTTTCTTCTCAAAAAATCAAATAAAAGATAATTAATAGACTTTATTTGTAAATTTGACCTAATAATTAAAGAGTAATGGTAAATTGCTAATATAATCCCAATAAAATTTGAGATAGATTAAATTCTAATCATACACATTCTGTTTGTAATTTGATATTTTCCAAATTTTTCCACTTTATCCAGATAAAAATTTAGCTAATAATCTTTGCTGATAATTAAATTCTTAAGCTATATTTGATCGTAATGTAATATAATTAAATCTATTATTGTTTATCAAAGGTAGCCTATAGTTTTGTCATTTAGGTTGGAAATTTTGCTGCGAAATGCATAAATTTACTCATATATTTATCATAAAAAATTTATAGTGCTTTTAATTTTTACTTCGATCCATTGAACACTTCGAATTAGAAAATTGGATGTATTGAATACTTTCACTTGTAAAATCATTTTATTGAACACTTCAACTCACAAAATTATATATTAACTAAACACTTATTAGACATTGAAAATATAAAAATTATTATTCAAAAAAATCATGTTACTCACACGTAAAATTACTATTTTACATGTAAAAATCAAAAACCCAAAGAACTGTTGTTGTTATATGGGGAGGTATGAAATGTTATCGAAATTTGTAATTTTAGAGGTATAAAAGTTCTCTCGTAAAATTTGAGTACCATAAAAATTCTTGTAAATAAATATAGACGTGAATTGATGTATTTAGCTTAATTTTGTTTATTAATGTTAACTTTTGTTTCTTTTTTTCATTATATTGTTATCTTATTTCATGCTAATTCAGTAGAGAGAATTGAGAAAAGGAAAAGGAAAAATGAATGTAAAATTCAATGTAAGATAATTGTTAAAGGTTTTAATATAATTGTTTTCCGGCTCAAAAGATATCAGTCTTTCATTCAATTGTAAGATGAGAAGTGAAGGATAGTTTGAATCCTATTAAAGGTATTTAAAGTATTTTAAATATCATACTCTATATTTTTAAATGGGATATCATACTCTAATTTAGTGATACATTATTATGGATAGGCATAAGACCATATATAGGTTGGTTAGTATTAAAAATCAACTTTAATTGTTTTTTTTTTCCTTACCTATTATTGTAAATAATCTGTACAAATCTGAAAATAAAATTAGTACATACATATCCATAACAATCAATTAGCTAGTGGTAAAAACAGTGAAAAGAATAGAAAAATAGCAGTAATAATTAATCAATAACACAGATCAATTTGGAACCTTTAACCTTATCCAGACTAATGCATATATATATATATATATATATATATAACAGAATATCTATACATTCATAAAAAGATTATGACCACTCAAAATTTTTGGGGACCTACCCCTCTGTAATGGGTAATGCAATAATCTATACTCCCAAGAAACTGGGTAATACATACCGTGCACACTAGTCAATCGCATTATACAAGATTGGACAACAAAATTTCAGAATCCAATTATAAATCTATCAAAGATATCTGGTGCAAGCGTTGGATATAGAAATTGTCATGCCGGGAGAATCGCCTTCTATATAGATTCTTCAGTACTCACCCGGACGTAATTGAACCACAGCGAGTTTTCGGATACAGATGGTTATAGAGAAAAAAAAAAAAAACCAATAAATTCACTAAATAAGTTACCTGGAAAAAATTCAGGTCATTTGGAGAAAACCCATATTGGGAGCCCTTCCCCTTGAGAGTCTGCCGGGATATGAGCAGATTTAGGTCTAATCTACTGGGAGAAGACATACATGTGCTCTAGCACCAAAGAAACAACCATTAAAGATAGAAATTTTAAACTATTTGTGATCAATAAAGAAGAGAAAAATTAAAATTACCTTATGATAAAATAAACAAATATTACTATAAATATATATAATATTAAACTTTTGCGATCAATGATGAGTTGATTGATCAAGTGAAATAATCAATGGTATGGGCTTTATAGAAAGTCAACATATGGAATACATTAATAATTCCATATACATACCTAATAGGAGATAACTTAAAAGATTCCTCTTTGTAGGACCATTACATATTAGAACCTTCATGTGATGTTGCCATGTTAGGATGGACCCTACTCCAACTGTGTTAGTTTATTCTTTCAATTTTTCTTATATATAATGTTATTTAATAATTAATTTTTTATTTATAAATATAAAACTAATATATAAAAAAAAAAAAAACTAATTAAAGTAGAAATCTTTCTTTCCTTCTTTCTCTCTGCCAAATATTAATTAGTTAAAGTTTGAAAGTGGAATGATATCATCTAAAGACAGCCACTAGAAACCATTTTTCTCATCATTTACACCCAATGAACAGAAAGAAAGATACAGGAGTGGTTTCTTTATTTGTTCTATGATCTCCCCTAATAGACACAAACTAAGATACAAACACTAATTCTATATTTCTTTATTTATTTTGTGCAGAAAGTCTGTTTATATATAGCTCTGCACAAGCAGTTCCTTTATGTAACAAACAATTAACAAATAATTCTTCTTCAAAAACCCAAATATAAAAAATCATTGTAAACGGAAAAGAAAAAAAAAAAAAAACAGAGACTCATGATCCCCACTATAGAATAATGGAACCCATGTGTGTATGGGCATAAATTAAATTAAAGACACATCCAAGAACTTCATCTCCACTTCTTCTGATGCAGGCCAGCATAGTAAATATTTGAATTTGGAAATATTTTACCCCATTTTATCTTGTGTTTTACCGTGCAGTAAATATCTGAGAGGTAAGAAGTTTGTCTTCCCTGTCTTGTCTTGCTCACTCACCATTCCCCATTGGAGCTACTGGTTTGCTTGCTACAACCTCAAAACCTCCCCCTCCTTCATCTTCTTCTGAGGTGGCGACATCTTCATCTTCATCGTCATCTTCAATGTTATTATGATCTAATTTATCTCGTCCATTAATCTCTATAACTGTCTCAGATTGGTTTTCTTGTTGGAGAGGCCATTGCTGTTCAGGCCTTGCCATTAACGGGTCAATCGTGCTTAATACTGGGTTAACACCATGAACAAAGCCAGTTTCATTTGTCTTGGTTTTTTCTTTGTATAGAGCATCAAGTTGATGAAAATACGGACATGTTTTTGAATCTTCAGGTCTTCTTTTGCTGCTCTCCTTCACTTTCTTGAAATACTTGTTTATATTCTCCCATTTCTCTTTACATCTCTTTGCACTTCTATTGTACCCAAGCTTTTGCATTCTTGAGGAGATCTCTTCCCATAATGGCCCTTTAGGTCCATTTTCCTGATACTTAGTATCAAGATTAGTTCTTAGCTTAATAAGAGCTTGAACTTCAACTTTTGGCCATCTTGATGAACTTGTCATAACTATGGCTCTTTCTCCATCATCCTTTCTTGACACATCTGGACTCGTTAGTACTGGTACCGAAGCAACAGCTGATGGTGGCGTTGACTGTGGCGCTGGTGCTGGCACTGGCACTGGCACGGGCACTGGGACCAGTGCCGGTGCCGGTGCCGGTGCTGGTGCTGGCGCCATTGCTGGTGTGAATATAGAAGAATGTGGAATATCTATAGAATGCAATTGCAATGAATTTTGTTGTCCGGATATCTTTTGCAAGAATGCAATAACTGCAGCATCTTTAGCAGCTGCAGTTGTTCGTTCTTGGATTAAAATTTCATGCTCTCTATTGATTCTTGTCATTTCTTGCAATCTCCAAGCTTCTTCGCGTGCAATTCTTTCCTGTTCGAGTCTCTCTATAGTTTCCAAGAACTTGTTTTGCAGAACTACTTGTTTCTTGATAACATCTTTAGTTAGCTTTTCAAAAAAATCCTTCCATTTCCTTTTTCTCTTCCCACCGCTACTTTGTAACTCTTCGTCCGACGCTGTCGAAGATGAAGTAGAACTCGAAAAGAGATGCCAAGTAAGGTTTTGAAAGGAATTTGGTGAAATATTATGAGAATTGGTATTAATTATGGGCTGTGAAGAAGATAATGGCATAGGACTTATCGGTTGATCATCTGTTGGGGTGATATTACTATTATTATTTTGTGACGTAATGATAATATTTGCTGTAGAATTTGTTGTGGATGGAACAGTAACATGAGAAACATTGGGAGGATTATTAGACCATGGCAATGTGGCTGTGGCGGTTGCAGGTTGAGGTTTTGGTGGTGGCGGTGGTGGTGGTGGTGGTGCTGAAACCGATTGAGGTTGATGAAGATGATGATGATGACTTTCGAGTGCTTGTAATTGATCGAAAAATCGATAAGTCTTTCCGTCGGATTTTCCAGTTCTACCTTCTTTGGTTCTTTTGTGGTATTTGTACACATTCTCAAACTTTTCTTTGCATTTCTTGGCGCTTCGATTATAACCAAGATCGGCTAGTTTTCTGGAATTACAAATTTTGTAAAAGATCAATATATAATTAACTAATTACAAGATCTGAAACTGCTTCCAGACATGAAAGAAAATAAAAGAAAAAGGAATTGTCAGTGAAAGATTGGAGAATAAAAGACCTAACAAACTGTATGATTACATGGAACAACTTTCCTTGAATTAGGCAAAAATGGAAAAAGAAATATTAGAAAGTTAAAACAATAACTTTATAATTGTATTCAAAGAATTATCAGTAGAGAGTATTACTGTACTAATTAGAATTAGACAGCTACAGAAAAAAAAAAATTTTTAAAAACACCTAGATTTTAATTAAAGAAAGCTAAACTAATCAAATCTAATGATACTAAAATCAAAATTAAAAACCCACTTAGGAAATTAATTAAGAAAGAAAAATCTGAACTTCAAGAAAACTATAAAAGCTTTGAATGATCCAAAAAGAAAAGAGAATTAAGTACAGAAAATTCAGAGAAAAGGTGATGAGTACACAGATCTCCATGCAAGAAGTTAGAAAATAAAGCTTAAAGCTCAACTTTTATTAAAGAAAATCAATCACCTGGAAACCTCTTCCCATAATGGACCTTTAAGACTTGAGTCTCGAAACACAGAATCCATATCCGACCTTATCTTCAACAAGGCTAAAGTTTCTTGTCTTGGCCACCGGTTTGCACCATAACTCAACCGCTCACTTTCTTCAACCTTAAGACTCTTATCATCTTGATCACTTGAATTGGAACCGGTTCCGGTTCCAGTCGCAGCTCCGGCTCCCCCAACTTCACCGGTATCGCCGGCTGAGGTTGCCAGTACATTAGTAGAATCACCTTGCATCGGATTTGACGACTCAAGAGTTGCTATCTATAAGACTATGAGCAAGAAAAATAAATGTAAAGAAAAATCTATAAGCAAAGCAGGTGAATTCTATTAAGGGTTTTTATGAAGATATGTGTTGGTAATTTTTTTTTTTTTTTTTAATTTGTTGAGATCTGCCTGTCAATATCAAAAGTAAAGTATATTTAAAAATAAAAAAAGAAAGAATGGAAACAGAGGTTTTTTGCTTATTTTTTTTATTATTATATTGAAGTAATTAAGGTGTAGGAATCTTCAGTTATCTTTTATATTTCATTATTTTGTTGGTTAAAAAGGAGAGATGCAAAGTTCACTTAGCTCCTCCTTTTATACATGTTTTCATATATAAAATATTAATACAAAATAAATGGAGAAGGAAAAAGCAATAATATAATTATATGTAAGTAGCAAATGGAGTATGCTCTAGTTAGTTCTCTCGTTTACGTAGAAAGTGAGAATTTTTGAGTTTAAAACCTCTCGGATTACCTCGTGATATGTAAAATTTCATATTTAATATGTTAAAAATAAAATTTTAAAACGTTAACAGGGGACAACAATTTCTGTTAGTTTTTTTGTGTCTATCGTTGATAATGATTTAATATATATGCAGTTTATAAAATAAATATGCTGTTTGTAAAATAGAATTTTATTAATAATTATAATAAATTTTATATTCATGTGGAAAATAAAAACTCTCGAATTTGAGTTCTTTCAATTACAAAAGTTTTCACTGATTTAATGTGTTAATGGAGGGCTATCTCCTCATGTATAAAATTTCATATTTAATATATTAAAAATAAAATTTTGAAACTTTAATAAGGAACAAAAACTTCTGTCAGTTTCTCGTGTCTATTTAATATGTATTTGTTTTGTAAAGTAAACATGCAGTTTATAAAGTAAAGTTTTATTAAGAATTATAATAAATTTTATATTCACGTGAAAAGTAAGAACTTTCGAATTTGAGTTCTTTTGATTACAAGAGTTTTCACTGATTTAATATGTCAATGGAGGATTATCTCCTCATGTGTAAAATTTCATATTTAATATACTAAAAATAAAATTTTAAAATTTTAATGAGGAACAACAACTTATATCAGTTTCTCGCATCTATCGTTTATAATGATTTAATACATACACGGTTTATAAAGTAAATACATGGTTTGTAAAATAAAGTTTTATTAAGAATTATAATAAATTTCATATTTACGTAGGAAGTAAGAACTCTCGAATTTGAATTCTTTTGATTATAAGAGTTTTTATTGATTTAATGTGTCAATGGAAGATTGTCTCCTTCTGTGTAAAATTTCATATTTAATACACTAAAAATAAAATTTTAAAACTTTAATAAGGGACGACAACTTTTGTCAATTTCTCTTGTCTGTCGTTTATAATTATTTGATACATAGATGGTTTATAAAGTAAATACAAAGTTTGTAAAAAAAATTTATTAAGAATTATAATAAATTTCATATTTATATGAGAAGTAAGAACTCTCGAATTTAAACCCTTTCGATTATAAGAATTTTCACCGATTTAATATATCAATAGAAGCTATCTCTTCGTATGTAAACTTTCATATTTAATATACTGAAAATAAAATTTTAAAACTTTAATAAAGGACAACTGTTTCTGTCAGTTTCTCGTGTATATTATTTATAATGATTTAATACATATAAAATAAATACACTATTCGTAAAATAAGTTTTATTAAGAATTGAAATAAATGTCATGGATAGAAAATGAAAGTTTTGATATTCTTAAACCCATAATTTAGTAATTAATTATATAAGAATATTTTTTTAATTTTTAATAAATAATAATTGTATAAATGATAAGTTTGGGTTGGAGAAGCAACGGTCAATATATAAAATATAATATAAATAATAATAAATTTAAATGAGCAGACTAAGGAGCGCAAAGGCAACAGCTGCAGATAGCGACGATGGAGATAATAAAAGTTGGGTCATGTAGGTCAGCTTTGCTTTTTGGTGCGTTTTGGATTTCAGTGGCCAATGGCTAGATAGAATTTGAAATTTTTAAATGTTATTTATTTGGAAATGACTAAACTGCCCCTTAAAGTGGCAGATCTGAGAGGGTGAATTGACCCTCGCATCATTTTAAAATTCTTTATATATTCTCTCTGTTTTTGTAAGCTTATTACAGATTAATTAAATCATTTAAATTATAATACAGCATTTATTAATTACTTTAGCTTCAATAAGATTTTTAAATTATTATTAAATTAAAAAAGAAAAAAAATTTAAGATGAGTTAGACATTCAAAAAAAAAAGTTAATATTGAGTTTAATAGTAATAGAGTAAAAATGAAAAAAAAAATTAATTAATATTTTTTAATCTTTTCATATTGACAGATAATTTTAAAAAAAATAATTTTAAAAATAATAAATAAAATAAAACAAATATTATATATATATATATATATATAATTGACCAATTAATTTAATTTATGACTTAAACCTTTATATATTAACCTTAACAAATAACATAATTCTCATCAAAGTCCTAATATGATTATATGAAAATATTTCTTTTCTTTTTGCTTTTTGACCATTTAGTATTTGAACCTCAATTATGTGATTAAAATGGATTCGTGTGGAGCAATTTATATTTCGGTATCGAACTCGAAATATTTAATTAAGGGAGAAGATTTTTAATTATATGTTAAAGCTATAGCTATGTTTTAGGTGTGTATTATTAATTTATTGGAGAGGGTAAATAATGAACTAATATATTTTAATGTGAATTAAAAATTAGTATTTTGGTACCTTAGTTTTTTTTACTAGAATACCCCTCGTTAAGTCATTATTAAAATACAGAAAGAAGAAAAACGTAATAACACCTAGATTTCAAATTCAACCCAGAGGAGGCAAAACCGTGGAAATCATGGAGCCACGTGGACAGAATGGACCAATTTTTGATGTCGACCATTACAGTTTTGACAAGCTTTGCATTGAAACTTATCTTTACAAATAATGCTTGTAATCTTATCTGTAATAATATATATATATAATATTTTTTTAATTCATTCTTTTTATTTGTATGGATAGAAAAATAATTCTTTATGATAAAAAATATCAAAATTTAATTCTTGACTTACTGTATTATTGGATAGGCATTCAACTCATTATTAATTGAAATAGTGTTGTATTTGTCCTTTAAATTTGGTGATGTGCAATTTATTTAAAATTGAATTTTTCAATCAATTTAGTACGAATTTTAATAAGAAAATAAATTTGAACCCTTTTTTGATAGATTAATGCAGCTGAGGAACGACAATAAAAAAATTAGTGACCTGATTTTTTTAGCTCAAATACATTTATCCATTTTCATCGATATATATTGAATTGGTCTTTTAAAGTTTTCATTAAATCCGATTCAAAAGCTCAATTTTAAGTAAATTATATATTACAATCAAGTTCAGGATGCAAACCGAGTATTATTCTTTATTAATTCATAAATTCGATGAACTTAATGAGATTTTTTTTTCTTTTTTTGAAATTAAATTGATAATTTTGAATCAAAGTAGCAGTTAGGGCAAGCCATATTTATGAGTGCATATAAGTAAGTGACAGATTTATTAGTTAGGTTGTGACCCACCATAATAAATGGTATTAAAAATTGAATGGAAATGAAATGATCAGACTGTAATAAATTATTCACTGTCGATAATTCTATGGCATTGAAAATTTGATGTTATTATATATAATTCTTATAGATTTTGACAATAAAATAGGGGGACCATATAGGATATATGGTAGTTGCCAAGTTGTTAGATGTTAATTCTAATTATCTGTCAAGAACATGTCTTTGTAGCCATACAATTCTTCTATTTGAATGCATCAATTCCTTTGCTTTTCTATTTTTTTTTTATTATATTTAATTTGCTATGTAGAAACCTTTCGTACTCCAATTTAATTATTATAGGTTCAGTAGAAATTAATTGCGCTGAGTTACATTAATATGGCATTATATGTTTACTTTTATAAACTTCAACAACCAAATATTAATACATAAATAAATAAATAAAGAGATTCAATTTTTATTTATATATTTTAATTAGTATTACAAAAAATATGGTCAATTTTAATGAGGAACAAGGTATGTGAAGTCCAAGACAAGGAAGTAATTAAACGCTAATGTGTGTTTTGTTAGTAATCATTTTATAAAATTATAAATTTGTAATTTTATTTAGTTTTTAAAATATATAATAATTTATTAAACGCAATAGATATTTATCAAATATATATATATATATACTTTAAAAATAGATAAATGAATAAATATTTATTTTATATCTATCCAATTTTTACATTTGGGTTGATCGTGATATTTAAGTAAAGTTCTCTCTTTCCATTCAAACAAAAAAAAAAAAAAAAAAGAAGAGTAAAGCACTCTCAATATGAGCGGCTTAAATTTCATCTTGATTTTTATAAGTAAAATTAATTTAAAAATACAGTTCATCCAGATCTAATTTGTAATAATAGAAACCCTAATTGCTAAGGGTTAGAGGAGTTAGGATAGTAATGTTAACACGTATCAACACATGGATTATTCAATTATTGAAGTAATCAAGTTTTGAAGAAACAAAATGGATTGGCAACACACAATAATGCAAGGTATGGTAGGGCCCAATTTAATCAACAAGACAATATTAATTATTTGCATAATTATCATATAGATTAATTATAAAATAAATTTACAGATGGGCAATTAATTTTTTGATGTCATACGAATTAATTATATATATGATGGTGTAAGTGTGTATTAATTGCCACCATGATGGTAGTCTTTCTTGTGCAGAAATTATTATGTACTATATAAGAAAAAATCAAAGACAATACATGGTTGGTGCTTACATGGTTAAAAATACTAGATCATGCATCAAATTTTAATAATTTATACACCAAATAATGTATGATATGTGTATAATTGTTGAGTCAATGTATGGTGATTTTAATAATAGGCAAGTGCCTAATTAATGGGATGATATCAAATATTAGGCTGTGTCGATCAAAAAATAAAACCGCAATTAACCTAATAATTTGATGATTGTGTACTTGTCATATAGTGAAAAAGATCAACTATAACAATTCACTATTGTTTGCCTTATATGTATGTTCTCTATAGCAAGCTAATATGTTCTATATAGCAAAATTAGCTGTTTTAGCAGCTGTTAACTGTTTTATTAATTTTTAGTAATAGTTATTAGCTTTTAGCGAATAGTTATTTATATGGAGATTTAAATTAGAAATTTTTGATAAAAATGGCTATTAGTTGAATTTAAAGTGAAAAAAAATCAATGGATATAATTGTTAGAAAAAATTAATTAAAAGCTAAACATTAAACGCTAAAAGCAAAACGTTATAGCGTTTTTAACATTACATAAAAAGCTTTATCAACTTCTACAAGCTATGAAATGAATAGAGATAAAGTTTTAACTTACCCAAAATACTAAAATCTAGTTCAAAAATTGTTGTCAAACATGGAGATTAGAGTTCAAATTTCCTAAAGTAGATTTATTACAAGAAATCAAACATTTTTCCCATTTATTTCACATATGTTTTTACATATAAGTCGAGAGTGGTATTTAAGTAAAACTGTCAAAGCATAGGATGCAATTCACTCTCGATATTATATTATATTATATTATATTATATTAAGATAGTAATGAAATAGTGATAAAAGGAGGAGGAGGAGGTGGTGGAGGGGCAAGGCAAGTAAACATCAAAGGTGGAAATGGGAAGTAGTATGTGGGTGATATAATAATAGAGAAGAGGAAGGAGAATACGTAATTGATGATGAGATGACAAGATATATAGGTACCTCTTTCCCTACTCACATTTTCTATATGATATATATTTTTTGTTTGCCTTTGCTTTAGCTTCTCTTATAAACAAAATTAAACATTATTTTTACAGGTTTGTTTTATGTCGACTCTCTTTGTTGTTGCTTTGCTGGCACTAAAAACTACTTCTCTACACCAAAGAGAGAGAAAGAGATGCCTTTGCTTTGCCCACTAACTATGTCAATTAAAGGGTAGTCCTTCTTTTTTCCTTTTTTTCTTTTTTTGTTCCTATAATTATTGAACCTGTTTGGTCTAACCATTATAATTAGCTGTTGATGGTTAATAGTGAGCACAGTTGCTTTTGCAATTAAAAAACTAATCGCTAATGGTTAAAAATATAAATATTTTCAATATTTCAATCATAATTTCTAATCATTATCTAGGGGTAAATACTGTTTGGTTCAGTACATTTGAAAAATTTTCAAACCAAACATAAATTGTGCTTGGAAAATTTTTTTTCCAATTAAATCAAACGGTTTATTAAATTGGATCAAAGCATTTAAATAATAAAATATATGAAATTGACGGTTTAATGTGATTTGATTTTAACGGTTTGAATCGTTTAATGCACACCCTATTACAAACCATAGTTGATAATTTTAGCTGCCCATCGGATACTCATCGAAATCCGACCCGAACGGAACAAGTAAACTTAATTTATTTAAATATGGAGTAAATATAAACTTTAAAAATAAAACGCGATACACTCGCAACCTGTTCATTTTTTTAAAACTAAACCTGTATTTTTATTTTTATTTAATTTTTACTGTATTTAATATGTTTTTTTTCTCCAATGGTCAAATACCCTTATCATAAGAAAAGCTTATTTTTGAGTGATTTGACATATGAAACAGGTCATATGCCGTGTGTAGGTAAGTGATTGAACTTATTAAACATCTCCTAACTAATTATTGAGAGTCCAACACCAAAAATTAATTCTCATCCAAACAGAGCCTAATTCTCTCTCTGTCCCCTTTCTATACATGACTAATCACTGCATTTTGTTTCCAAAAAAAGAAAGATTATTACAGTCCCCTAGTAGTCTATGTTATACACTTTGTAGGTATAAAATTAAAACAAATGAAAAAGTATGAGTTTGTAATATGCATCAATCAAAGAATCATTATATATGTTTAATTATAAATGGTATAAAAAAAAGCCACTATGTGCTTTTAAATATTTTATTTAATATTTCTATAAATGGAATTTTATAATATACATGTCTATACATTAAGTTGGAGATAAATTTTTAAATATCTAAAATCATTGCTAATGCCAATTATTTAGATAAAAGGAATTATTAAATAAATACATCCACAATAATGATATTCGACTCTATATAACTTTTATTTATTAAAATCTTTTATTTTTCACAAAGTAGTGTACGACTCTATGGATCCAAGCCGTTTCATAAAATACACTATATAGTATGAATTTAAAAACAAAAAGAATTCTCTCAATTTCATAAGAGTTTTTATCGACTTTGTTGAGTTAATAGGAGAATTATTTTTATTGTGTAGCTCATGTTATTTTGGCCGATTGAAGCTCCTAATGAATTAAAAAAAAATCTTTTCATATTATTAAAAGAAATTACTTTCATAAACATGAAAATTGTAAATATATTTTAATTAAAAAATCACAATGTTTCAAATTACAACTACACTAATTAATTGGTAATATATAAATTATAATATATTATAATATATTTCGTTATAGTTCATTGAACGGAGATTGATTGATCGGTACATAATATAATTTGTATAAATTTATTCATTTTTCTAGCTTCAAAACCCTATTATATTGCACTTGCTTCGTTTGGAAAAAGAAATTGAAAACAATCTAAATTTTCTAGAAATGAATGCATTTCAATTAATTAAGAAAATTAGGTGATAAAAATCCGTTGATTTTAAATAAAAAAAAAGAAAAAGAAAAGAAATTACATGGAGACAAAAGCTATTTATAAGTTGCTTAACATGGAGCGCATGTGAACAATCACTTCCGTCATATGTCATCCATGTGGGTTTACCCCTTCATATTATCTGGCTCTCTCAAAGCACTCTTCAAGTGGATTCTATAATCTATATGTTGCGAATAAAAAACATAAACAATTATTTAGTCCCTAAATTTAGTTATAATTACAAATCCATCCCTCTTGTTTAATAAATATATTAATTAGTCCTCAAAACTTAATATTATTAAACTATAATCCTTTTGTTCTAAATGGTAACAGTCGGTTGGTATATTACGTCATATATTCTTAAAGAGCCCACAAACCCATCAAATGACTGCTACTGTGAAGAGCATCATCAAATGTGATAACCATCCATTCATTATTTGGCTTTTTCCTTTTTCTTTTTTTTTTTCTTGCACCCAATTCTTTGATTATGACCTATTATACGTCAATATACACACCAATTAAGTTCCCATTTCTTTTTTTTTTTCCTTATATTATAATTTCAAGACAAGACAATGCGATGAATCACAAAATTTTCACTTTATGAAACTTAATATCATCAGCGTAATGGTAAAAAATTCATCTGTGTTTGTCATATATTGCAAATTCTTGAAAAAGCAATTGTCATATATTGCAAATTCTTGAAAAAGCAATTCAGGTTTAACGGACTTGTTGCTGCTATAAAAATTTATATCTTTTCTCAAAACTCTAAGAAAAAAATATAATATTATATTTTCTTAATCTTAATTTTATTATTAAAAAATATGAATTTTTTTATTTTTCAAAAAAAACTCTATTTGTAACTACTGATGGTAAAGTTCTATGTCTATATATAAGTATTTGTAATTCTTGATATTATTATAATGATTTTTTTTTTTTTTTTTGCTTTAAAAAAAAAGAGTAGTCAATTGAAGCAGCTTCAAATTCAATGTTATGTTTTGAAATCCAAATAAGATTTTGATGGATGAAAAATTATTTATTATTACCTTTATTTTAACTTGAACACTACTAGTAAGTAATAGCATTTTAATTTTTATAAAATAAAAATATATTTGAACAAAGTAGCCCAGTGAAGCAACATACTAATGAGTTGGTCAGCTCATCAACCTCTGCCAAACAAGTGCAGCGCAGGGACATCATTTGGTATCGAGTGCCTGAAAAGGCTGGGCATTGTTTGTAAGGATAAACCACAAAATAGCACTTATAATATACACATCTGTTTTCACTACAGATAATTCCCAAGACTTGCATTGAAAGGAGGGTCTTTACAAATCTATTACCCTGCAAATGCATTTGACAGAAGAGGGTTGTGTTATAACAAAACTTGGCTCTCTGTTTGATCAAATTAGCCATTGTAATACCTTTTTTTTTTTTTTTTTCCATTTTCGACCAACAACGAATACTTCAAAAGAAAAGCAATAGATACATACATGTATATCATAATTGGCAATGGGGTAGCTGTCGGCAGGTTGGACAATACCACTTTCCCTTGAATCTCGTCTCTGGCGTTAGACCAACACACGCATAATGGAACCATTCACCTCCTTCGCACTGTAAATTTGGTACGTTAAAACTAACGCTTTCACGAAATAACTAATTTTAAGGCTACATTTTATTGATAAAGCTGTGTATCCAATTACATTTTGTAGCTAGTATTTATATACATGAGGAGTTTAGCTAAGGAAGGTATATTAAAGGAAATAATTATAATTCTAGGGTCACCATCCCATAATTAAGGAAAGATAATCCCCCGAATCAGGGGAAATGATTATCCAACTTATGGATACACAGTCCATATATTATTCTAACAATTGTCAAAAAGAAGAAACAAAAAGAGACAAAAATAAGGTGCTTACATTTTCATTATCACATGCAATCATATCTCCAAAGGACACCTGAAATGATCATACAATTAGTTTAGCAGATCTACAGGAGCATTACTAATAACTAAAGTTTTACTTGCAAAACAACTCTGCAGAAGAGATGGCAATGAAGTTGAAATGATAGTAAAAGAGGAGTCAGAACCTGATGGCAGACACAGTAGGTAGGTTCATTTGGATCAATGGGTTGATCAACATCAACTGAGACATTAAAATCCTTCTTAATTCCTGGAGGCGGCATGAGCTCAAAATCCCTATCACGTTCTCGATCCCATTCCCTGTCCCTAAGCTCATTCCTTTTTGATTGAGGTGTCCCATAAAAGGACTTGCGTTTTTCGAGTTTAGGAACTAATATAGGTTGTGAAGGAAGAATTGCTGGTTCATCTGCTGGTATTTTCCCCTCTGATATTATTATGAAAGAAAAACATAAAGACCATGACTAAAAAAAGGTTATAACAAATTCAATAAGCTACCTGAAGCACTAAGTTCTAAGAAAAGCAGTCATTTTACATAGAACTGCTAGAGGAAATTGAGATTTCAAAATAGATTTCTTAATATATGGTTCATGCTGAGAAGGTGTTTATAATCACGTATTAGAATGTGTTTTTTTTCTTTTTTTTTTTTTTTTTTTTTTGGTGATGCAATTTCAATAGGGCAGGATGTACTTTGAGGTGAAAGCGTGAGACTATTCCAGGATTTGCATTTGGGTGACATGATATTAAATTTGAATATCTGTAATTTTGTATTAGTTTTTGTACCATGCTTCAAATCTTCTGCAAAGTTGTTTAGATCCTCATCTAATCGTTTGATATGGCTGTCTATCTGCATGAATTAAAAAAGATACGGATTAATATCATAAGCATTTATTAAAGCCCACGGCTAGTTAACTTACAAGAGAAATGATGAAAATGAAATAAAGTAATCAAGAATCTAAAATAACTCTGAGGGGTACTCATACTAGCCCTGCAAGTTCACTAGCCGAGCGAACATGTGTAAAGTTCCTGGCATGACAGTTTCTTTAATTGTAGTTTCTTTAATTACATTTTGATCGCATATTCCGCCCAGACAATTGAAACCTATTACGAAACAATCCACCATATATAGCAAAATGAGCAAATTCTTCACACAATGCTAGCTCTAATGACCACGTAATTTTGAGAAGTTACAACATAATGTTGTATCGTCCACTTGAAGATATTATTCACTATGCATAATTACCTCTCAAACCTAAACTCCACATCTGAAAGCAATTTTTAGTGTCGATAGAAAAATAGTCCAGTATTAGGGATTAGAAACACATGCTTGAATTATACAAAAATGAGAAACATGTCCATTTTTCTTTTTACCAACTACCACGTATCGCAAGAAATTCCAAAATATCGAAGCAATATATATAATATCTAGAAGATATGAAAATAACAACTGGTTGAAGGCCTTAATTTAGAAGAAGCTTACAAGGTCATAAGCTTGTCGTGCTAACAAAACCTTCTCAGTACACAAACTCAATGCATTATCCTGATTTGCCTCGATATCCTTTCTCATTCTCTCAACAACATCATCCTCTTCACTGTTACTATTATTGAAAGCAATACCATTTCCTCTCTTTGAGCTTTGTGATGCCAATCCCAAACAGTATTTTGTTTGCTGCCTGGTCTGATTTAAAATTGCTTCCAAACATACAATACAATGCATATGTAGATTAGACATATGTATGCTTAATAAGATAAGAGAGATAATTATAAAACCAAACAAACATTTATTCATGTCAAATTGCAGATGTTCATGCAGATAACTAGGTGTTAAATTGTATCTATCTACATATAGATGCTCAAATACACAGTGAACAAATCAACAACAGAACCACACATGCATCACATGTTGCTGCACATAAGTATGCTGATACATTCATAATAAAATACAGAAACATTTTAATGAAACTAGAAAAAAGAAAATTCTAGTTTTACAACTTCTATACATGCATTCCTGTAATGCATATGAATAATTAAATATAAATGTAACAATAATTTATGAATAAACATGAAAAGACAAAACTCAAGAATTTCATTACTGCATGGTCATATACTATATGTTACGTATGTATCATAACGATCAGTAAGAACCCCTAAAATAAAAAATTCACAAACTTTAAAGGACCAGAAAATATAATTAGAGAAATATAGATGAATATGGGCTTACAATGCGATCGCTCATCGAGCTCTTTGATAGTATTGAGGAGTCTCTGAAGCTCGGCCGGTAAAGTGCTTGCATCTATTCAAATTCAAACTCAAAATTTAGATATAAAAAATTGCAGTAAATTACGGTCATATAAATTTATGCCAAAAAACCGAAACGAACAGAGGCTTTGACAAATAAACACGAAATTTATGAACTTACACTCCAAGTAATCGTCGACATAGACTCCAGTTCTAGCGATTGCCATTTTTGTTTCCCTTAATAGATAGAGTCACTATTTAGGGAGAATTAAAGAAAAGCTGACTCAATTAATTTTGCTGAAATTTTGGCAAAATCTCTTCTAAAAATCGAACGTAAACCCCCTGTGAGAAACAACAATTATAAGGTAGCTCAACTGCCAGCATCATCAATCACACACAAATGCCCAACCCGAGCCTACAATATCAGTTCCCTTCCTGCATCACCAATATAACTCAAATGTCCATTCAATAGCCTCAATATCAATTTAAATATGCATTTACTTCCCACATATATTACATATAAAAGAAACAGTTAGCTTATTAGTAATAATGGTAATAACTATCCGAACTTATATAGCAAATCCACACAATTCCTGATACGGATTCGCTCTCACTCAACCATGGAGCTCAAGGGAGCATGGGTACCTCAACTTCTAATTAAGATTCGAGGACGAATCTTTTCGAGGAAAGAGGAATTATATGGATTCGCTACCACTCAACCATAGAGCTCAAGGAAGCATGAAGAACAACAAAGGAGATCTATTGGTGCTTTATAGTGGACCAATTACAAGAAGTCATACAAAGATAAATGGGGCAGCCATGTCCTTATATGTTCAAGACCAAGTTATATAAGAGCTTCATGATCTTGCTTTCAACAAGTGTTGTGTGGAACTTAAAGGCACACCTAGGCTTCTTACATTGTTAAAGGCATATGTCGATGGTGTAGCACGCCCTGGCCGTACTAGAGCCTAACTTTCGCGTAACAAGTTAGCCTATTTGTGTTAGTTTTGATTTGTAATGTTGTTAATGGATTGGGCCACCCTTTTATTTTTATCCTTAGTTGGTTTGGATTAATTATTCTTTATCCTTAGCTGGTTTGGATTAATTATTCCTTATCCTTAGCTGGTTTGGATTAATTATTCCTTATCCTTAGCTGGTTTGGATTAGTTATTCCTTATACTTAGTTGGTTTGGATTAATTATTCCTTATCCTTAGTTGGTTTGGATTAGTTATTCCTTATCCTTAGTTGGATTGGATTAATTAGTCCTTATCCTTAGTTGATTTAGATTAGTTAATCCTTATCCTTAGTTGGTTTGGATTAGTTATTCTAAATCCTTTAAAGATCAGGTTTTTAGATTCTAGTATAAATAGTTTTGTTATGTTGTTAAACAAATCATTCAATGAATTAGTAAATCTTCAGATTTGTTCATGCTTTTGGCGTGTTCTTTGATTAGAGTGATTGTCAGATTACTTTCCTCTAATTGCATCAAGAATCAAGGTAAACTTATCAATTTACTTGTGGCGTTTATCTTATTCTTCTTTACTCTATTATTGGTGTTCTTGCTTCCTTAAGCTTTGGGTGCCATAGAGGAAGAGTTTAGTTTGATCTTTGAACTATTCCAATCTTGTCATAGAGTTCTTGGAATTAATTTTCATAGGGTTCCGCGTCAGTTTGGTATCAGAGCGAAAGATTAAGGTAAATTCTTATTTATCTTAGTTCTAGGATTTTTGAGTTTTCTTATTTTCTTGAATTCTTGAGTTTGTCTTATTGTTTTGATTCTGAATTTTGCATCATTGTGTTTTCTTGATTCGTTCTTGTTTCTAAAAAAAAAAAAAAAAAAAAAAAAAAAAATTAATTCGTCCCCCATTGAAGTTGTCTTTGTATTGTGTGGTTTTTTTTATCCTTATCTATAGAGATTTTGACCTTATCTTGTGGAATTTAGACTTATCCACTTTGCTTCTTGATATAGCTTATCCTTATCTAGATTGAGTTATACTTTATGAGATAAAGTAGCATAATTATTTGTCCTTATCTTTTGGAGATTAAACTTATCCACTTTAATCTTTTGATAAAATCTAATCTTATCTACTTCGTGGGATAAGGCAGCACAATTATTTGTCCATATGTTTTGGAGCTTAAACTTATCCACTTAAATCCTTGTTAAAACCTAATCTTATCTAGATTGAATTATATTGTTTGGGATAAGGCAAAATATTTTGACTTAATTTGAGATCTTATCTTGGGAAACACATGATCCTTGTTTGGACAACCTAGTTATTCTTGCTAGAATAGCCTATCTTACACTTATTTGCACAAGCATACACCTTTAGAGTTAAAATTAATCAAATTGTGGCATCAAGTGAATTTGGTTATCAATATAATTTTTGTATCAAATCTGAATTTTTGGTTTTATTGTTTGTTTGCTTTGATTGGGTAGAATTAAATTACGTCTATATGCCACATATGGTAAATTAGAATTAAACCAAATATGGAGTAGAATTTAATTCTACCTAATCAAAGCAAGCAAACAATAAAACCAAAAATTTAGATTTGACACAGAAATTATAGTGATAACCGAATTCACTTGATGCCACATTTAATTAATTTTAACTCTAAAGGTGCATGCTTGTGCAAATAAGTGTAAGATAGGCTATTCTAGCAAGAATAACTAGGTTGTCCAAACAAGAATCATGTGTTTCGCAAGATAAGATCCCAAATTAAGTCAAAATATTTTGCCTTATCCCAAACAATATAATTCAATCTAGATAAGATTAGGTTTTAACAAGGATTTAAGTGGATAAGTTTAAGCTCCAAAAGATATGGACAAATAATTGTGCTGCCTTATCCCACAAAGTAGATAAGATTAGATTTTATCAAAAAATTAAAGTGGATAAGTTTAATCTCCAAAAGATAAGGATAAATAATTATGCTACCTTATTTTATCAAAAGATTAAAGTGGATAGGTTTAATCTCCAAAAGATAAGGACAAATAAGTATGCTACCTTATCCCACAATGTAGATAAGATTAGATTTTATCAAAAAATTAAAGTGGATAAGTTTAATCTCCAAAAGATAAAGACAAATAATTATGCTACTTTATCCCACAAAATACAACCCAATCTAGATAAAGATAAGCTCTATCAAGAAGCAAAGTGGATAAGTTTAAATTCCACAAGATAAGGTCAAAATCTCTATAGATAAGGATCAAAAAAACCACACAATACAAAGACAACTTCAATGGTGGACGAATTTCGTTTTTTTTTTTTTGTAGAAACAAGAACAAATCAAGAAAACACAATGATGCAAAATTCAGAATTAAAACTAATCAAAAAAATAAGACAAACACAAGAATTCAAGAAAATAAGAAAACTCAAAAATCCTATAACTAAGATAAATAAGAATTTACCTTAATCTTTGGCTCTGATACCAAACTGACGCGGAACCCTATGAAAATTAATTCCAAGAACTATATGACAAGATTGGAATAGTTCAAAGATCAAACTAAACTCTCTCTCTATGGCACCCAAAGCTTAAGGAAGCAAGAACACCAATAATAGAGTAAAGAAGAATAAGATAAACGCCACAATAAATTAATAAGTTTACCTTGATTCTTGATGCAATTAGAGTAATGCAATCTCACAATCACTCTAATCAAAGAACACGCCAAAAGCATGAACAAATCTGAAGATTTACTAATTCATTGAATGATTTGTTTAACAACATAACAAAACTATTTATACTAAAATCTAAAAACCTGATTCTTAAAGGATTTAGAATAACTAATCCAAACCAACTAATGATAAGGATAAGGATTAATTAATCTAAACCAACTAAGGATAAAGACTAATTAATCCAATCCAACTAAGGATAAGGAATAACTAATCCAAATAAACTAAGGATAAGAAATAATTAATACAAACCAACTAAGGATAAGAAATAATTAATCAAAACCAACTAAGGATAAAGAATAATTAATCCAAACCAACTAAGGATAAGGAATAACTAATCCAAACTAATTAAGGATAAAGAATAATTAATCCAAACCAACTAAGGATAAAAATAAAAGGGTGGCCCAATTTATTTGTGGCCCAACCCATTAACAACATGACAACTCAAAACTAACACAAATGGGCTACCTTATTATGCCAAAGTTAGGCTCTGGTACGGCCTGGGCGTGTTACACCATCGACATGTGCCTTCAACAATGTAAGAAGACTAGGTGTGCCTTCAAGTTCCACACAACACTTGTTGAAAGCAAGATCATGAAGTTCTTATGTAATTTGGTCTTGAACATACAAGGACATGACTGCTCCATATCTCTTTGTAGACTTCTTGTAATTGGTCCACTAGGAAGCACCAACAGATCTCCTTTGTTGTTCTCCATGCTTCCTTGAGCTCTATGGTTAAGTGGTAGCGAATCCGTATCATTCCTCCTTTCCTCGAAAAGATTCTTCCTCGAATCTTAATTAGAAGTTGAGGTACCCATGCTCCGTTGAGCTCCATGGTTGAGTGAGAGCGAATCCGTATCAATTCCACTCGAATTCATATAATTTTCAATAATTATAATTTAATAAACTCGTAATTTGTTTCATTAATTCACTATTTAATAACCAACTTAGTTATAATAATTCTCCTTTGAGTCACAATCAGCTCAAAATGCCAATCATTGCATTTCTTTTTTCCATCGAACTAAAGTCAATAAATTAGAACTTACTAACTAATTTTCCCATTAAATGGCTAGAACTTTCCCCTTATGCTAATTTTCACACCACTAACTACTTTAGGTACTATTAATGATAATTATTGAGTTAACTAGCTAATAATACCTTTCTAGGACTATTTTAACTCTTGTTTTGTCATTTCTAGATTTTTCGGCTTCCAAACCTATTTGCCTAATCGCGTCCATTAATATTTCAGGTATCAAACAATGTCGGATTCAGGAACCGATTATATAACCATAAGCTTACACATCAAATGGTTACCGGAGCCCGCCAGCCAGCAGCGGAGCGCCCCCAACTGGTGGCCGGAAAATCCAAATCTAACCATTTCACACAACCCATACATCTAAACGCTCCAAATTCAATGAGATACTCAATCTAACATCAATTCGTGGAAATTTTAACCAATTTAAGCAAACCCCCAACTTTCCCCAAATTCAAAACCTTGAGCCACAAGCTTGTCACAACTCAAAGAATCTTAAAAATTGATAAAGGAAAATCATTCTAGAGTGACAATAGAGGGATTCCGAACTCACCTCCACCGTTAATGCTCGCCGGAATCGTTTGGGCTCGCCGGAGAAGATAGCTACGAACTGTAAGAGTTCCAGCCTTCGGTTTTCCACTTGGTTTATTCTTTGGTTCAGGTAGCGGTTTGATTTCCTTTCTTTATTTTTATTTATAGAACTCTAATTATTACAATCAAAAATAATATTTTTAAATTTCCAATTTTAAATTTAATTGAAAAACTTTTGAAAATTAAAAATAGGGTTGTTTCATATCTCCCTTTACGGCTTCTAAATTTTACTTATTTTTCACATATTTTAAGGCTTAATTCATATTTTATTAATTTTCTATTCTTACTAATATATGTATTTTGATAAAAATAAAATTATGTCTTTTTATAAATTTATATCATGATATTGTTAGAGGATATTTAAATATTATTCAAATAATCACTATTATTAAATTTCATTTTGAAAATTTTTATGTTCATGTTGAAATTAAAGATAAAAATTTTAGGTTAAATAATGGCCTTTTCACACAAAGTAATTGATATCTATCTATATCTATATCTATCTATGTAAATATATAATTTTTAAGACCTAAATGCTTATATGGTAATATGTTAGAATATGAAAATGATGACATGACATTTTATTTTTTCATTATAATAAATATCTTTTATATTTAAATAAAAATTAAATGTTCTTTATTAAATAATGGAATTACAATTAAACTAAAAAGATTTCATTATCATTAATATATAATAAATATAAAATTTTTTATTAAATAATTTTATTTTATAAAAAAATAATGGAGTTATAATAGAGTCATAATTAATAAAAATTAATTTAATAATATAATTAGATTAACAAATGGAATTAAAATATTAATTTCAATTTACTAAAATTTATTTTATTAACATTAAATATTCTTATATTTCATTTAGTTTAAATATATCAGAATTTCACAGAAAAAAATAAATAATTAATTAAATATATAAATTGTATAACAATAATGTATTTACAATAATTAATTGTACTAATTAATATTTCAGTTCAACATTTGAAAATTTAAAAAAGAATCTATAATTTTGTCTTTCATCATTTAATCAAAAGCACATAAGCAAATTATTTTAAAGCAACACAAACATAAATTAAAATAATGTTTTTCAAAATTACATGAAATAAATTAAATAATTAATTGCGCGAGTCCAGGACTAGTTTATGTATTTTTCCGTACCTATTTTTCTAATTTATATTTTTTTAGAGATTATTTTAGTTGTCAATTATATATATAGGTAAATTATCTAAAATATTGAAAAAAGAAAAAATATATTATAAATAAAAAAAAATAATCTATTAAAATGAAATACAATTTTATATTACTATTATTGTTAACAATTATTATATAAATCTGAATTTATTTCAAATTTTATTATAAATAATTGAATCTGATAACATGGATACATTTATCTTACAAGTTATTGAAATTTTTAAGCTTTTATTTGGCTTAAATTTTTTTCTTTCGAACTAATAAGCATTTATACATAGTGTATGGAGTATAAAATCTTTTGTTGTGCAAAGCAATATTGAAAATAATGCAATTAAAGTCGATGAAATAGAAAGAAAGCCAAATTTTATAACTTCCTATAATTTGAATACGTACCTCGCAATAATGCAATAATTGAAATTTTAAAGATTAAAAAATTACAAAATAGACAAATAGTAATTGACCATATGTCTCATTGATGGACTATATTTAATATCTAGGATATAATTGTAATTTAACAAATGATCAAACTATAAATTACCAGAGACACCAATAAAATTATCGAGCATTAAAAACTTAAATAATTTAGTAACGCTTGAGCTAATCTGTTCAGTAGTTAATTTTTGTATCTCTCGCTCGAACATTAATCTGCACAATAGCTCTATTCCTATCTATAAAAGCTTCTCTACTTTCTCGGTATAAACAACTTGAGATCTATCTATTCAAACATTAACTTAGTGAGTTTTTTGTTATCATTCTCCAATTATTCTTTGTTTTATTTCTGTAACTATCATAAGAAAAAAACAGATTCTTCTTACTCAGCTTTATCTTGTGAAGTTCTCATCAATCAACTTTATCTTACTTAGATACATATATCATTGATGCGATAGCCAATTGTGAGTTTTAAAATGTGATTGAAATTAATGATCTTGCTCATAGAATGATAAATATAAAGAAAGCATATATTATATGTGTTAGTTTACAAGTTTATAACTTTGGCTCTAACCTTAGGTTATACATATTGAAAGGGTTTTTTTTTTTTTTTTTTGTTTCTATAAAAATTGTGAAAAATTGATTATCTACCAATTGGGGTCAATGAATAGTTAATTTTTTAATCACATATTTCGATAAACATAATTTTTATAAGATTGATGTTAAAATTGTTATGCAACATTATCAAGATATGAAAATTTATAAAGGACATGATTCTTATTTATATTAAATAAGCTAACAAAACGGAGAGATTACCTTAGCTCCAGGTAAGTTTAAGTCATCACTTCAACTAGTTCGTAAAAGAGCTAAGATTGAATACATATCTTTCTTTCTCCTCAAGTTCACGAACAAGACTAGAGTAAGCAGAAATAAGTCTCGTTTGGCGCGTGCCAGGTGACCGATATACCTAGTTGTCGTTTTTCTTTTTTTCTCAAACTTTCATCTTCCTTTATTTCGGGGTTTGCTCCTAGCACCATAAAGAGGAGTTTGTACTTGCTAAAATAAGCAAGAAGAAGGAAATTTGGGAAGAAAGGATCAGGACACTATTGAACTGTTACGAGAAATATGTTCATATAGTAAGCAAGCAAAAAATCCATACCGTATTGCTAAGCCTTGTCTAGTAATGTCATAGCTCCAGGGTAAGCTATATGGCTCATGCCAAAACCTACTCCTAACAAGTTGCTGGATCGAAGTAGAACATTCTCCATTCGCCCGCCAGCAGCAGAGGGGGTTCGATTCCCGTTATACGCGATGTGGCGAAAAAGACTGATTCAATTAATATAACCTTTACTGTATTAAGATTTAAAACTTGTCGTCTAGACCAACGACTTTCCTTTTGTAGATGCCTAAGTGACTTCTTAACCTTAATGCACTTTTTTTTTTCTTACTATATCATATGCCTTGGTCCGGCTTTCGACATAAAAAAAAGCCTATCTAACTTGTAGGGTTTGATGGCCCAAAATTTACTTGGTTTCACCAAAAGGCCTCCTCTCTAAAAGCCCGGCTCATAAGGCGTCCCTTTTATAGCGGGGTTCTAGATCTGGCCTTTATAAGCTTTATCTTGCCTTAATTTGCTTTAGATATTTGATATTAACTAACCACTCATTGAATTTTTTTTATTTAATCGGTTTATTCTTAATAAAAAATATCAAAAAGTTTGTCCCTGTAATTTAAAATTTTCACTTCACTCTTATTGAACGTAGTATATAGTCTTGCTCACAAAGATAATTGTATTTTTTTATATATATATTTTGTCTTTCATACTTGAACTAGAGGTTGATACCCAATACCATTTCTGTTCTGCTATATACAACTGTATTTCAAGTTTACCTTTTTTTTTTTTTTTTTTTCTTTTCCTCACTTCGTTTGTCATTTTAGAATATCAAAGAAGTATTGATTATCTATTTTCTCATTTAATCTTATTTTCAATACTCTACTAAACAAGCATTACTTATTTAGACAATTGATAAAATAATGATCTAATCAATTAAAATTTTTTTTTGATAAAAATTGATTTTACTTAATAATTTTTTAATTATTATATAATTCTCTTATTAAAGACTTATAATGACAATCATGTATGTTCTGATTAATCAATTTACTAGTTGATAGGTGTTATTTTATAGTATTTTTAATATAGTTTTTATTAGGATTTTTAGTATTTTTAATTACTTTAATTAGTTTTTATTTAGTTTTATTTATATTTTTGTTTGAAGTTTCCTTGAATCACATTTCACATGATCCTAAGAAATTTTGTTGCATTTTTATAGAAAACCAACCAAAAATACAGAAAAGAGTGTATCTAAGCAAAAAAACTGGCATGCCCTATGCGTGTTGTCCAACACCCTCGTGCTGTGTTCAAGATAAATTCAATAAAGGTTCAGAGTCTAGCACGCCCAAGTTGTGCCAGAGAGCACGCCCGTGCCACAAGAGATTGTCGATCTCTGAACGTGCTCATCAAAGCATGGCCCATGCTGCAACCACCTTAAGGACTCAGAGCTTAGCACACCCAAGCCATGCTAGATAGTACGTTCGTGTTGAACGCCTGACTTTATATTGAACCGAAAACGACAACTCTAGCCGTGTCGCTTGCATGGATCCACATAAAATGCTTTTCTGACGTGCCAATCAAGTTTAAATCCTATTCAGATACTGGAAGAGTCCTATTTAGGAAGAAATATAAAACCTAAAAAGTTTCCTATCTCCAAAACGTACAAGCGACTTAATTTTTGTTGTCACGACCATAGATATTGTTTATGCTCTGTAGAGACAAGGTAGGACTCTCGATTCTATTTGGATTGATATTGATACAATTAGCTATATATATATAAACACTGTATTTACCGATACAGTATATATATATATACATCGTAGTTACTTGGTCTTATCTAATGTGTTAATTGGTATATATATATCTATTCTGCATTTAATTGATTTTACAGTATTTACTGATATAGTGTGTATTTATGTGTGTGTGTATATATATATATATATATATATATATATATATATATATATCGTATATATATACATTATATATACTATATATATCGTATTTACTGTCGTTATCGTCATTGTCCGGACGTCATCCTCGTTGTTGAATCACATAAGTTGTATAGTGATTTACTCTTATAGATTTGTGTTTCTTTGTGTTTTCTTTGTTTAGGGTTTCTTTTTTTTTCGGCGTTTCCTTTTTTTTCAACGTTTCCTTTTTTTCAGCGTTTTCTTTTTTAGTAAATCTATTAGTTTCATGTTGTTTGAGATTACTTTGAGTATTTTTTATTTTATTTTTGACCAAATGTGTTAGTTTCTTAATATTTGATATTTTATGACATTCACTAAAAACTTACACCTTGAATATGACATTGCTTCACTGCCCTAATGATGAACTGATTTTTTATACACTCTATTATGATAAAAAAAATAAAAATAAACTGGATTGAGAAGCTAACCTTTCAGATTTCAGTATCTTGTTCCCATTACATTGAGAAGCTAAATAATGTTATTAGGTATATATAAAAACTTATACAGATAAAAAATACGTTAAAACAAAAAGGATAAATTTATATATATATATATATATATATATATATATATTATATTAAATTTAATTGATCACAAGTTACAATAATTATAAAATTGTACTTTTATGAAACAACAATAGAAACAATTTAATCCTCAAAAAAAAAAAAAAAGAAAAAAAAAAGAAAAAAAAAGAAAGCTTGTCTCCAGATTCAGTAATTCTTTGTTGTCTTTGCTTGCTGTTGACATTTAAAGAGACTGAAAGGAGAGAGAAAGAAAGAAAAATATGACCAAAAATCTATAATACTAAAACTAAACACCAATATTAACAATTAAAAAATAAAAAAGAAATAAATAAACAAAGAATCATTATGTTTAGTTTGTTTTCTTCTGCAATTGAGTCTTACCCAAGTTCTTCTCTATTGTTGAAACCTTGCATAATGTATACAAATGCAATAGCTAAAATATTTAAGAATTTTATGGATATAAATGGATCAGTTATTAGATTTCAAAATTTAATTTAAGTAGTTTGTATGCATTTTAAGTTTCAAACTTTATCATGATTAATAAATATATATAATATAAATGCAATTAACTTAAAAATATTAATAAAATAAAATAAAATAAAATAATTAAAAATTTTAAACTCATAATAATTTATAAATCAATTGAAATAATTGTAAACAAATTTTAAAAATATATGCAAGATCCAATCAAATTGTAGAAAAATAAAATAAAATTCTAAATTTTTTTTTAAAAAAATAAGAAAGATGAAAGGAGAGAACATCTAGAATTTTATTTTTGTTTATATTTTAGTTGAATGATTATTATTATCAAACATTTTATAATTAAATATATTTAAAATCTCAAAAAATATACTTGATTATTTGAAATTTTAAAAAATGATATACAATAAAAGAAGAATTTTTGAAATATTTTTATTCAATGTTTTTATATAAATTTAAATTATAAAAATTTTTATTTTTATTTATGTATTGTGTCGTTACTTATGATTAAGGTTTAATATCATTAACATAATTAATATACAATAAAAAAAATAAAAAAATCAATTAAAATATTAAATATTTTAATAATATTTTTTGTTTCCATAATACTTTACATTTAAATTCAATGTTTAATAGAATATTGATTAATAGATTATTCTTGTTATATTTAGGTAGTTAACGTTGAAGTATGAATTTGAAATCTTCATGCATTTCCAAAACAAACCTATTAAATCATAGAACCAGACTCTTTAATTGGATAAAAATTTTCATAAGCTCCATGTTGCTACCTCAAATTATTCTAAAAATGCCAAGAACTTTTATATGAAAGCTCTTGCACTGGGAAATAAAAATATGATTGCATATAACATCTATACGTAATATTTACACATAAATTTAGGAAATGTAACCTTAAAGATAAAGGAGGACTCACGTATTTCTAACCTTTGAACCAACAAATCCACCGACTCTATCACACTCTCTTATGAAGTTATGTATCTTTTTGTTTAATACACACCATAGAAATACACATCTTTTCAATTTTGTTTAACCTTGATGGATGGAGCATAGACCTGGAGAAACACATTGAGGTTTTCGGAATAAATAAATAAATTCTAAACCAAACTTTGTGTTATTTATTGATTGCCAATGAACCAATCAACTTCCACTAACAAAAGGTACTAAATAATGATTTTTCACAGCCAGCCCAAATTTATAATGAAAATGAATAATAAATATAAGAAGTTAAAAAAAAAAAAAAACTAACCTCTAATCACAGAAGGTAGAAATGTAAATAATAATCTTGTTTAATTCAACTATATATCGCTAGATTTTAGGTTCAAAAATTTAAAAGATAATGTTTTAGTTGAATTATATTAGGGTTTAAAAGATAATGTTTTAGTTGAATTAGATTAAGTTTTAAAATATATCATTTATCATTACCATATATTAAATATTAAATTGAAAAAATAATTATGTTGGCCAACCAAAATATAAAAAATCTGAAAAAAAACTCAAAATTTTCTAAAAAAAGAAAAATGGATTCCTGACAAAGAGAACGCCTTAAAACTTTATCTTCCTTTCAGCTTTCACATATATATATATATATGTATATATATATATACTAAGTGTATATATATATACTAACTCTTACCTGATTATTTTCTATTAATATTGATTAAATTAAAAAATAATTTAATAAACTCAAATATTTAGATTAATCAACAGATAATATTTAATTTTAATAGATATAAATAAATTCTAGAAAATAAATTTATCAATTAAAAAGTATAAATAAATGGAGAACTAAATTTTAATTAACACACAGATATATTTTTGATATCGAAAATAATTATATAGTGCAGGAATATGCATTAAAATAAATTGAGTAAAGATGCAATTACCAAGTTTCTTGTAATATATCAAACTGCAAAAGCAGTTTCATAATAAAATATTAAATTGTAAAAGCAGAAAATAAAAATATGAACAACTCATGAAAATCTAGTTGTACGCTTGAATATATATATATATAGGTTTACAGATATAGATAAGAAAAAAAATTAAAAATTTGTAAATCTATAATTATCTATATATAAATTTAAAGTTCTAGTTGGATTAGATCATGTGGATAGATTAGGTTAGACTCAAAAGTTATCATTAATTAAAAATAAGCTAAATTGGTCAATCAAAATACAAAAAAAAAAAAAAAAGGAAAAAAACATAAAATTTTCTAGAAAAAGAAAAATAGAAAGCAACAAAGAGAACGCTGTTGAAGTTTCTCGTTGTTTTAGCTTCCATATATATATATATATATATATATATATATATATATATATATATATATATATATATATATATATTTGTAAATTAGTGGATTTATAGGTTTGGTAACCATGTTGGCCTTTTGATGTTAAATTTATAGCACTATTCACAATGTGGAAACTGGAAAGCAAACCCACGTTTTAGCGCAAATAAAATCAGACTTAGCCCAAGATCATTATAATACCCTTCAAGATTAGAGCTAGGCCTATAAGATTAGTACTTCTATATCTGTTATAGTGGGCCATTTTACTTCGGTCTCAGCCCATGTCATCAATCATCTCAAGTGTAGTGGGCCATCATCATTTTCTTTTGTTTTGGGCAATTGGGCCACTATTATTTCCTCTCTTACCCATTTAGACTCAATTAACTTATTGATTCCACATAAACTTTATTTTGCTTGCAAATGAATTTCACTAAAATAATTTATGATTCCTAATGGTATTCCTAATTTTTGGTAAAATATATAATTACATAAGAATCTGATATATATACATATATTATACATCATAACCAATGGCAGTGTTAGAAATATTTTTTAGTGGAGTCAAATAGATTAAAAACTCTAAAATTTTTTATTTAATATGTACTTTTTAATTTTTTTATCATTTCAAACCCTATTTTATATTTTTTTTTTAAAAGAAAAGTTGAGTGGGTCAATTGACCCCACTTCAGTTGTTGAGACTTTGCCCCTGAACATAATATATATGGATAATGTTAATTTTGGTACTTGTACTTATCATTTTTTTTTTCTATTTTGCTGTTTGAATGGAAAATTGTGACAATTGAATGTTCAATCTTGCATTTTTTTTTAATTTGGTATCTCTCGATGACATAGATAACTAGAATGTCTAATGAGACTAAGTGGGACTGATAAATGCATATGTGTTTGCTTACTTAAACTGACATTTTTCCATATAGGCCGACATTTTTTCCATGTGGCAAAATTAATGAAAAGACTCATTTACACTAATTTATTACCCCCAAACACCTTTTTCTCAAAAACTCTAACCTAAATCAAAAAGACGCCTAAAGTCCAGTTTATCTTCTCCCTCGTCAGACTCCGCTACCTCTTGTTGATTATCAAGGTTGGTGTCTGCATCCAACAATTCTTTCTTCCCATTTTCAGGCTTAGCATTATCTTTCTTCCCTTCCTTTTGTTGGTCTTCAATCTCTATTTATAATTTGGCATTTAATGAAGCTTTTCTTGGTTTGCGCATGCATTGTTAATTTCTTCATGGGGCTTCACATTTTTCTAACTTCACTGACAAATGATCAATGCTACAACTCGCTTGAGTAAAATTTGTTTGAACGCTATCATTTTGCTTTTTGAAATTTTGGTTAAGACTTTTCACTCTACGTAGCTCTTCCTCTAACTCCTTTAGCTTGTTACTCATATTCTTTGAATTTTCCACTAAACTCTCATTCTCCTCTTCCAAAATCTTAATATGTTCCTGAAGCCCACCTGTTTCTGATCTTAATAAATTTATAAGAGTATCTTGAGAAGAAACTGCAGTTTCTAAGCGAGCATAAGTTTCAACAAGCTCATTAATTCTCTTTGCTGGTTGCATTACTGTAAGTGAGGAATTTAAATCTGCTTCAAGTTTTTTCTTAATATTTGCTCGCAATAATTCTGTATCCAGGCCATCAATATTTTTCCAATTCAGTAGCTTGTTCACCACTCGACGGCTGTGGATTTGTTTGATTTGGGTTAGAGTTTTGGAAAAACGGTGTTTGGGGGTAATAAATTGGGGTAACTAAGTAATTCAATCATTTTGCCACATTGTCAGCCTATGTGGAAAAAATGCTAGTACATGTAAGTGGACACATATGCATTTATGCTTAGTCCAATTAGATATTCGGGTTGTCCACGCCATCAAAAGACACCAAATTGAAACAAAATACAAGCTTGGACACTCAATTGTCACAATTTTCTATTCAGACACCAAAATAGAAAAAAAATGACAAGTACAGGCACCAAATTTTTAATATTATCCCCACGTATAAAAACAATTATGTCCTTAATTGTCATTCTATATTTTAAGAGCAACTGCTACTAAATTTTACCAAATATGAACATTAATTAACTAACCAAGTATCAGTTATCAGCAACCGTTATCAACTATCAACTGATAAACTGCTGAACCAAATGGACCCTTAGCGTGTATCAATATGTCAATTATGAAAATTTTTCTTAGTTATCGGTTGGTATAAATAGCTGATCTAAATAGTCTATATATCAACATGCAATCACCAAAATTTTCTTGGTAGCCCCTAGGGGATGCTTATAGTTTTGGTATTTGGTTAGCACGATTCAGTTTGGACTATTTAGTTTTAGGTCCATGAGTTTTCTATCTTTCCTAACATGTTTGTTCGTACGGTGAGTCTTGATCAAAGAGAACTGTTGGTTCCTCAAATATGTAAATTCTGAACATTAAACTCCCTTTTTCAAGAAAAAAAAAAATACAATTTTGTTTCAAAAGAATATCTTTCAAGAATCATAATCCGCCAAGATAAGTCCAAACTATTCTACAATATAATTAAAACCAAATCCATATTTAATTATTAATAGTAAAAAATGAATATTCACTATGTTTAGAATCAGAGAAGAATTCAAATAAAATGGTGTAATTTAAATAGTAATAATTTAAATTCATCTTTGATAGAGCTAATATCTAGGAAACTCGAACATTAGTAGAGGGGAATATATTAACTTTAGTGTTTTAACTTTCTGTTTTTTTTATTTTGGTGTCTCGCTCGAAAACATTTGCATTTGGTGTTTGAATTTATTAAAACTTGCAATTAAGTGGTCTTGGCTGATTTGTTATGCCGGAAATCTGATTCACCCATTTTTTATATGCTATCCATTTTTGATGTGCTGGAAGCTGACATGGATATTTTTAATCCCTCTCATCTAAACCACGTGCAAGGCATGTGATTTTTCTAGGTGAACTGACTTTTCTGCCCTTCATTATATTTTGAATTATATTTTGAATTATACTTTAAACCTAAATCAACTGCATCAGCCTTCCACTACCACAATCGCCGACAGCAATGCTGTCGTAAAGGACACAATAATTCCCTCAGATGCTCTGCGTCCTCTATCTCTGAAAAGCATCACACAAACCATCCAAAACCAAGCGATATCGTGGAATTACAGCTCTTTCCTCATCCTATAATGCTATTCTCTAGCGCAATCCCCCGTCTCTAGATCCTTTTAGTTGCAATTCAACGAATTCAGTTCCAAAAGAACCCACAAGAAGATCAATTTTGCAGCAAGAGAACAGTGTTCTATGTCCCAAATAGAATATTGCTATTTTGTTAAGAGCACTAAATGTGACTCGAGATGAAGTCTCTGAAGCTCTTTTAGATGGTTGTGTTTGATCCTCCATTAGACTTGTTAATTGTTTAGATGTGCAAGTACAATTATTAATTTGCCTCCATTCCCTAAGTATCTTGTGAAATTTGAACTGGCTTTTGAGAAGTGTACTAGGATTATAGCAGTTTGATTATATTGCAGATTGTTGGTTTCAAATTCTTCACTGACGACTGAATTTTTTTATTTTTTTACTTTTTGAAAGGAGACCCATGAATGAATTAGTTTCATACATTTTGTTGCTCTGCTTATGGTCAAATTACTGGGTATTGATATCTAAGCTTATAACAACAAAAAGGTTGTTTTATTTGATTAGTTCAAAAACTAACGCTTTCATTACTGGTAGATAGCTCAGTTCACTTGAAAAAAATATCACGTGCTTTGGATGAGATGGCTTCAAAATATCTAAGTCAACTGCCAACACATTAAAAAATGGATCCCACATTGGCTAAATGAGATTTCCAGCATGACAAATCAGCCACGATCCCTTAATTGCTAATTTTAATAAGTATATACATTTGATTGCAACCGTTCACCAAAATAGAAAAAAAAGAAAGTTTAAACACTAAAGTTATCATTTTCCCTTGTTAGAGGATTGCTACATCTAAGACCATCGTTCTCAAAACCAGATCAAAGACCATTGTTCTGAAAACCAGATCAAACCGGCTGGTTCGACCAGTTTGACCAGAAATCAGATTATGATTCGGTCCAGGTTACATAATAAAATGAGCAGCTTCAAAAACCAGCATAAACCAATAAAAACCGAATGAAAACCGGCCAAAAATTGTGAATCAGACCGGTATTAATATAGTTCGATTCAAATTTTGGGTTGTTCTCAATATTTAGCCTTTTTAAAGTCTGAGCCTCTTTTACTTGATATCAAAGTTTTTTTTGGTAACTTGTATATTTTTAATTTTATTTAATAAGTATTATTTAAAAATACTATGTATAAAAATTCAATTGAACTATATTAAATTTAGTTAAACTCTCCAATTTAATGAACTTCTATCTTCACCGGTGCACTGACTAGTCCGGTTCAAAACTAAGACAGATTTACATTCTTTTAATTATTATTAGCTCTCTGATTTTTAGAGTTGCAAATAAGGCGGCTGATTTTATAACAAAAGTTTGTAATATAAATATCTGTCTAGTAGATTGGCAAATAAACCATCTTGCGTCTTTGCAGTTATGTTTGTTCAGGTGTCTATGGGCTTTTTCAATAAAATTTGTTTCATTTTGGTTAAAAAAAAAATTGAAGGGAAAAATTAGCTTTGGAATGTGAATAAGATAAGGAGAAAGAAGTAAGCAACCTGAGTGATTTCCATTCAAACCAACTCCCGTTAGTAGTTAATGTACTTTTTACTCGTTTAATTGCACCTATTATTTCTAAACTTGTATATTAGTCTATGCTATATATAAATATGGGAAGGAGGAGATAATAAGATTTCCGATAACGCTTTTGATCAAATTTAGGATATTCTAAAATAACCTTAGTTATAGCTACTTAGAAAATTATATTTTATTAGTTGATTGGATATATTTATAAAAATTATTTTTTAAGTCAATCATATGTGGTCTGATTGTCTTCCACTTATATAAGGAGTGAGATGTCTCCAGTTTGAGTTCTCTCAACCGCAAGTGTTTTCATCAATTTAGTGAGTTTAGAGGAGGATTATTCCTTATTATGTAGCCCGCAGTGTTATTTCGACCCATCAGGCCTCTTAATGAATAAAAAAAATTATTTTTTAAATAAATATGATAAATAATTAAACATTTCAAAATTTTAAGTTTATTTTTACTAAATTTATTTTTTAATAAATATATATGATAATGAGACACTTGAAATTTTTTTTAATATTTTATTTATTAAATGTTTAATTCTATTTTGATTATAATTTAAAAATGTTATTTAGGAGATAGATTTAAAAAAAAGAAAGAAAAATATTTTTTATTAATATTCTTTTTTGTATGTTTGTATGATTTGATTGGATATATTTTATAAAAATAAATTTTCAAATAAAATATACATAATATTTTATTTAGGAGAGAGATAAAAAAGAAAACAAAATATTATTTTTATTAATATTCTTTTCTTTATGTTTGTAAGATTTGAAAATAGAACTTACATAATTAAACCTGGGATGACAGACAGTTGAAAATTTTAATTTAAAAAATTATATATAATATTTTATTGATAGATTTACATATATTGAAACGCTTTTATGTTAAGTGACTTTTGGAAGAGTTTTATTCTTAAAAATAATTTTTTATTTTCTTTTTCATTACTAAATAATTTGCAACTACTATCATTTTAATTTAATAAGAGATTTATATCTCCCTTGCAATAAATAGATAGCCTATTAATAATTGATCATTTTTAATTTTCTTAATTTTTTTTCTCTTATATCATAAATCTGTTTGACTTAAAAGAAAACAATATTTAGGAAACTGGAAAAAATTAGAACTATTTGGGTCACTTTTTGGGGTTTCCAAGAATTTGTGTATATGTATATATATTATTTTCTCTGATGCACTGGATAAGTAGTATTGCAATTATAGCCAAAGTGATTTTCGTTATCAATTCAGATCATCTTCTTATTTCTTTTCTTTTTACCTAGCAGTAAAAAATAATTTATTATTATTTTTCATCATAATTGTGTATATATATTGATTTGAGGTTGATGGTAGAGGGTTGGAAATTGAGTGATGGCTTGATTTTCTTTTTGGGCACCTATTAGGATTTTAAAAATCTGTATTTATAAATTAGGAACTAAAGACTTAGATCTAGAGATTAAGCTGAACATTATTCTGAAACCATCTCATTATATAAAAATAGAATTAAGTACATAAAAAGTAGCAAAGCAAGTAGTTTGTATGGCAAAGTGTAATATAAATTAACCATTTGTATTTATTTTAATCTAAACAAAACTTATGTTTTAGTATTATGTGGATAAACAAATGAGTATATAACGAGCATAGTCAACGTGCAACGCATGTCATACAAAAGATTAGTATATCTTAAAAGCACATAAACTTCAGTTTTGATATATAATAATAATAATCATACTATCAGATTTTGTAAATTTCGATGATGAAAAAAATAATGCAAATAACATATAAAATTAAACAAAGATTATTTTGAACAAATATAGAACTAGGTTATAGATTTTCACTTGTTACTTTATTCATCTTCTTTTCCTTGATTTGTCTCTCTTTCCTCTCAAATGAATGATTTGGTAAGATATTAGAATCCCTTATAAAAATAAATTGAGTAATTTGAGTTTACTCGAATTTAGTTCAAGCAATGCTAAAAGTCAAAACTAATCAATTAGCTAGCTAACTTTTCAACTTTATATTTGTGAGTAAAAATTGCAAATACATTATAAATTCTTGAAATACTAACAAATTCATGTTTATTAGGTTTGACATTATAAATTGAAATTTAAACATTATTAATATACTAAAGATAATTTCAAAGACATCAGAAACAATTAAACCTCACTTTATGCCCTTTATGAATAGTATTGTCTTGAGGAAATTATAAGGTATGTCCTTATTTTTTTTGTGAGCCCATACATTCTAAGTAATAACTTATTTTTGTAATCACTTTGAGTAAAAATTCTTTAATTAGATTATTATTTACCATAAATTTATGTACTTTTTTTATTTTAATCATCCGGTATTCGAAGTCCACTGACTCGACTAATCCGAATTTGCGTTGAGCAAGCCCACAAAGAGAGGGCAAAGAGCTCCCTTCCAAGTGTTTTAAAGGGACTTCATTAGCAGGCTCAAACCCGAAATCTCTGGTTAAGGGAGAAGGGATCCCTGCCATTCTATCTCACCCTTTGGAGGTTAAACTTATGTATTATCAATACTAGTGTTAGAACTCGCACAATGTGCAGAGCAATATTAAATAATAAAATACTCTTTCAAAACATCATTCAAAAATAACAAAAATTGTATTATAAAATGATCATGAAATACATTACAAAATTTTATCTCATTGAGATATGCCAAAAAAAAGTTACAATGTTAAGATGTGTCTTTTTAAGTATCTGCGAATTTTTTTTTTACAAATGTATGCAATAACAAAAGTCATATATGGTATGACCTAAGGGTCTCAAAATGGGTTGGTGTGTCAGGTTTGACATGGATTCGCCTAGCAAGCGGTACAATTAGGGTCAACACCAATACGACCAATTTAATAGTTGTGTTACATTTATCGATACGAACATAACACGAAAATTAGACAGGTGACACAAACACGACACATTTAACTCGTTTAATATCATAAATAGGTTAAGTGGCTTGTGTTGACTCACATACAACCTATGTAACCCGCTTAATATCATAAATATGTTAAGTGAGACATGTTGACCTGTATACGACCTACTTAGCCTGCTAATAATATTTTTAAATTTTAACATATTTAACTCCGATCATATTTAAAAATAAAATTTCATATATAACATGTATAAATTCTTCAAGATTCATGACTAAAATAAAAACGTAATACAACAATAAAATTTATGTAGATTTTAGTTGGATTATTTATACCTAACACTAAAATTACCTCTTTACTCTTAAATAAATGGGTCATTCACTTAGCCCGTGTGTCAACCCGTGACACAACACATTTATATTCGTGTCATAAATAGGTGACTCATTTATGATAATACTTCGTTTAATCTTAACCCTAATCTATTTATTTCACGTGTTAGGCAAATCGTGTTCACATGTCATGGCCTATTTTGATTCCTCTCATATGACATGCATCAAAAAAATACACAAACACTCTTAGTGTATTCTTCAATAATAATAGCAATTTTGAGGATTTAACTAATTATATCGAAATAAGAAATTAAGTATTTTTTTATTTTATAGTTTATGATGTATTATAAATAATTGTTTATTTATTTGAAATATTAATGTGTTATACTTATTTAGTGTAGTGTGTTTTAAGTGTGTGGATATCTTACTTTTTTTAAAATTATCATATCGCGTACGTTTCCATATCTGTGTCCCGTGTCCGTGCAACTTAGCTCCTGGTATATGAGACTACTCCATATACCAAGCTAATAAATCAAGATTTTATTACTAAGAAAAAATTAAGTTTTTTTAAATTTATTTTTGTTTTTTCTTTATAAATGAATTATCAGAAAAAATAAGAAGGAACTAAATTTTTTTTCGGAAAAAACTTATGTACTTATTCTTCCAATAATCAATTTTCGTCAAAGTCTAACTCTAAAAGGGAGAGAGAGTTTATTGGATTAAAAAACTCATAAACAGGGAACAAAAAATTAGGCGTAGCCAATTCGTTGAATAATGACAATTTTCGGAACTAAATTTAAGAAAAAAACATATGTTACTTATTTTTTTGGATATAAAGGAAAAATAAAATTAATTTTTCTCTATAAATTTATTTTTATAGTTTTTTTTCTTCTAATTTTAAGAGATAATTATCGAAATTCTTTTCCTTTATATTCCTTTCTTACTTCCAAATAAAATAATTTTTGCTTATTAATACTAGTTTAGTTTTCTTTTCTTGTTTTCTCTTATATGACATTATCTGAAAATATAAAACGACTTATTTTCTTACAATTGCTGTCATTACAATTTATCTTCTTATAATTACACTAAATAACTGCTCTACTTATACTTAGCAATTTGTGGATATTATATTTAGTTATCATTTATGATAGACTTCTTTGCTTTTATAAACTCTCTCTATTTCAAAATGTTTATCTTATTGACTTTTACACAAAATTTAAGAAACAAATTAATTATAGTTCCACATCATACAAAATATTCATACTTTTCAAATTTGTCCTTTAAAACAAAAAGAATTGGTTATTACTAGAATTTAAAACTATTTAGAGTGAGGGCATAAAAAGAATAGTAAATATCTTTTAAGTTAATTGTACAAATATTTTGGAATGGATGGAGTATTATATAGATATAGACTTCATGCTTAAAAGAAAAAAGAAACTATCTCAATCTAGTCATAAACGAAAATTTTCGAAGACTACAAAAATAAAATAAATAGACCAATTAAACCAAATTTAATTGGTAAAATTGAATACCATAACAATATTATCAAAATTGATACCGATACAATTAATGTACTAAAAAATGTCATTAGAAAAAAAATAATATCACACCCATAATTGCAAAATTATGGATTTGAAGCTCAAAATCAATATTTTTAGGTGGACTTTATTTAAATACAACTCCCAATTTGAATGTAAAATTATGTGTACAAATTAAAAGAAATTAATATTACATTCATAATTATAAACAGACAATTTTAATATGAAAAATAGAAATTAATCAGATTACAATTACAATTATAAATTTCAAATAAATAATATAAATTAATATGTGATTTAAGGAAATGTGACGTTGTACCATGATATCCACAAAATGGATTTATATTGACAGATGCAGAAACTTTCCAAGAAATGATTCGACTAGTACCAAGCACTCATGCGTGCAGTTGGTATCACTCCCAAGTATTACGTTTAGACCACGTGCTAAAAATATTTATTATTTTTTAATGAAAAATGTGTGAAAAATTATATAATGCAAGTACCCATTAAAAGAACTCATTTTCTATCCCCACTTTATCACCAACTATAAGATTTAAGATGCTTCTTTCCATATCCAAAGTAGCCAGGACTCCATATTTATGGATAATGCTACTCTATCGAAAATATTTATTTAGGTTGGTGTATGAGATTGTCTATACATCAAATCAGTAACAAATTATCAATTACATGGTCTGGATAATCTTTTTATTTATGTAAATTAGTAATGAATTGCAATTGTATAGTCTCAAGTTTGAGTATTTTTGAGTACAAAAGTTTTCACTAATATGGTGAGTCAAGGAAATGACTATTTTTGATGTATAGTTCACAGTGATATTTCGTCCATTCAACCTCTCAATGAATAAAAAAAAATCATCATAATTTTTTATTAGTTTGTCTTTTTTTAGCCAATAAAAAAATATAATAATACAATTGTCTGCACAAAATAACTTTATTGGATTGGTTTACAGGCAGGGACGAAGCTACTCAATGGAAGAGGGGGTCAATTGCCACCCTCCCTGTGGGAGGAAAAAGAAAATAGTTTACATTTTTCCAGTTCAAACCCTAATTTTTCCCCTTTTTCCAAAGCATTCCAATCACTTTACCCCTTCACTTGTGTGTTATATGGTTTGCCCCTTCTATTTACATCCAAGCTTCATCCTTGTTCGTAGGTAAGTCATTCTCTAGTGTATATATTTCTTTTTTTAGTATATATTATTTTAGAATAACCAAAAATTTCTAAGCCAAAACTTTTGTAAAAAAAAAAAAAAACACAAAAGATTTCTTGTGCAAATTAGTATGAAAAGCTACCATGTGTAGGAAGATGCTTCTTGTCTCACTATTTTACAGTATTTTAGTTCTCACATGATATGATATCATTTTAAGTGTTAGGGTCTTATCTATTAATTAATTACTATTGCAGAAGATTGATATGCAAATCAATTTATATTCTCCTCATAGTTTGGTTCATCTAAAATTATGAAATAGAGAAAATAAATATTAATAGAATAGGTATTTGATGTAATTAGTTTTTTACAGTTCTTCAAAATTAGATGTGGAATAACTATTATTTTGAATAAAATATTTACAATTTTTTTTTTCAAGTTTTAAATAGTAATAGTTTTTTGTACATAATAAAATTTATAAAACAGAAATAATTTTACAAAAAGGTGAAGAGGATAATTTCTTTGATGTAATAGTATGGGAAAAAAGAAAAAGAATCCAGGAAATAATATGACAATGTGGAAAATGTAATAGTAGTAAACGTACCACTGTGGAAAACTGAAAAGGTAGTGATATTATTGATGACATATTGTTGGATACCAATAAGAAACCATTTATACAAAAGTAATATTAAATAATAATAAACCCTTTATCAACAAATAATAATAAACCAAAAAAATCAAATATGAAAAATAAATTAATAAGTTTCTATACTTTTTATAAAAAGTCTGATAATAAACTCTTTATACAAAAAAATAAAAATCACAATCTTGATATCCAATTGAGTTAACAAAACATAATACATATATTACAGGTGATCGCTTATAACGACCGTTTAACTTCGTAATCTTTCTTTGAATCCGATCTCATTATTTCAAATAATAAAAACTTTGAATAATTGCAATCTTTATTGCTATTTAAAATTATGATGCTGTTTCCCGAAAAAACAATTTCAACCACAAGATCTAATAGATTATTATATGTAGCTAACAAAAATTACGCTAATCCTATAATTTATGTAGGAAAAAATTTTCTTTTTACCACAATACCAAAGATAAGTTTAAAAATATAGTGAAAGGGAGCTTCACTATTATTGTGTTCGGCAATTGTTTTTCAAATAACTTTCAATCAAAATGCTAAACACTATTTTTTATAGTGTTTGATAACATAACGTTTGAACTATTTGTTAAGAGTTAAGTAGTTTTTATAAAAAGTTAACCATGTAATATTTAGATTTTAGCGTTTTATGAAAAACTACTCAAACAATTAATAGTTGAATGCTATTAAAACAGTTAACAGTTACTAAAACAGTTAATTTTACCAAAAAGTTTCTGCCATAAGACCAAAATTATAAGGAAAAAGAAGATAACTACTGCAATAACATAGCAAAGTTATGCACAATAACGCAAAAAGCTGAGGAGTGCACGAATGAGAGGAAACATAGTGGGATGGCATGCACGACAACTGAAAGGAAAGAAATCCACTGTAAGAAATGAAGTAAAGATTGAAACAATGCACATGAAGATGATAATATTGATTTCTTTTCAGCTCTAAATCCAGAATGGACAGGGCATTAAAATATGTTTATATTTTAAATATGCACCTATTTAGGAAAGTATGTCAACCATATATATATATATATATATATATATATATATGCTAATTTCACCTTCACATGTCAACATTCCAAATGGGCAGACAGAAGTATTTTTCTTTTCTTCTCTTTCTCTCTTATTTTTCCCTTTCGAAGATTTTCCTTTTTCAAGTGTATCTTGCTCAACTTAAAGATTGCGAAGATAAACTAAAACTTACAATTATTCAATAGGGGTTCTTCGGAAACCATATCACTTGTGAAGTGTGCATATGTGTAGGATATATAAGTTAGCGTATTTTGTTAAAATTTCTATAATTTTAATACAAGGTGTGTCTTATTTTAGAGCTGTCTTCGGTAACAACTTTTTAAGTAGCTAATCAAGATGCTAAATGCTATTTTTTATAATATTCGGTAACATAGTATTTGAACTAAATTTCAAAGGTTAAGCTAGCGGTTTATAAAAGGTTAACCCCTATAAGCTTTAACTTTTAGTGTCCTATGTAAGCTACTCAAACAACTAAATTCTACTAAAACAACTAAACTTTACTTCGAGTTTGTTCGGTAAAATTAGCTCTTTTGGTAATTGTTAGCATTTTTAGTAGCGTTTAGCTGTTAGTTATTTTAGTAGCTTTTCATGAAATGTTAAAAGTTAAATGTTACATGAATTAATTTTTTACAAAACACTATCCTAACCTTTAAAAGCCGGTTCAAACGCTATATTACCGAATAATTTTTTAAGTAGTGTCGAACACAACTTTAATTTCGTGTGTGCGTGCGCTTATGTATATATGTGTGTGTGTATATATATATATATATGATAGAATATAAATGTTTATCAGGGATTTAATAGTAATTTGCATACAATGCCTAAAAATATTTTGGATAGAATCAGAATAAGGTTAGGAGTTTTTATTCCTATTCCTCAATCCAACAAGAATTCTAAGTACAATTCTAATTAAGGTATTTCTACCTGACATAATAGTAATTTGCATACAATGCCTAAAAATATTTTGAATAGAATCAGAATAAGGTTAGGAGTTTTATTCCTATTCCTTCACGAATACAATCCAACAAGAATTCTAAGTACAATTCTAATTAAGGTATTTCTACCTCTATATATAGAGGATCAAACTCTCTACTCAGGTACACAATATGTACGCATATCAATGCAATAAATAATACAATATCTAATTCAATTATAATTATTTATTATTCTCTTGCTAACTTAAATATCGGAGTGGTTTCAGGCCTAAGGCTCCTCTTTTCTCTCCTTTTTGGTCCATGTCTTGCAGATTTTTACATGGTGCTATGGGTGGATTTATCAATATATATAATCACATTTCCCCGATTCAATTACTACAACATTGTAAGTGCAAGACAAAGGAAGGATAAATTTGACCATTGAAATGGGAAGAAATAGTGGACCTACATGCTGGGGCTTCTAATCGAAGGGAGGGTTCCATTATGTTCTTTAAATAGTTCTTTTTAAGAGATTTTGATTTTGTGCAAGAAACTGAAATGAACTAAGCCAACAGTCTGGTAGGCCTTCATATTGATTCATGACATAACAATATATTTCTGTCTCCCACTTTTATTGAATCTTGATTGTCAGACTTTTGAATTTGGAAATAGAAGTAACTTCAAATTTGACTACCATGTGGACCATATTTTCTTAGCAGTATCATACTTTCAGAACTCTCTTTGTAACATCATCAATTGACGTATGACCAACTTGGTTTATTCAATAATTTATTACAAATTAGATAAATTGTATGGCTTTCTTAAAAGACGAAAAAAATATAAATATAGCACTTATTTATGGAAGTGTCACATTATAAAGAACTATAATGTGACAAATTACAACAATAAGTTTTAAAACCAAACATGTGATAGTAAAGGAAGAATCACATTGTACAATCTTATCTACAATTTCAGTTTATATCGACAGAAAAAAGAACTTTCAAAGAAATGATTCAACTATTACCGGGCAGTGAGCACTCATAGGTGCGGTTGTTATCACACAGAGGTATTTATTTTAGGGTACTCCCTTGAAAAGATATTTATAATTTTTCTAATGAAAATGTGTGAAATTTTTATTCCAACAACTCATTATTTTCCATCCCCACTTTATCACCAAAGATAAGATTTCTTGAAATGCTTCCTTCCATATCCAAAACTAGCCAAGGCTCCACATCTACGGATAATGCTACTCATATATAAAATTACACATTAAACACTTTAGTTTAGTTCATTAAACACTTCAATTTATAAAATTACATATTAAATATTTCAAAAAATTAAATAAAAAATTATTGATAATAATACATATTAAATAAAGGTATGCTTGAGAATTGTAAAATTAATTATATTTTTAAAAAGGAAAATAAATTTATTTTGGTGAATGAGATACTATTTGAAATATCTAACTTTTTAAAATGAATTTTAAATATTTTAGTTATAAAAAACCTCAAGTTTAGCCTATTGACAAGTGATAATGTAACTGTAGTTGCTAACTAAAATTAGCCTAATCCTCTAGTTCATATGCCTGAAAGGTTTTCTTTTTATCAAGACCAAAATACCCATTTAAAATATAAACGAAAAAGAAAAAGAAAAAAAGAAGAAAGAAAGGCAACCACCAACAATAACACAGCAAAGATATGCAACATGAATGAGAGGAAACATAATGCGTTGGCATGCACCATAACTGGAAGAAAAGAAAAGAACATTAAGAAACCAAGGCAACATTGCACATGAAGATGATATGGGTTTTTATTTTATTTTATTTATTTCTGCTCTACATCCAGAAAGGAAAGGGCAAGAAAATATATGTACCAATCTGCGAAAGTATTGCAACCACATATGTATGCTATTACCAACTTCACATTTCAAGAATCTAAATTGGCAGACAAAAGTATTTTTCTTTTCCTCTATCTTATTTCTTCCCTTTTTTTAACATATCTTGCTCAACCTAAAGATAGTGATCATTTTCTTTTAATTATTAATAACTAAAACTTACAATTATAAGATATTAACGAACTGGATCTTTGAATCTCCCATCACTTATAGAGTATGCGTATTTGTGAAATATACGAGTTAATATATTTTGTTGATATTTCCATAATTTAATAGAAGTGTGTCTTATTTTTCACTTATGTAAAGAGTGGAAGGTCTCAAGTTCAAGTCTTCTCGACATCAAGAACTTTTATCAATTTGGTGAACTAGAGGAGAGCAACTCCTGGTCTGTAGCCTGTAGCGTTATTTTGGTTCATTCGATTTCTAATGAATAAAAAAATGTGTTATATCTCAATCTCAATCTCATGTTTGTATTCTCTTAAAAAAGAAATTTAAATTTAGCTTGAAATTATATATAAATAAGTCAAGTCCCAATGATAATATATAACAGTCACATTCAACCCTTCAATTACTACAGCATTGTGAGTGCAACAATAAAAGGAGAGGATAAATTTTACTGTTGAAAATGGGAAAAAATATATAGTGGACCTACATGTTCTGGCTTCTAATTGAAAGGGAGGTTCCATTATGTTTTAAGAGCACATGCTGATTTTGCAAGAATTCGAAAATGAACTAACCCAACAGTCTCCAATGCGGTACCGTTAGGCCTTTTTACTCATTCAAAACAGTATCTTTGTGTGTGTGTCCTACTATTCAATCAAGAGCACATGTTCATATATATATATATATATATATATATATATATATATGAAATGGACATGTGTTCTTATTTCAATAGTGGCAATAAACGTAAATATACTGTTTTGAATCTGTATCAAGCCCTAACACATTAGATAGAGACTTCTGGTTTAATCCATTTTGATTTATGGACCAAGAAACAAAAAGATAACAAAAAATTATCTAATGTACCCAATTGGCTCCTTCTCATTAATAATATATCCGCCATTGATGGCAGTAACAATGGTCGAAGATAATTGAAAGGAGAAAAGAGCGTATGTTGAGGTTTGTACAATCTACTGGCTAGAGTAAAGATGCTTCAAAACACCATGATTGTATTAGTTTTTGGTGCTTGAATTAGAGATGCTCACAAATTTCTGAATTAAAATACGATAGAAAAAAAAAAAAGGAAAAGAAAAAGCAAGCCAAAGTTAGGTTGTAACAAATGCCAAAGTTTCAGATAAACCTAAGCTTTCCTTAGATAAATGGTAAACAGTGGCAAGAAAAAACAAAAGGAAGGTTAGCATCTCTTCGACAAAATTAATTATTTTAATAGCATTTAGCTGTTGGTTGTTTAAGTAGTTTTTCATGAAACACTAAAATATAAACGTTTTAACTGTTTATAAAATGATACATTAAACTCTAAAAGTTAGTTCAAATACTGACAGAGAATAGTTTTTATTTTTCTAATCTTTGCTTTGAAGATTCAAATAACGTTTATTTTTCTATTCAAATAATATTATCTCTCATCACGATTTGCTTTGCCGATGAGAGATAATTTAAAGTGCAATTTTGTCCGGCTAATAAATATTGCTTTGTTTATAACAATTTCTGCTTTGTAAATAACACCACCCTTTATAAAATGTTAATGATTAATACTACATTATCATTCAATTTTTTGCAAATTAAAAGATTATCAGTTAAACATATAAAATCAAAGGCAAACCAAAATAAAATTAAACTAAGTCAATTGTATTTAATTTATATTGAGGTGAATTCATGAAAAGGAATCTTGAAATTCAATATAGAGTGACTATTGTCAATCAGATATGGTTTGGTTGGGCGTCCTACCTTTTGTAGAACACGTAGGGAGTGTTTGAGACATTTCCATCACAAAACATTAGATAATATTTAAACTATATGTTATTAAGAAAATAAATTAACCCATAATACTTAAATTATTATTTTTTTTAAAGAATTGCCTTCCCAAATTAAAACCAGAGCCTTCTCCAAGTTTTTCACAGATTGTTTATTTTAGAAAAAGTGCAATAAAGGAAATATCTACAAGCTAATTCTAGTGATATTTTGTGTTGATTTTTTTTCTCTCTTTTTTATTTTTTTTATTAACACGCTTGTGAGATTTTGCTTTGTTGGTTTCTTTTTCCTCCTGAATTAATAGTAAAAAATATTCTTAAAATAAAAAAGAAAAAGAGCAATAATATTGACAGTGATTTTTCGCAAGTGCACGAAATCGCGACAAGTAATAAAGAACGAGTATCATTCCCACGAAGATTGTATACTAAGTACTAAAATTGTATTAACCTACTATTATTTAAACGATAATAAGGAGAATTATTTTAAGAGATTAAATTAAAAGAAAGAAAAAGAAATCAAGCAAGACAATTTGATGAAAAGGAAACCAATGATTAAAAACTACTAAGGATTTTGATTTCACTTAATTCTATCCAATTTATTCTATTAGTTTGATAATTAATTTTAATTGTTCAAGTAGGGGAAACAACCCTAAAATCACTAACAAGCTCTACCAATGTATTGTTAGCTATTTTAACCCGGTCTAATTACCTATATTTCAATAGCGCAATCAAACATGAATTAAATCATTAAATTTTATGATTTGTTTATGAATTTATAACCTAAGGTTGTTAATTTATGAAAACCCCCCATGAGTCAAACCATATAGCTTCTGCATCAAGTTATTATTCTCATGTAATTTATTACCTCTTTCATATAAAAAATCTTTCTTCCGATAGTGATCAATGAAATAAATCAATTCAGGGGAGAAAATCTGCCTGAAAGCATTAAGTTCAATAATAAATTATACTTTGAACGAAGAAAAACAAATCTAATATTATAAATTAAAATCGAAATTAAGTTACATCAAATCCCTAGTATGAGAGTTTAGTTCGACATAGTAATTAAATAAAACTCAATTAAACTTGTAAATAATCTCATAAAGAATAATAAACAAAAAAAAAAGAGTTTAGAAATAAAAACTAGTCAACGATAGGCTTGAACGGCTTCATTGAATCTTGACACCAACTTGAATGCTTGAAGTCTTAAAGAGAGAGAACTATGTAGAAAATACTAGAATAAGAGATGGATTATACCATGAATGGATCCCTTTGACTATGACTAGTCTCTTTATTTATATAGACTTTTTGGGATATTTTCGTGTTCGTTTATGAAAGTGAATCTTTATTGAATAAGAAATCTTTTGGAGATAGAAAACTATTTAGGTTTTATATTCTCCCAATTAAGACTCTCCCAACATCTAAATATGATTTAAACTTGATTGGTACATCAGAAAAGCATCTCATGCGGGTCCATGCAAGCGGTATGGGCTGGAACTAACATTTTCGGCCCAATGCAAATCTGGTCTTTAGTACGGGCGTGCTATCTGACACGGCTTAGGTACAGTCTTTTCTGCATTTTTGGCTGATTTTCTATAAAAAATCTTACAAAATTCCTCAAGATCAAGTGAAATATAATTCAAGGAAACTTTGGAAAAAAACATAAATAAAACTAAATAAAAACTAATTAAAATAATTAAAAATACTAAAAATCCTAATAAAAATTATATAAAAAATACTACAAAAATAACACCTATCAAATATATATATATATATATATATATATATATATATATATATATATATATATATATATATATTATTTCTGAAGAAAATATTAATTATTATTAATTGAACCAAAGCAATAATGTAATGTCATGAGTCTTGTCAAGCAGAAAGCTGTTCCCTGATGTTACATAGAACGCCACATTCATCACTTTAACTTTTCTGAGTCATCACCCAGATCTCATTTATTGCCATTATCAGGACACTCACTTTTCCTATAGTTTACTATTCACAGAAACTTAATAAAATAACAAAATAAAAAGAGTTGCAAAGTAAAATTTATCATGGGATTAACAATGATTTGGGTGTTATGAATCCTCCTTGATATCACAAGAATTAACAATGAGAAAGAATAAACCACCCAAATTAAATGGTGGACTAGTTGACTTTCTCATTTATACGAGAAGTGAAAAGTTTCAAGTTTGAATTTTGTGACCATATTTCAATAATTTAGTGAGTTAAAGTGAAAGTCATCCCAATTGTATAGCTTCCAGTCGTTAATTTTTTTTTAGTATTTTTTTAATATTTTTATTATTTATTCATGTGTTAATTTTTATTATTTATTCATAAAAAATATTATTATTTTTTTTATTAATATTTTTTTAGTATTATGATTTTCTTTATAAAAATGCCCCTAAAAATTAGGTACATATAATTAAAATCTATATTAATAATAATCCGCAAGAAAAACCCCAACCTATGATAATGGCAATCATAGTAGCTAATATTCTTTTTCTCCCATTCTTGAAAAACATGAAATAGCACTATCAAGTAGGTATAGGTTCCTATATATTCTATAGTCCTTATATGCAGTGACGGAGGAAGAGTGGGGACTCCCCCTGGCTTTCTTAAAACTTCTTTGTGCGTTACTTTTGCAGTAGTTTCTGGTCGTTTGACGGTGATAGTTCCTGGCAAGATTTTTATTTATGAAAACTATTTTTGAATCGATCTTTATTTTATTTTTAATTAGTCTTTATAAATTATAATACAAGTCAACAAATACTTTTTATTTCCCATTAAATTTTTTTCATTAATTTTAATATTTAATTTTAGTTTTAGGTTCGATTTTATTATATGAATACACAAAAGTTCTCATAAATACTAAACTACACAATAGTATTATAAATTTATAATTCAATTCTTTGTTTATTATTGGTTATTTAGTTACAACTTAATAATTTGTAAGAACTTTAGAATTATAAATTCATTGAATAAGCGCATGGTATTTAATTTATTCAAAGAAATAATTTAATATTATAACTCATAGTTCTATTTAATATTTTTTAAATAATATGAGATTAAATGCATCAAATTTTAAATTTATTTAAAGTTTTTTTTTTCTTTTTACAGTAAATGATAGTTTATTATGTACTTTCATAATTTTATTTGTTTTAGCAAATATTTTTTATTTAAATTTTAAAAATTAAATAAGTAGTTCGTTTAACAATAATTTAAATAAAATTGTCCAACAAATTCTAATATATAAATAAAATTAATATTTTAAAAAACGGTGATAAATATATAAATTGATGTAGTTTTATGATAAATTACATATTTTCCATAGTAACACGTTAATATCAAATTGTATATATGTTTTCAATATTAAACTATTCATTTTGAAGTGGAATACATAAAATGCAATAAAAATAAAAGACATGAAGTTATTTTTATCCACATTTGCGTCCTCTCCCCCCCCCCCCCTTTATCTCTGTCTTTTTCTCTCAAAACCTAAAATCTCTCTTTTCTTCTTCCATCGTGGCCATCGATGAGCTCTCACCGTTGGTCACTCATTTTCCTTTTTTGTTTGGTTTTTTGCAAATAATCCTTAGATCTGTTTATACATCTGAGTTATTGTCACTCAAATATTGAGATTTTGTTCTTAAATCTAATTTTAAATTACTGTTATTACCATTATTGTAATTTTGTTTAGCTCATAATGAAAGTTAAGAATGCCACAACGTTACAATAACAAAATTCAAGGATAAATTTATGTATTCTACAATTTCTTAGCTTGTAACGAGTGTGACATGGAGCTACGTAATGCCCCCATCTCTACTATCAAAAGCCTTAGCTTTGGTGGCCATGTTTTGTGATATATAGCCCGTAAGAATCCAAATAGACATGATATTTCATTTTAGTGCATGCCCACTCAACCTTTGACACCAAGTTCCAGTTTACGTCTCGATTTCTTGCCGCCTATGAATTCAAAAACACTTCTAACTATCAATTTTAGGTCAACAAAAATCACTTAATTTTGGTATTTATAGTTAGAAGCTGTTTTATTAATTAAATTTGGCCTGAACATTAATTCAGTCAAAAAAATAGAATGTATAGATCATTGATTTAATGAGGAGTCAATAATTCAATGAGTGCATCATAGAAATATTATTAATGTTACATTAATTAAACAACTATAATTTAAAATTATTATAATAATTATTGTTAATTATAAAAATGTTATAAAATAATATAAAATTAGAGAGAAGAAAGAGAAGGAATAGAGAGTGTAATTGTATTCCGTCCGTGATACAGTACAAAGAGTTGCTATATATATATACAAGGCTAGCTAGGGCATCATACAAGGAAACTAATTATGTACAAGATGTATTACACTAACACACCCCCTCAGTCTTAGCGGGAGTGGAACAAACTCGAAGACTGTCTCTGAAATCATCAAACAAAATGCTCTTGGTGAAGATGTCAGCAATCTGATAACGAGAGGAAACATGATGAACACGGACCTCTCCCTTTTGAACTTTTTCCCTCACAAAATGAATGTCCATTTCAATATGTTTCGTCCGTTGGTGTTGAATTGGGTTCCCAGAGAGATATACAACACTGACATTATCACAATAAACTAAGGTTGCTGCTTGGACAATGCAATTCCAGAAGAAGATTCCGAAGCCAACAAGATTCAGACACTACATTGGCAACTCCCCTATATTCAGCTTCAGCACTAGACTTGGAAATTGTGGGTCGCCGTTTGGAACTCCATGAAATTATATTAGAACCCAAAAAAACACAGTAACCAGACGTCGAACGACGAGTATCAGGACAGCCTCCCCAGTCCGCATCCATATAAAAGACAAGAGAATGTTTAGGGGACTTGGACAAAGATAAACCATAATGTATTGTCCCTTTAATGTAATGCAGGATTCTTTTCAAGGCATTCATGTGTTGTTCAGTTGGTGAATGCATAAAAAGACATACCTGCTGGACAACATAACAGATATCAGGCCTGGTAAAGGTGAGATACTGAAGAGCACCAGCTAATTGCCTGTATTTTTGAGGATCTGAACATAGTGGGCCTGGTTGAGCACTCATCTTGCCCGCGGTATCAACAGGTGTAAGACTTGGTTTACAGTTTGTCATTCCCACATGCTCTAAAATTTTCGAAGCATACTTATATTGCGTCAGAAATAATCCAGATGGAGTCCTGTGAACAACAATACCAAGAAAATAATGCAAAGGACCCAAGTCTTTCATGGCAAACTCCGAATTCAAACGGGCAATGATATTTTTGCGGAGATCATCAGATGAAGTTATCAAAATGATGTCATCAACATATAGCAAAAGATAAGCAGTATCAGAACCAGAATTGTATATAAATAGAGAATTATCCATTTGGCTATGAATAAAATCAATGGAGGCAACATAATGTGTGAAACGCTGATACCATGCTCGCGGCACCTGTTTTAAACCATACAGGGATTTTCACAGTAAGCAAACATGAGTAGGCCGAGAGGGGTCTTTAAATCCCAAAGGTTGATGCATATAGACTGTTTCAGTAAGATTACCATGCAAGAAAGCATTTTTAACGTCCAACTAATGAATGGACCAAGATTTGGAAACGGCAAGACTGAGAACTATTCGGATTGTTGCTGGTTTAACAACTAGACTGAATGTCTCGTCATAGTCAATGCCTGCCCGCTGTGACCTGCCATCACCTACAAGACGGGCTTTATGCCTCTCAAAAGAACCATCAGAATGCCTTTTATGTTTAAAAATTCACATAGAGCGAATGACATTCACATTATCAGGACGAGGTACTAAATCCCACGTCTTATTCTTAATTAAAGCCTCATATTCATCAAGCATAGCATTTTTCCAATTCGGGTCGTTTAATGTTGATAGAGGACTTGTGGGTAATGGGGAAACGTGTGGTGTAGTGACAAGAAAGGACTGATTGTATTTTTATTTGGTTTAAAAATTTCAGATTGACTTCTAGTGGTCATGCGAGATGAAGCGGCTGGTTGGGAAATATTTGGAGCATGGGCAGACGAGTTTGGCTGGTGTGGTGAATTTGGTGCAGCTGGTTTAGGAGACGGTAAGACCTCGACAGGAGATAAGGGAGTAGAATGGAGACAATACAAGGTTAAAGGTGACCCTGAATCGTCCAAGAAATCATAGGCAGTGGGCGATTGTGAAGAAACATTGGAGAAAGGAAATATACTTTCATTAAACCTCACATGTCGATAAATTATAACTTTCTTGGTGGACAATTCATAGCACTTGTACCCTCTATGATTAGAAGGATACCCTAGAAACACACATGGGGTTGATCTTGATTCAAGTTTATGAATCTTATTAGACGGAATAAGAGGAAAGCATAAGCAACCGAAAACACGGAGATGACTATATTGTGGAGTGGTTTTGTAACGAATGTGAGTGGGAGATGCATAGCTTAAGAGTATAGTGGGAAGAATATTTAGGTGGTAAGTAGACACAGCTAATGCATGATGCCAAAAACTGATGGAACAGAAGAGTGCAACAAGAGGGTACGAACCATATTATTTATTTTTTTTATTTTCCTCTCTGCTTTGCCATTTTGGGACGAGGTATATGGGCAGGAAAAGCAAAAAATAATACCATTTGTTTAGCAAAAATCATGAAACGACTGATTATTATATTCCCTACCATTGTCACATTGAAGAGTTTTGGCGTGTGCGTTAAATTGAGTCTTAACAAAATTGCAGAAAAGCTGAAAGACTTTAAGAACTTGAGATTTATGAGAAAGTGGGCATGTCCACTAGAAATTTGTAAAATTATCAAGAAATAACACATGATAACGATGGCCTGAAGAACTCAAAACAGGAGATGTCCAAACATCACTGTGAATTAAATCAAATGGCATACGAGTAACAGTATGAGACTCATAAAATGGAAGTTTAACAGATTTGCCAAGTTGACAAGAATTACAAAAAAAATGATGTCTTTATTGCAATATATAAAATTATTTTGCCTAAGCGACTTGATTACATCTATCCCCGGATGACCCAAACGATTATGCCACTGATCCAAAGAAATGGCAGAAAAGGCAGATGGAGCAAAAAACATAGAAAGACAGGCGAAATTTGTGATTGGATAGAGGTCCCCCGTGCTATCACATCTCAGAAGATTGTCCTTCACAGTAAACCCAAAAGGATCAAATTCAACAGAGGTCATGTTATCAATAGTAAATTTCCTAACGGAAACAAGATTTTTAATTAATTTAGGAGCATGTAAAACATGATTAAGATGCAAAGGTGGGTTCATATGGGGAAAAACAACATGACCCTAACCCTGAATTGGAATTTTGTTACCATTACCAACAAGTATACCATTACTTCGGCTTAATTGAGAATAAGAAGTGAGAGTACCTGAGTTTGCTGTCATGTTAGAAGTGGCTGTAATACCCACCGCCCAATCCCGAAAGACCCGACGGTGGATGCCAGATTCGGTGCCGGAGGCACCATCCTAACCTACATAAAATCATACAACCATATTATGAATTAGAAGTGACTTAGTTTTCACAAGTTTAGCAAGTAATAATATTTGTTTTACAAATGATTTGGGAGAGTCCTACAGAAAAACTGCATGAGTTTCCCCTAAAAATAGAAGTTGCCAAACATATGAATATAAAACACTCCCAAATTCAAACTCCAAACCCCATCAAACTCCAATAACAAAACAATAGCACTTCTATAATTTCATAACTACATAATTCCTCAATAACATTTTAATATTCATTAATTAAATACATTCATTATATATATATATATATATATATATATATATATATATATATATATATATATATCAAGTCCTTATGTTCTTAATCATACCAACTATCTTAAACATATTTTATATCCAACATTAAATAAAATCTCATGCTTATCTCCAAATATATACACCAAACTAATTTATCATTACATGCTTAAGTTATAATTCAAATAACATAATCTCCGAAAATGTAATAATTATATATGCCATGATTCTTAAGTACATCAAACTAATTCTACCACTACTAAAATAGTCTCTTCTGTTTTGAAGCTACTCTTCTGATCTTCAAGTAGCAACCACAGACTTCAACCTGCGCGTGATAAAAATCAACGCGCTGAGTATAAAACTCAGTGGTGCTCATAAATGACAAACTTACCAATGTTGCAGTGGCAACACACTTAAAATATAAATTTTCATAAAAAAAAAACATACATTTACATTTATAGCAAAAGAAATATCAAATAAACTTATAATTAATAACATAAATAATTTAATTCTTCCAAATCATATATTCATTACTTGGACATTTATTATACCAATACACATACTATTTATTTTAAAACCATGTATCGAAATATGATGCTTTGAAAATTCATTTGATAGCATAATCATTTATTTCCAAACTAAGGTTTACTGAAATAATATAATCTCATTCATTTAAGTGCCTTAAAAATATTTTCCAAGGGCTCGCATACACTTAGGAGAAAGAGAAGCAGATAGGTTTTCATAACTTATTCATAATGGCCTTAGGTCGCCAACATTTTCATAACATATAGAGCGCGTCCGCCGTAACATAAGACACCCACATGCCTAGCATATGATCATAGCTTCTTATCATAATGGCATCAAATGTCGAGCATGCTCATCATACATAAAATCAAATCATGCATCAAATTCACACCAAGTATATTAGAGCCCAAAATCCTTGTTTTAATTCTTAATTCATAACACTTCTCATAAAACTTGTCTTATGCTTTAATCTTCTTAAATTTATAATGTCAGCTTACTTTAGAATGTCAGTAACGCATGAAAAATTCATACTTAAGCAAAATTACTTAACTTAGAAAATTTCTTATCATATGAAATCATACATGTAAACTTACTTTAGAACTTAAGTGACTCATGAAAACATAATTACTCAATATAGGAAGTTTCTCATAAATTCCTTTTCTTTTAAAATTTTTTTTTAAAGTCATAATGAAATTTAGCATAAGTAATTTCTTACCATATAAAATCGTACTTTCCTTATTCAAAATTAAAGCACATACACCTTAAATATCCATTTTTTTAAAACTCTAAACATACGAAAGTTATCAAAATAATCATACTTATGTCATATATATATACCATAACATAAAAAAAAAACAATTAAATAAGCCTTACTACCCTAAGGTGGTTCGACCTCTTAATGAAAATCAAGGGGAGGAACTTCCTTCTCCAATCAAGCATGCTAACATAACTCTTATGCACCAAAGTATCCATTTCAACCCTCATCATGCATTATCTAAACCAATTCCACACTTTTTCCCGAAATTTCCAACAAGTTTTTCCCATTTATAACCATTTAAACATATCCACAATAACACTTTTTAAAATTGTCTTATTTTTGTCAAATAACTCCTAAAAAAACTACAAATAATCAAGAGAAACTTCCTCACACCTGATTCTTACATACCTTTATCCAAATAAACCTATGATTCAAGACATAGGAAATTTCCAGCATTAAAATAACCTTGACCTTTGATGGATTTTTAAGACATAACTTGAATTATATGTCTCCCAATTGAATGAAATTAGATTCATTAGAAAGATAAGACAAAATGCTACAAATGCTATGAAGGGACCACAGCCCAAATCAATCTGTAAGGTAGCAAACAAAAGCTAGGAACACAGACCAACAGTCCAGACCTGATTCAGCAGAACCAATTCCAATGTTTATTGAATTCCTCCTTAACCAAACACTCAAATTAAATCAATCCAAAACCAGAGAAGTCTGAAGACACAGTGCAATAACTCTCATGAAGAACTCAGAACATAATCTTGCCATTATAGTGGTCAAAATGGGCACTCAATTCAATGATGCATGTGGCCCGTCATAACAGAGTCAGTTTGGGTGTTTCAGCCATAAGTTGAGCTATATATATCCAAATTGGACACAAAAGGATGGGTTGGAAAGCTAAGAAGTAGACCTACAACTTTTATGAAGGACTTAGACACAAATGGGAGGTAGAAAGGATCGAAAAATAGTCCTTAATCTCACCCAATAACACCTTATCCCCAAATTCAGCTTACTTTGCCCATGAAAAGAACATGAAAGACATAGATACAAGGTAGAGGTTCTACCACATACTAAATACTCATCAAACATCACCCAAGAGCATGTTATTGCAACCAAAGTTCAACAAATCAATCATTTCATACAAAATCCCAAAATATACACATGATAGCATAAATGCACAAAATCAAAAATTAGAGTAAGGTAAGTGTGTTTATGAACACTAACCTTAAAAATAAGCTTTAGCAAGCTTAAATTAAAGCTTTCTAAGCCCTAACTTTACCTTTACTCCACGGAAGAGGTTTCTCCAACCTTTGGCTCAAGTAGAGAATCTCCAAATTTCTTGAAATGATTCACCAAAAATTACTTCTCAAGCTTTAATCTCAAAGCTTAATTAATTAAATCAAGTTTAATGGTGTAAATTTGGTGGATTTAGTGAGTAGAAGTGAAGAAAAAAAAGAAGAGAAGAAGAGAGGAAGTTAGCGTTGGAAATGGAGGAGAAGAAGAAGAAAAGAAAAAGTGTTGCTCAATAATTGAGAAGTTGACATATAAAGCAACTAAAGGGTAGTTTAGTCTTTTCCCACAATTGGATGGCTAAGATTAAGTCAAAAGTAATCTCATCTAATGGCTACAAATAATCTCCAATTAAATTCCTTCAAAATATTATTTTTCTCCATAAAATTCTCAAATTTAATCCTTAAAAATAATTCCTCAAATTTCCTTACTTAATATAACACCATAATTCACTATTCACTAATTATCTAAATTCTTCAAAAATATTCATTACTTATTTTCTACCCATAAAAATCGTGTATGAATACTCCAAAAATATTAAATAAAATATGACACATAGATAGTAATTTTTTCGGACCAAAATAATACTTATTCCCGGACCGATGGTACTATTCACAGACCGGTGGTACTATTCACAGACCGGTAAAATTATTATTTTAGACACAGAAAATCAGGGCGTTACAGTGGCAGCACTATGCATATTCTAATGTTATGGTGGCTGCTGTAAGGATAGAGTATGCATCGCTTGATCAATGTCAGTTGGAGTGCAGTCATTCGAAGAAGACACTGCAGTATGAAAAGATTGAGCTGGATGTGCACCCAAAATACCCGGCTGTCTTGGAGTGGAGGTGGATGATCGAGGAACCCAGTTAGGATATAGACATGGAGGAGGACTCCATTGCTGTTGCTGAGAATAGTAAGGATACCAGGTACCCCATGGAGGAAACACAAGCATGTAACTCCAAGACTGTTGATTAAAACCATGGCCAGAATGTCCAGAAGAATTGCCATAGGAATGACCAGAAGAACCACGACCACCCCCTGCACCAGATTGACCACGTCTGCTATTAGCATTCCGACCACCACATCCTCGTTGATTCTGTCGCCGGCCACCAGTAGAAGGAGGAAGAGAATGAGTAGCGTCGGTATTGGAGAGAGTAACCGAATCAGTGGCAGTTTTAGCAATCATAGCAGAAGCATTCATAGAATCAAGCTTTGCACGTTCCGCTTTTGTTGTTTCTTCAAGGAGCAACATGGATCGTACCTGGGCAAAGGAAGGTAACGGCGCCTTGTTCTGAATCACTGTAACGAATCCATCATAAGCATCTGTGAGACCATTGAGAAGACGTAAAACAATTAGTTGATCTGAGACTGTGGAACCAACGTTAGCCAGCTGATCTGCTAGGACTTTAAGGCGTCTAGTATAAGCCTTCGCATCGAGAAAATCACGTAAATTAGTGTTCGTGAATTCCGTTTCAAGGTGGAGAGCTCGTGATGTTTTATTATCTTGAAAGTGAGTCCAAGCATCTAATGCCGTGTCTTCGGGATTAATTATCGTGTTCAAAAGATCAGAAGAGATGGTTCCATAAATCCATTGACGGACAATATTATCAATTCGATCCCATTGACCTTGATCGACAGGGGTTTTGGGTGTTTCTGAATCTGATTTGGGAGAAATATGATCATGTGTTAAGGTTGCTTTGGTGTGAATGATAAAGAGGGTAGCCCAATTATTACATTGAGCCGCATCATAATCAAGAATGATTGGGATATGAGTTTTGATGTTCGTAATGGTGGTTGCAGGATGAATTTTCTCAGCCATTGGTGAATAAAAGAGATATCCAAAGAGAAGAAATGAGAGAAATAGGGTTAAGTTTTGTGACGGCGCTCTGATACCATGTAATTGTATTCCGTCCGTGATACCGTACAAAGAGTTGCTATTTATATACAACGCTAGCTAGGGCATCATACAAGGAAACTAATTATGTACAAGATGTATTACACTAATAGTGAAACCCTAATAGAGTCCTACATATATAAGTGAAACCCTAATAGAGTCCTACATAAATCAGGAAGATAGAGTTCGCAATAATTAAGAATACAGACTTCTAACCCATATTAGACATCCACTTATTTCATAACATTCTCCTTGGATCTCCATTTTTTAAAGAATATGTCTCGTTAAAATCTTACTAATAAAAAATCCTATAGGAAAAAAAATCATAGTGAAGGAAAAAGAGTATATTATTCTTTTTTTAAATACACGTTGAAATAATGCCTCATTAAAAAAATCTTTACCAGGAAAATCCAGTGGAAAATAAAAAACCTTAGTTAAAGGGAAAAAAAGTATAGTGCGTATTTACTCCTCCACGCATGTTAGTTATAATATAACTCATACATATCATGTCATGAAGATATCAAAATACATATTTAACTCTATTCAATTTCTTCATATTCAATAAAAACTATATCGTGGCAAATAAAATTATAAAAATCAATATGAGTAGCAAGATACATTAGTGCCTTTATTGCACTAAGATATAGTACTTCAGGACCAAGAGTTCTTCATAATTTTCTCAAAAGTGAAAAATGGTCATCTTCTCATCAACTGATCTCACTACTATCCACATAAAATCATTTGAATAACTTAGTTATATATATGGATTCATAGACATAATTTCCTTCATGAAATGCTCGATCTTTAGGTTGAGACAAAACTTTATATTTCCAATGTTTTTCATCTCAAGCTCTTCGCTTAAGGAATTTATAATCTTTGGAAGCTCATCAGGAGTTCCAATAATGTTCATAAACCAAATAATGACAAATTCATATTCAAATATCTCTATATAAATTCATGAACATATAACATTATTATTAAAATATCATTTCAACAGATATTCATTAATCAAGAGATCACCTAACTCGTGATAGTATATAAAGTAAATATCAAAAATATGCTTTCAATAATAAAATATTATAAAAAGAATATAATTATAAAATAATATAATATTTTCTTAGCCATAAACATCATTAAAATTATTATACCATATGTATTGAGATTTCGTTAATCCATATAGAAATCTTGAATATATTTCTCACGGTCTCGATTTTCTTGCTTCAAGCATTTTTTCAGTATTTCATGGATATCATTATCCAATAATCTATATAGAGCTCTATATAATTTGATTGAGTAAATTTCTCAAGAATTTAACTTTATGCTTCAAGCAATTAAAATCCTTTAGGGATTTTCATACAAATATCTATATCAAGTTAGCATATAAATATACAGCCATTAATTCAATAGACGCATTTAGAATTTTCATAAATTTCCAGACTAATCAAATATCAAATTATAATTGTATCCACCACATGAGGGTATTTATCCTCATAATCAATGTCAGTTCTTTGTGAAAAAATATGTGCAACAAGTTTGCTTTATATCTCATTATCCATTTTAATTTCGCACAAATACATATTTGTATTCTACTGGCTTGACATCTCTTGATGCCCATATTACAATTTCAAAATTTACTTTCTAAGTAAATTTAAATGCCACATGTATTGTTCTATTTTGGTCAATCAATTCTATGTCTATATTGTCAATAGACTAAACTCAAGATCCTCATTATTTTTTATAATTTCAAGTGCTATATTATATAAATATTATTGACATTTCTTTTATATTAGTTCCATATTTGTCCTGATATGACGTAATTTATAGAAATCTCATAATCTTCATTGATTTCAGGTACCTAAATTTCTTCGAAAAACTCATTAGTCATGTATAGGATCTCTTTTAGAATTTACTTTTCTAGAACTTGACCATTTTGAATATTTGCTCCTTTACTTTTCTAAGATTTTTATCCTTGGCACCGATTAGTCTACCACGCTTCAGGCGTGCCTTAGACTCATTAGTATAAGCAGTTTGTCCTTCAGGGACTTTAATTCTAATAGGAGCATTTACAACTAATATGTGAGATTTAGTTATCTCCTTTTTGGATCAGTAAATATATCTGACAATTAATTTGCAATATTTTGTAAATTAATTATCTTTTAAACTTTTAAATTTACACTACCTTATATGAGGATCAAGATATAATAACGATAATTCTTTTCCTAATCAATTATTCTTCTACTTGCTCATTTTCTCCCCCTAGCAAATTTGGCATTTGATAAATGTCTCATAAAAAAATTCTAGACATTCAACAATAGACAAATTTATAACCGACATATTTTCCAACTTTCTTTGAGGACCCATCTTAGTGCATTGTAGTCGATCAATTAGAATATATACCGCACATTTAAAAATTCATTAATGGGTAATATTTAGTTCCTGATCCAAAACCAATTATAAAGGGGAAAACATATGGTAACTTATTGGCCTGATGCAAGTAAATGCTACTACATATAATAACATGTCCCTCTATAATAAGAGGGAGCTTTGTTCTCATAATAATTGTCTTGCGATTTTTTGTAATCATTTAATAAATGATTATACTAAATCAATTTGAGCATAAATAAAAGCAACAACTGGTTGCCCTATAATTATAACACATGTCATAATTATTAAAGGCCTGATGTGTAAATTTACTATCATTCTCAAGATAAATTAGCTTAATAGCATAATCTGGAAATTGTGTGCTTAATCAAATAATTTATGCAAATAATCTTGCAAACTTCAGGTTACAAGTTAATAATAATATTTGCAAACTCCAGATTGCAAATTAATAATCATGTAACTGTTGCGGAATTTAGCGTGGTAATGGATAAATATTTATCCATTACCACGCTAAATTCCGCAACAAATTGGTATCAGAGCGTTGTAATATTTATTTGGATTTCACAACATGGCTTCTGTCATGAAATTTGATGTTGAGAAGTTTGATGGAAAAATCAGTTTTGGCATTTGGCGAGTTCAGATGATGGCCGTTCTCACCCAGCATCGGTTGAAAAAGGCCCTTGCAGGAAAGGCGAAAAAGCCGAACACCATGTTGGATGAAGATTGGGAAGAGTTAGATGAAAAAGCCTTGTCAGCAATCCAACTTTGTTTATCCAAAGAAGTTCTGCGAGAGGTTATCAAGGAGGATACAGCTGCAGGTTTATGGCTTAAGTTGGAGTCATTGTATATGACGAAGAGTCTTGCCAACATTATTCGTCTCAAGGAGCGCCTCTATACCATTAAGATGGTCGAAGGTACACCCATTCAAACTCACCTTGATGAGTTTAATTCCATCATAGTTGATTTGGAAAATTTAGATGTTGAAATTAATGATGAAGATAAAGCTGTTTTGTTAGTTTGCTCACTCCCCCGATCTTACCGTAACTTTAAAGATATTATGTTATACGGTGGTAATGAGACCCTAACCTTTGATGATGTCAAACAAAATCTCTTGTCAAAAGAAAAATATGACTATGAGAATAATTCAAAGGATGAAGCTGAAGGGTTAATTGTTAGGGGGAGAACTATGGATCACAGTAGTAGCAGTAGAAGTAAATCCAGATCAAAGTCTAGAGGCCGAGATAATAAGAAATTTTGTCGCTATTGCAAGAAAAAGGGACATGTAATTTCAGAATGTTTTAAGTTGAAAAATAAGCAGCAAAAGGGCGAAAACAATAATCAGAAGAATTCAGAAAATTCAGCTGAAGCAAGTATTGCACAAAAAGAGTCTGAAGGTGAAGTTTTGTCTGTTACTGATTTTGGAACTAGATCTAAAACGGAGTGGATTCTAGATTCTGCTTGTTCCTATCACATGTGTCCCCATAAAGATTGGTTTACTACTTATGAATCTGTTGATTGTGGTATTGTCTTAATGGGGAATAATGCTCAGTGTAAAGTTGTAGGAAAAGGAACAATTAGAATTAAAATGCATGATGGCATGATTAGAACTTTAACCGGTGTTAGACATGTTCCTGACTTGAAACGGAACCGTATCTCTCTTGGCACCCTGGAGTCCCTTGGGTGTAAATATGCAGCTGAAGGTGGAGTTCTAAAGGTCTCTAAAGGTGCTCTTATTTTAATGAAAGCTAACAGATCTGGAAGCTTGTACGTGTTGCAGGGATCTACTGTTACAAGTTTTGCGGCTGTATCATTATCTATGTCAGATTCAGACGTCACAAAATTATGGCATATGCGACTTGGCCATATGAGTGAAAAAGGAATGACCATCCTGAGCAAGAGAGGTCTTTTGTGCGGTCAGAATATCGGTAGGTTGGAGTTCTGTGAACATTGCATTCTCGGTAAACAGAAAAGATTAACTTTCGGTACCGAAATTCATAGAACCAAAGGTACTCTTGACTATATTCATTCAGATCTTTGGGGACCCTCACGTGTTCCTTCAAAAGGAGGACATCGTTACATGCTGACCATTATTGATGATTTTTCTCGTAAAGTCTGGGCTTATTTTTTAAAGCAAAAAGATGAATTTTTTTTTTACTTTTAAGAAGTGGAAGATTTTGATGGAAAACCAGACAGGGAAGAAGGTCAAGCGACTCAGGACCGATAATGGTCTAGAATTTTGTGGAGGTGATTTCAATGCATTCTGCGAAAATGAAGGCATTGTGAGACACCGTACGGTTGCCAGTACGCCTCAACAAAATGGAGTTGCAGAACGGATGAACAGGACATTGATGGAGAGAGTTCGTTGCATGCTCTCTAATGCTGCCTTGCCTAAAGAATTTTGGGCCGAAGCTGCATCTACCGCATGTTATTTGGTGAATCGTTCCCCACACACATCACTCGACTTCAAGATTCCAGAGGAAGTTTGGTCAGGTAATCCTGTTGATTATTCGAATTTGAAAATTTTTGGATGTCCTGCATATGCACATGTAAATCAGGGAAAATTAGAGCCTAGAGCTCGAAAATGCATATTTATTGGTTATGCATCTGGTGTGAAAGGGTATCGCTTGTGGTGTCCTGAACTTAAGAAAGTAATTATCAGTAGGGACGTTACTTTCAATGAAAATGTGCTAATTCTCCCTGAAAAAGAAACTGTCAGTTCTTCTCCTTCTGACACAGGTGATTCGAAGAAAACCGACGAGAAGGTGGAGCTTGAGTTTGAAATACCAACTCCTAGCAAAGAGAATATTTCCTCATCTCCGATCACATCGGAGGTTCCTGATTCCACTGAACCAGATCGTCGTGAAAACTATTCTATTGCCAGAGATAGACCCAGGAGAGAAATCAAACGGCCTGAAAGATATAATGAAGGGAATTTGGTTGCTTATGCTCTTGCTGTTGCAGAGGATACAGTTGAAGGTGGAGAACCTCACACATACTCTGAAGCAATCTCATGTCCTAATTCTTCTGAGTGGCAAGTTGCGATGCAAGAAGAAATTGAATCTCTGCACAAGAATGATACTTGGCAGTTGGTGAAATTGCCAAAAGGCCAAAGAGTTGTAGGCTGTAAATGGGTCTATAAGAAGAAAGAAGGCAATCCCGGAGTTGAAGATGCAAGATATAAAGCACGTTTAGTTGCTAAAGACTACACTCAAAAACATGGTGTAGACTTTAATGAAGTGTTTTCTCCTGTTGTTCGTCACACTTCTATACGTGTACTTCTTGCCCTTGTTGCCTTGCAGGATCTTGAATTAGAACAACTTGATGTCAAGACTGCTTTCTTACATGGAGAGCTCGAGGAGCAGATTTATATGCAACAACCAGAAGGATTTGTTGTTCCTGGAAAAGAAGACTATGTTTGTCACTTGAAGAAGTCTCTTTATGGACTAAAACAGTCCCCAAGACAATGGTACAAAAGGTTTGATTCCTTTATGGTTGAGCATGGGTATTGTCGTAGTCAGTATGATAATTGTGTTTATCACAAGAAGTTTTCAGATGGATCTTTTGTCTACTTATTGTTATATGTTGATGACATGCTAATTGCTGCTCGTGATAAGTCACTAATCAAAGAATTGAAAGATCAGTTGAGCAGTGAATTTGAGATGAAAGATCTTGGTGCTACAAAGAAAATTCTTGGTATGGAGATTCATAGAGACCGATCAGTTGGAAAATTGTATTTATCTCAAAGAAATTACATTGAGCAGGTTCTTGAGAGATTCAACATGAATAACTCAAAACCTGTGAGTACTCCTCTTGCAGCTCATTTTAAATTATCATCTGATTTTTGCCCTCAGTCTAATGAAGAGAAAGAGCAATTGTCACATGTGCCCTATTCTAGTGCAGTTGGTAGTCTTATGTATGCTATGGTATGCACTAGACCTGATCTTGCACAGGCAGTTAGTGTTGTGAGCAGATATATGAGTAATCCAGGTAAAGAACATTGGCAAGCAGTTAAATGGATATTTCGCTACTTGAAAGGTTCTGTGGACACTGGATTGGTTTTTGATAGGAATAAGGTGACACCGAATATTGTTGTTGGATATGTTGACTCTGATTATGCAGGTGATCTTGATAAGAGAAGGTCTTTGTCAGGTTATGTATTTACTTTATGCAATTCTGCCATTAGCTGGAAAGCTAGCCTCCAGTCCATTGTGGCACTGTCAACTACGGAGGCAGAATATATTGCAATCACGGAAGGAGTCAAAGAAGCAATCTGGTTAAGAGGTTTGGTTACTGATCTTGGTTTAACCCAAGATGTTGTTACTGTATTTTGTGATAGTCAAAGTGCTATTCATTTAACTAAAAATCAAATGTATCATGAAAGAACCAAGCACATTGATGTGAGGCAATATTTTATTCGGGATGTTGTGGCAGATGGGAAGATCATCGTGAAGAAAATTGCTACAACTCATAATCCTGCGGATATGCTCACGAAACCAGTCCCAAATCTCAAGTTCAAGCATTGCTTGGACTTGATCGGTGTTCACCAATTCTAAAGGCCCTTTGGGGCATGGCGAGAAAGGAATATGCACATCATTTTGTAAGGAGATCATCTTAGAATTTAAGTCAAGGTGGAGATTGTTAAAATTGCCTTATAATTCTAAGATTCACACTACTAGTCCTTTGGTGGCTAAGAAACATGTTTCTCATGGCTTATTCTAGTCTTTTGGTGGCTTCAATGTTGGTTCACATTACTAGTTTTTTGGTGGCTTCAATGTTTCACACTACTAGTCTTTTGGTGGCTAAGAAAATTCAATATTGGGTGGCAATGTTGGTGAGCTAACTTGGACTAGGATGGCACATCTTCAACAATGGAAGGAAGACTTGAAATTTGTTCACATGGTGATACACCTCTATATAAGGCAACCTTGCTTGGAGCACATTTAGAAGATCAAACAAGTGAAATTCATCCAAGAGAGAAATCCTCCAAGAGCATTTCTCTAAAACTATCCACTCTCTTCATATACCACCTTTTCATATATATACACACTCTTGCCATATTCATTGAGTGTAGTGAGGTGTTATCTTGAGTGTATTTTTGTGTGGGTGTAAAATCACTTGTATCTCCATATTTTTCATAGTGCATTTACTTCTCTCTCGCCTCGTGGTTTTTTCCCTCTACATTGGAGGGTTTCCACGTAAATCTTGTGTCTCTTCCATTTATTATTTTACTTCTCATTTTATCATCAATTATCGAAACTAAATATTTATCCATTACCACGCTAAATTCCGCAACAGTAACTATCTTTTGGATGCATCCATACAATATCCAAACAATCCACAGATGAATTAATCAATAATTCCACTTTATATATTCTAAAAAAATGCAAGCAGTTCAATTTGAACTTTTGGTGATTGCTCAATAATCTTTGAGAATAAACTAAACATGAAAAATTCAATAGGTTTGAAGAAACTTCTGGTTCTTCAATAAATATCTACATAAGGATAAGATTTCTTTTTTCACATTATTATTGATCGGGATAGTCCAATCGATCATACCAAATAATAAAGTACTCGGATTTGCAAACTTCTAGTTTACAACCATATTTATTTAAATTATTATCTATACAGATTTTAATGAATATATTTGGAAAAATGCATAAACTTCATTCATTTAAGTAGTAATACTTGCTCTTCTAGAGTCTTTAAATAGTTTTTTACTACTAAAACCAAATTTGCATTTCAATATTTTAGTGTACAAGTACGTAACCAATATCCATATAAGACACATTTATTTGTATCACTTATTGTATTCACTTCAGAAAAAGCATCAAATCTAATTGGATGGATCTCATTATTTCCATGTCCATTATTATATATTATTATTCCATTCACTTCATGGAATTAAGCAAATACAATTAAGCGAGTTTCGGATATTTATTAAGAGCTCTTTATTTTGCTTAATGATAAAAGGACATGAAATAAATTCAAAGTTTCTCTTAAAACTTCTCTCAATATTATTACTTCAAGAGCATATTCGAGGTATAAATATCATTGATAATTTTAGATCAATGGTTGATATCGTTCTAAATACACTAACGACAATTATTAATTATATTTAAAAATAAATCAATCAGTTCTGAAAATTGATAACATATAAATAATTCATGACATATAATTTTTTTCCGTAGTATAAAGGCTGTAATTTGACATAGTAATAAGTATTAAAACAAAACAAAATAATTATATTAACCAAATAACAAATCAAATGACAGATGAAGTATACTACAATACATACACTTCTCAAATTATAAAAACTAACTAACCAAAACCGTGACAAAGATATAATTATTAATTACTACAAACTGACGATTAAAAAAAGAAAAAGAAAAATAGGCATGTGAAGCCTATTACAGATCAAAAACACATTCTAAAAAAAAAAAAAAAAAAAAGAAATATTCTTAAGAGCTAACGTTATTATACACACACAATAACGAATTGATTATATACATGATCCCTAAAAGTTATTGATATACGTACGAAGTCTAAACGAAATCTAATACACAGTCAAAATATTAAATTTTTAACTTTAAAATTTAAAAGTTAATATACACACAAAACGAAATCTAAAATTTTATTTCTTGAATTGATTATATTAAATAATTAACCATAATAATGCACAGGGAATTACCTATCACCATGAATAAATTAAGATACTTAAACCTTAACTTTAGTTTTCGCAAACCAAAAGTTATGCTCTTTTTAAGTGATTTGATTAAGAGAGCGATAGAATGAACAAAAATTTGCAACGGTAGATAACATGTTATAAAATAATATATAACTAGAGAGAAGCAAGAGAAGGAATAAAGAGCAGAACATGTGAGAGAATACGGGAGTATATTTATTATTGATGAGAAACTACATATATATAGTTACATAAGTGCACAATTACATAAGTGGAACTTCCTGCACTAATGAGGAAGATAGAGTTCGCAATAATTAAGAATTCAGACTTTTAACATCCACTTATTTTATAATAAAAAAACCAAACAATCGCAATTTTGTTTTATTTAGAAAAAAATATTGGAAAACTCAATTTTACTTCGTTATGAACTACGGCTTGGAAGTCTTGAAATCGAGAGAGATGTTTCAAGGACTGTTTTGGTTTTGTTAAGAATTGGGCCCTGGACCAGATTAATCAAATTCAATTACTAGTTCATTTAATGTTTGGGCTTATATTGAATTTAGCTTATACTTAACACAAAATGGTTTAAGTCATTTTAGTTGGTTTACTCTCCTCGTTATATGTCATTTACTTAAGGGTAATTTTAGTAGATGTCACATTTTGAAACTTACATTTAGAGAATGTCAGTTTGACTTTTCACATTGTCAGTTTGGATTTGTTTTTACTTTTATGCCTTTTTTTTTATTTTGTTAAGCATTAGTTTGTTAGTAAATCAGAATTTTAATCGCTTTGTGTTTCCTTTTTTATTAATTTTCTATTTTTACTATCAGTATTTTAATTGCTTAATATTTCCTTTAGTATGAGTTTCATAGTTTAATGCTGCCATTTTTTTTTTTTTTTTGTGCTGCCGTTTTTTTAGCCAGCTCTTCTTTTCTTTGTTTCGTTTCTTCTTTTTCTGCCAGGATCCTTTAAGTGTTATTATTATCAATTTAGATTGAATTATTAAAGTGTAATCGTTTTAAGTTATGTAGATCTTGGTTTGTCATATATATATATCTCAATATGTTTACCAATATAAAATATCATACATGTATACCATATTTGCTTTTATTACTTCAAGAAGTCGAATTATATCTAAGAAAGAGATAATATGCAGATGAATTCAAATCTTAAAATGTTCACACTTCATACTTCAATAAGGTACTTTAAACAATAAAACAAGCAATTTATTAAAAGTTGAGATGTTCTTAAAAAAAAGATATTTCTTTTTCATCAATAAAGAATGTGATCTCATTCGGATATTTATTCTTTGCTTGCATGTAGATCAACTGCCGTATAAACTTGGCAGGGAATACTTCTGGGTAGTTGATCATTAGAAATTTACCGAATGGAGCTTGCTTGAAGAGTTTCAACTGACATTTTGTTAACTTCTCTGTTATATCGTCAATTACTTTGAAGCTACACTGGTTGTTCAACCGCACTTTATGGTCCCATTTATTTTTTAGTCTAGCAAAATTTTCCTGCATGTTTTTTAATATATTGCATTCGTTAATGGTATATATTCATATTTTGCTTTTTTATATATGCTGTAGATATAGGTAGATAAAATTATACCTCCTGTGGTTGGTTTCCTTTCTTCTTTGCTTTGGTTGATGGTATACCAGTCCTAGCTTGCTTTGTTTTGGTAGGTGTTTCTTTTTATGGCATTTTTGTTTTTGCCATATTGTTTTTATGTCATGCTGCAAACATATCAATATCTAGTTAATAATAGTTAAATCTACAAATCATGCATGATTTAGTGTATATGCATATCTACTGCAATACAGTTATTTATACACGTTGTTTAATTTTTACAAATTATTCAAATATATCAATTTGATTCTCATCAAGTCATACAACAATATACCACATATATATATGTGAGTGTGCACGCGCGCGCGCCCGTGTATTTCATGTATTTACTATCCCAAATAGCATCAAATTGCATAATGGGTTTATAGAGATTTATATATTTACGGTATTTACAGTTGACTACCATTCCATCAATTTGCACAATGACTTACAATATACACATATATTTACTGTATTTACATTCGATTAAGATAGTCATATCTTTTGTATTTTTATCAGCAGAAGATACCAATCCTTGAACACTGATTTACCTAATTCCGATAGTTACTGTACTTACAGTACCCAAACATGCATCTATATATTTCAATCAGGTTATAAATGTGTATGTAATCATAGTCTAAATCGTGTATATATGAATATATACCACAGTTCAGTTATTTTCACACTCACATATCAATGAGCATTTGTTGTTGAATGGTTTTTTTATATATACCGTATTTACAGTAGCCAAACATATTTCTATATTTTAAAGTACCTGTAGAAATTAAAGGAAAGAATATGTTTTATTTCTTTCAATTGTGTTATATTTTTTCAACCTCTGCTCCACTATATATATACAAAAATTGTTCCAATATAGGAAGTAATCTAAATAGGAATAACCCTAAACTAGGAAACATAATCTTTACACTAATTAGGAATAAACCTAAACTAGGAAACACAATATTTACTTTAATCACAAAGATTTCAACACTCCCCCTCAAGTTGGTGCATAGATATTACTTATGTCCAACTTGCAAACTAAAGTATGAAACAACTTGCTATGCAAACCCTTTGTGAAAACATCAGCTAGTTGCTCTTTTGAAGCTATATAGGAGACGCTTATAAAACCTTCAACTATCTTCTCTTTTATAAAGTGACGACCAATCTCTATGTGCTTAGTTCGATCATGCTGGACTGGATTGTTCATAATACTGATGGCTGCTTTACTATCACAAAATAAGGATATATTTGTTGTTTCAACCAACTTTAACTCTTCCATTAATCTGCGCAACCATAGAAGTTCAAAGATTCGCTGTGCCATAGCTCTATACTCAGCTTCTGCACTGGACCTTGCAACAACAGCCTGCTTCTTGCTTCTCCATGTGACCAGGTTTCCTCCAACAAAAACACAATAACCTGAGGTTGATCTCCTGTCATTAAGGGAACCAGCCCAATCCGCATCTGTATAGCCTGTTATTGTTAAATGGCCATGTTTAGAAAATAAAAGTCCTCTACCTGGAGCTGATTTTAAATATCTCAGAATCCGATGCACTGCTTCTAAATGAGACTCCTGAGGGTCATGCATGTACTGACTCACTAAACTTACAGCATAGGCAATATCTTGTCTAGTATGGGCAAGGTAAATCAACCTTCCAACCAATCTCTGATACCTGCCAACGTGAACTGAACTTCTCACTCCAGCTTGAAGCTTATGATTAGCTTCAATAGGTGATTCTGCAGGTTTACATCCTAACATACCAGTTTCTTTAAGGAGATCAAGGATATAGTTTCTCTGAGAAATAAAAATCCCTTTTTCTAACCTGGCAACTTCTATCCCAGGGAAATATCTCAACTTTCCCAAATCCTTAATCTCAAACTCCCTAGCTAACAAATTTCTCAAGTGAGTCATTTCTTCTTCATTATTTCCAGTCATCACTATATCATCAACATACACAATAAGCAACGTGATCTTACCTTCATGATGTTTAATGAATAAAGTATGATCAGCATCGCTCTAAATATACCCAAAGGAAAGAATAGCTTTACTAAATCTTTCAAACCATGCTCTTGGTGATTGTTTTAGCCCATATAATGACTTCTTCAGCTTGCAAACTTTTCCTCTAGTTTTGTCATCATCAAATCCAAGAGGAATCTCCATATACACCTCTTCTTTCAAATCACCATATAGAAAAGCATTTTTAACATCAAATTGATGTAACTCCCAGTTAAGATTGACTGCACAAGACAACAAAATTCTGATTGTGTTCATCTTGGCTACAGGGGCAAATGTTTCCTGATAATCAACACCATAGGTCTCGCTGAATCCTCTGGCTACCAATCTAGCCTTGTACCTCTCAATTGAACCATCTGCCCTATGTTTAACTGTGAACACCCATTTACATCCAACTGGCTTCTTTCCTGGTGGAGGAGTTACAAGATCCCATGTCTCATTTTTTGCCAAAGCTCTCATCTCCTTAACCATTGCAGCCTTCCATTTTGAATCCTGTAATGCCTCTTGCCAATCCTGCGGTATAGAAATAGAAGAAACAGACAAAACAAAGGCTCTATAGGAAGGGGACAGAGCATTGTAGGAGATGAAATGGGAGATGGGATGTTTAGTGCATGTTCTAACTCCTTTTCTAAGAGCAATAGGGATATCAAGGTCATTGTCAGAAGGGCTAAAATCAAGATTAGGATCAGAATCAACAGGAATTAAAGAAGACTCACCAAATTCTTGCTCTTCTATATCTTCAGGGATTGAAATTGGAGAGGATGGTTGATCAGAAGTCTCATGCTCCATGGTTGTATCTGTATTAGTCTGTCGTATGTAGGTTTTCAAATCAGGTCTATCCAATCTTCCTAAAATTTGGGTGGTTGCTCTCTTTTACTATCTATGTCTACAGAAATCTCCCCTTGGAAAGAAATGTCATCCATCACCTCTTCCATCTGATATTTCTCCCCCTGAAGAGGTGACTGGGAAGAAAAATAAGATTCAAACTCTCGAAAGGTAACATCCATACTCATAAAGTATTTCCTGGAAGAAGGATGATAACACTTGTATCCTTTTTGAGTAGTAGAGTAACCAACAAACACACACTTCAAGGCTCTAAGATCTAATTTGCTGAGACCATTCTGATGAACAAAGCAAACACATCCAAAGACTTTAGGAGGTACAATATAAGAGTTTTTTCCTTAAAGAACCTCTAATGGAGTTTTAAAATTCAAAGTACAAAGAGGCATACGATTGATAAGGTAAGCAGCAGTCAAAATAGCATCCCCCAATATGGTTTGGGAAGATTCATAGTGAACATAAGGGACCTAGCAACTTCCAGTAAATGCCTATTTTTCCTTTCCGCTACTCCATTTTGAGCACTAGTATTGACACAACTAGTCTGATGGATAATACCATTAGAATCTAAATAGGTACGAAAATCTGCATTCATGTATTCAGTACCGTTATCAGTTCTTAGGATTTTAACATGCGCATCAAACTGAGTACAAATCATTTTATGGAAATTCTGAAAACATGAAAAAACTTCATTTTTTGTTTTCATCAAATAAACCTAAGTCAATTTAGTACAACAATCAATAAAGGTCACAAACCATCTATAACCAGAAAGAGAGACAGTTTTAGTAGGACCCCAAACATCAGAATGAATAGTAGCAAAAGGAATCAAATTTTTATTATTAATCGGAGAATAAGAATGACTGGTGTGTTTGGCAAGTTCACAAGCATCACATACTAATGAATTAAAATCACATTTAGCAGACAAAGTGGGAAATAAACGTCCTAAAACAAAAAAAAAAAAAAGGATGTCCTAATCTCTTATGCCATTGAATAACTTCATCGGAAGGATTTCTAGAAGTTCCTAACAAAGCTTGACTGGTACTCGAATTTGAAAAATGACAAACGTCATCCAACAGATACAGTCCATCGCGCAAGCTACCACTGTCAATCATTCTCCCCGTGTTCAGTTCCTGAAATATACAATGGGTCGAGTAAAAAGTTACTTTGCAATTAAGTGCTTTTGTGATTAAGCTGACAGATAATAGAGTAATAGGAAATCTGGGAACATGAAGAACATGGGAGAGTTTAATATTGGAAGTACAGTCAATAGAACCTGTGCCAACAATTGGTACTAAGGAGCCATCCGCAATGCGAATTTTGTCTGTGCCTTGATATTTAGAATATGTGAGGAAATGTTTTCTAGAGCCTGTTGTATGTTTATTTGCTCCTGAATCTATAACCCAAGAGGGTTTTGCAATTTTTGCAGAAAGGTAAGGAAAGCATTACCTGAATTAACAAAATTGGAGGCCACAGTTTGAGTTGAGGACGAATCAAGCTGTGACAATAATCATTTCAGGGACTGAATCTCCTTATTAGAAAAGCTTCCAACAGTAGATGGTTCCTCAGATAAAGCTCCGCTATCAGATATGTGTGCCTGTGGTTTAGAAGAACCGACCCGCTTTCCTCCACGCACTTTAGTTGGGCGTCCATGTAATTTCTAGCAGAACTCCTTAGTGTGCCTGTTCTTACCGCAATAGTCACAAAATAATTGATCTCTATCTGAAGAACTATTCTTTGCAGCCTGGATATGTTCTCTTGCAGAATTAGCAATCAACCCTACTTTGTCAATGGTAGATCTGTGAACCATAGCGTTCCTTCTAGTCTCCTCTTGTTGTACAAATGAGTATGCTTGTCGTAAGGATAGAAAACGATCTCGTCTAAGAATTGAGACTCGAATCTAATCATACTCGTTATTTAGGCCAGCCAGAAAATCATACACACGTTCTACTTCAATCAACTTCTGAACTTGAGTCGCATCATCAGTACATCTTGCTTGAAAGTCTTGATAATAATCTAGTTCCTGCCATAACCCACTGAGTTCAGCAAAATATGGTCAGATCTCCCTGCTTGTTTTCATGAACTTTCTGTCGCAATTCATACCTCTGAGCATAGTTTTCAGTTTGTGAATACGTCTGTGAAGCAGCATCCCATATCTTCTTAGCTGTATCAAGAAGCAAATATCCTCGGGAAATAGTTGGCTGCATAGAATTTATTAACCAAGACATAATAAGAGAATTCTCGAATTTTCATTTGTTAAAATCCGGATCTGTCGAAAATGGTTTAGTCACTCCACCATCAAGATATCCTTGCAAACCTCTTGCTTCAATAAATAATAAACAAGACCAAGACCAAGACCAAGCCAGGTAGTTTGTTCCATCTAACTTCACTAGACTAATCTGAAGTGAGAGACTCTCTGAGTGAAAACTTATATCCACCTTCTTTTCGTCACCCATACTGTCAGATTAAAAAAAAATTCAAACAGCAGTGGCAGAAATACACTGGAAAAAAATGGAAAAAATTCCAAACGCAAAACTGGTGCTGAAGAACAGTAGGGGAAAATCGCCACGACAAGTCAAGCTCGTCGGAACAAGAAACGTCAACGAAGCTCGCCGGAAACAGCCGCATGCGCCGGAGCGTGAAGAATGGCCGAAATCTTCTGGAGGCGCTTGTGCACACGCGCGTGGTCGAACGGCGACGCGGCTTGGATGGAGGGCCGATCGGCGATCCCTCTTCCTTCTGAGCTGGGCGGTGACGGCCAACTCCCACTCCCGGCGGTACTGTGTGTATCTCAGCCCTATTTCAAACTGAAACCATTGCCGAAAAATTCACGGCAATGGCTCTAATACCATGTAGAAATTAAAGGAAAGAATATGTTATATTTCTTTCAATTGTGTTATATTTTTTCAACCTCTACTCCATTATATATATACAAAAATTGTTCCAATATAGGAAGTAATCTAAATAGGAATAACCCTAAACTAGGAAACATAATCTTTACACTAATTAGGAATAAACCTAAACTAGGAAACACAATATTTACTTTAATTACAAAGATTTCAACAGTACCAATTAACCAATATGTATATATATACTGTATTAGCTGTAGCCAAACAACCCTTCAATTTTGACACTCATTTACCAAAATCTAACTAAATATTTTCTTTATTTTTACATTATAAAAAAATGCTCACTTACAACCCTCTATTAGAACTAGAGAATATATTTGTGAGGTTTTTTAACCTCAATTTTTGTTACAAACTATATAAGAAAGATGTCCGTACAATATCAATCATCAATTTGCCCAAATAAACCCATAAAATCTTTTTTTTTTTTTTTTTTTTTTTGTTGTAGATCTGTGTACATACTTGATGAAATAGAACTCATATTTTCACATGCATTCTCATTATTAGTAAAAACATGGGTACTAACCTTTGAATCTCAGAGAATGGTGGCGACTTGGTGGAGTTTAGTTGCAAAATATTTCCTTTCTTGTCGTTTTTCTTCTCTTAAACGAATTGAGGTAGGGTTTTTTTTCCTAAAGATTGGCTGAATGGCGGTTGAAGATAATGTAAATCGCAGTTGGAAATCGCATGATATTGAGGGATTTCCCAAGGATCTTGCCGATTTTTCCAGAGCGATTGTAGATATGGAGAAGTGGGCTGCTGTCAGGTTTTCTTTTCTATTATGTGAGTTGCATTAGTTATGGGTTAGGGATAGTAACACTGTGTTCTTTAACAAGTTGGGTGGTTGATGGGAAGAGATTACTTTTGATATTTTTAAATTATTTTTTACCAAATGTGTTAGTTTCTCAATTTTTGATATTTTATGACATTTAATAAAATATGAAGCCTTGATTATGACATTTGCCTAAGAGCCATTTACTTAATGTATATTTATCCAATGCAAAAAAATCTAGGTGTTAGCATTAAATGATTTAAATCGAAAAATTAAATCAAACTGCACTAAACGCCAGTTTTGAATGATTTATCTTTTGAAAAGGTTTGGTTTGGCTAATAATTTATTAAACCGCTTTCAAAATAATTTGGTTTGGTGTAAACCGTTTAAACTAAATCAGACTGCATTAATATTCTATGATACCATTGTTTTAATTTAATTATTATATATTTTGTCTAATTTGAAACTTTGAAAATACACCTTGTGAACGTGACAACTTTTCTATGTCATTTCTTATGTTCTTAATGCTATAGTATTGAAAGAAATTTATTTGTTTTATAGATAAGTTCTTATTGGTAAGTTACACTTTGGTGGATCACAAATATTAATTATATATAATCTTATTGTTTTTGTAAATTTAAATGCAAAAACTGATATTTTATATGTTATACTTTATATTATCGAACGATTGATTATTTTTTGCTAGTTATATTTTTTTCTTATGTTATATATGATAAGTCATATACGAATTCATTATGTTGTTTAATTATAATTAAAATAATTATTAAATTATTTTAATGGCATCAAATTGCAAATCAGATCCTAACCAAAGCATTTAATCAATGAAATCAAACTAAATCAAACCGCACCGTGGTGCGGTTTGATTTAGTTTGATTTCATTGATTAAATGCTTTGGTTAGGATTGAAAAATCTATAAACCGTAATATTTAGATATTTAACTTTGAGAGGAAAGTAAGGAGGAGAAATGATTTTATTTATTTATTATTATTATTATTTTTTTTTTTTTTTGTATAACAAACTCCCAACAGTGCCTTTCCAGACATTATACTCGTGTTTTCTCTCTTAAAGGTATTGAGGTCACTAACCACCTCAACCAACACCTTGTTGGTGGAAAACCGATTTTATTAATAGTAAAATTATGAATTTAACCTTTACTTTTTTTTCTCCAAAACATACAACAAATAGGGATAAATTTATAGTTCTAATTATTTCTTCTAACTTTTCTTCAAATTGCAGAGAAAATTGTATATGGATCGCATAATTTTTCTCAATTTTCTTTCCTTTCATATTTTTCATCAATTCAAACATAACGTAAATTAATGGTATATGTAATTGCAATGGATAGAATTCACCCAAACAAATAATTAGTAGAGCTAATAGCAATCAAGTTATTTAAAGGAGCCTCAACTAAAAGCATGGCCATATTACAGTTCCCAGAACCCGAACCAGTGGTTCGAAACCGGTCCGAACATGAACCAAAATCGATGGGAACGGGAATCGTTCCGAACCGGAACTGAAACCGCAGGTATACAGTTCAATTTCGATTCTAATATTTTGGGAACTGCAAACTGACAGTTCCAAAAACTGGTCGGAACCGGATAGAACTACTGGTTTTCCTGCGGTTAGAACTGCCGGTTCGAACCGGTCGAACCGGCGGTTCTAGCCGTTACAAACTGTCAGCAGCCTTTTTTTAAAAAAAAATTTGTTATGAAATCTCTTAATTACCCCTCCCAACAACTATAAACGGCTACATAATGGCTAGTTTCAAGGGTATTTGTGGAAAAATGATTTTTTAGATTTATTATAAATACCTCATTCCATTCCGTTTATAATTTCCTCACACAAAAATCTCTATTCTTTCTACACTCTACTACACTCTACTCTATATTATTCTTCTCTACTCTACAATCTCTCTAATTTTCATTCACAATTTATTGTGAATTAATTTTTTCAAATTCCAATCTCTAATTATTCTCTCTAATTTTTTTTATTCAATTTTTCAAATTATATATTATTTTCATATAATGGCAAGTGGAGGAAACTCAAATTCTGCTAAGGGCAAGGGAAAGATTGGAGAAACACAATATTTATCTATCCCTACAAACGACATTTTTGATTTCACTCCCAACCGATTTAATTTTGAGGGATATCTAAATGAAAATATGGAAATTTCAACTCAAGAATCTGAATTTAATAATGAGCAATTACAACGAGAGGAAGAGGAAGAGCAAGAGCAAGGTACACAACTTCTTCGAAGAGCAAGACAAAGTTCCGACATATTCGCCATTCATTTCACACAAAAATTCAAAGGTGACAAAATGTTCTATGTAATTTGCAATTATTGTGCAAAATCTTATATATTTAAACAATCGGGCGGCTATGGATCATTTTGGAAGCATTTGAAGACAAAACATCCAACAAAAATAGGAGTTGATCGGTCTCAAATACAAATTTCTAGGTACGCATCTTCTAACATTTCTTTATTTTAATATTCTGAAAAAAAAAAAGAATTAGCAAAAATGATTTCTATGGAACATTTATCTTTTAGTTTTGGTGAAAAAGTAGGTTTTAATCAATATTGTCAAAAAGTTTTAAATCCTTCTGCTAAAAGAGTGCCAAGAAATACTGTAAAATGAACTATTATTTCTTTATATAAAAAAGGAAAAAAAAGAGTTTTCTAAAATGAAAATTCGTGTTTCAATTTATTGTGATATTTGGAGTGATCATTGGCAAATACATTCTTATATGAGCATTACAAGTCATTGGATTGATAATAATTGGAAAATTCAAAAAATAATTATTGCATTTCATGCTTTTGATAATAAACATACTGCAAATAATATTTATAGAATAATTGTTTCAATTTTAGATGAATATACGTTGACAAAAAAATTTTTTCAATTTCATTTGATAATGCTTCTGCTAACACTAAATCAATTATTGAACTTAAAAATATTTGTGAACCAAATATTGGTGAAAAATTTTTTCATATAAGATGTGTTTGACATATTTTAAATTTATGTTTCTAAGATGGTTTAAAAATTCTTGAATCTTATATTTCTCCAATTAGAAAAGCTATTTCATATTTATGGGGACATCACCAAGTGATGAAAAGTTGGGCCAAATTTTGTAAGGAAAATAATAAAAGACCAAAACGTTTTCTAAGAGATGTTCCAACTCGTTGGAATTCAACATATAAATTATTAAATGAGTCTTTTTCATACAAAGAATTATTGTGCATTTGTTACTAATAATATTGAAGAAATTAATTTATATCCACAAAATTGGGATATTTGTGCAAAAATTTTAGATATTTTAAAAATTTTTAATGATGCTACCTATAAATTTAGTGGGGTTTATTATCCCATAGCTCATTTATTTTTACCTATGTGTATTAATACTATTAGTGCACTCCAAGAATTTGAAAATGATTTTGTATTAAAAGATTGTGTTTTTTCAATGAAAAAAAAAATGGTTATCTTATTTTAAAAATATACCACCCATTTATCTTGTTGCGATTGTATTTGATCCTAAATGTAAAATTGAAGTTTATGTGAATATTTGACTATTTATTATGAATTATTAAATCTTGATATAGAAGATAGTGTTAATAAAAATGTAGTATTGCATGAAGTTAGACAAAATATATAGAATTATATAGTGAATTTGTTCAATTTTCTAGTTCATCTAGTTCTAATTCTTCTCAATTCAATATTTAACAATTTCCAACTCAAAGGTTAAGTAGTGTTGGTGTTGCTGAACGCGTTTTACTACAAAGACAAAAAAGACCAACGGAACCTGGTTCTTTTTCTGAATTTGATAATTATCTAACCACTTCTTTTAAGTTTGGTGATGATTATGCAGATAATAATTTTTTAATTTTAGATTGGTGAAGTCATCACGTCAATACATTTCCAATACTTTTTTTAATTGCAAAACAAGTTTTAGCAGCTCCGGTCTCCACTGTTGTGGTTGAACAACCTTTTAATCAAGAAGGAAACATACTTGATGAAACACGATCTCGTAGGACACCCGATTCACTAGAAGCACAATCATGCGTGGATGTTGGGGTAAGGCCGAACTAAGAGCATAAGAAAATCTAAAGGAAAATGAAGATTTATATGATCTTTAGGATGGGTCCTCAACGGGAACATCAACCAGTGGTGGAAATAGCGAATAAGGTAAAAGGGGTAAAATTGGTACAAGGTAAGTAAGAACTACGTGGGCTTTGATTCCTCTAAACCCCAAGAGGATATGTAGGAAAAAAATTAAGCTCAAGCCCTTTTTTAAAAAAAAAAATTATGTTCCAACTTTTTTAAACAAAAAATAATTTTAGTTGAAGACTTTTTTTAAAAAAATAATTAAGTTCAAGTCTTTTCAAAAAACATAAATTTAATTGAAGAATTTTTTAATTTTTTAAGTGTATTTTTTTTTAGAAATAATTTTCACAAATTTTTAAATTTTGAAAACCGGTCTTCAAAATTTAAAATTTGAAATTATGTGATTCACCAAAAATCGGTTAGAGAACCGACTGGAACCGTCGATTTTGAAACCGTTAAGGAACCAGAACCGAAACCGGAACCATTCGATTCCAAACCGGAACCGAAACCGAAAATTTTCGATTCGGTTCTGGTTCCAAATTTTTTGGAATCAGAACCGTGGCCATGCCTAACCTTGACATCAATAATTGTGTCAGAAATCATAAAAAGGGTAGTGAAATGCCAAATCAAATTGCCACGATCTTCTTCTAAAAAAATCGATCATATGCTTGACTAAAAAAAAGCTTTTTAGCAACCGATTTTTCTATCGCTAAAAATAATCGTTCACTAATTCTATACGGTGAATGTTGGTGTTTAGTAAAATTTTACAGCATTTGCTATTAAAATGTAAAATGATTAAGGGTATATATATATATATATATATATATATATATATATATATATATATATATATATATATATATATATATATATATATATATATATATTAAAGGTAAATATATTATTTTAATTTTAATTTATTATATAAATAGAATAGATTAACTAAATTTTTTATAATAATATAAATAAAATGATAAAAAATAATTTTATTATTAATTATTTTTATAAGGTTAAAAAAGTCCAAATATAATAAAAATACAAATCAATTACTATGTGATAAAAAAAAAAAAAACCTCAAAATGTAACCGGCAGAATCAATATCTACTTGAGACTTCTATCAACTATCAATTGTTGATTTAAAAGTCAACTATTAAGTGTATGAATCAGTTGAACAAAATACCTTCTTAGTAGGAACTGTTTTATTTATATTTCATCAAAACGTTTAAGGGAGTAACGTTTTATAACATTCTTATTCAAACTCTAAACACTCATATAAAAACTGCGTTTCTCAAATTCTAAACACTTATATAAAAGCTACACCCGAAATAATAAAATAGAGAGTGTTTTAACCTAAATTAAAATATTAAACACTATATTAAAAATTATTGCTGGGCAAGGCCTGGTGACATAATCATAGACAAATCTCATTAAAATTCATATATCTTACTACCACTTAAAACAGGGAATATCCAACATGATATACATTGGATTTTTTTTTTTTTTTTTTTTTTGGGGGGGGGGGGGGGGGTGGTGTAAGATCCACAAATAACAAATTGAATGACATAATGGGGTTTTTGTGTTTATTACCTATTATTGATTTAAATGGTGGCAATGCTGCTCTTAGTCTACGATACGACTCATTTTGAATAAGAATATCATCATTAATTAATAAGCGTCACACGCTTGTTGGTGCTTTCCACGAGTTCGCATGCCTACAGGACTTCTATACTGTCACTAAACAAAGATTTTCATCAACTTCTTTTTTTTTTTTTTTTTTTTTTTTTTTTTTTTTGAAAGAGTTCATCAACTTCTTAGAGATACATATTATCTTTAGTTCAATCACTAAGTAAGATTTATGTAGTTTAAACGGCTGAGACGACTAGGAAAATCATACACATTTTTTTCCTTGAATTCAATTAATTAAACAATTAATGTTCGTTTTTATCATTTTAAATGAATAGTTATTTTTACCGAACACTTCTCATTTAAACCGTTATATAAATAGCTATTAGCTAAAGGGTCTATTCAGTAAATTTAATTATTTTTTAGTTGTTAATTGTTTTAGTACCGTTTAGCTGTTAATTGTTTGAATAACTTTTGATAAAATGCTAAATGCTAAACATTGCTTGAGTTAACTTTTTATAAAGCACTACCTTAACCTCTAAAAGCTTGTTCAAAACTTGTGTTACCAAACACTATAAAAAATATCAATCAAAACGCTAAAAGCTATTTAAAAAGCTGTTGTCAAATACAGAGTCAAAAACTAATAGCTAACAACTACTACAGTTACTTACTAAGGGAATTAATATTGCCAAATAGTCCCATTATCTTTAGTTCAATCATTAAGCAAGATATATGTTATCTGAAAAGCTGAAACGACCTACATCAGGGGACTAGAAAAAATTGTTTAGGGGCCAAATAAAAATTTTTAAAATTTTAGAGGCCTAAATATAATTTTTTTATATTTTAAGGGATTAATTTTTTTTAAACAATTTCTTGGGATGCCATGGCCCTTAAGTCTCTACGCCTGTACCCGTAACTTTTGCATTATTGTTAGGACACTGAGAAAGTGTACACTATAGCCCTAAATGGGTTACTTCTTTTCTTTGTTTTTTTGTTTTGAGGTCTGATTGTATTTTACAAGTTAGCTTTCACAATTCATATATAGAATTTTATTTATTTAATTCGATCAAAATCCCACTATCCATTTACCAGAATGGCTTTAGAATGACACTAACTACTTCCATCTTATTCATTTTTACTTATTTCAGTTTGAAATTGAACCAAAATTGATATATTATCATGTTTAAGTTGAGTCCTTGTTTCTGAAAAATAATTCAATATTTTTCTTTTTCATTGAAAAATATTTTCTAATCAACCCATTTCTATTTTTTACTTCGAATATTGAAATTAGTTAAAATAAGCTAAAATTTTCAATTTATAAGACTATCGAAACATATATTTAAATTATAGAAATTCTATATGTTAAATTTTCTTTTTTTTTACTCTTCTTTTAAGCTCTATTGAAATGTATCTTATACCACTTAAGCTACTCCTTATGGGAAGTAAAAATTTATTATTAAATATAAAAAAGAACATAAAAATAGTAAATGGTAGAAGTCACCGGTAATAACTGTGTTGCCGGTGATAATTAGAGGTAATAATAATGACTATCGATGATTGATAAATTAATAAATATGTATTTATAACATTATAATAAATTTATTAATGTTTGGAATTTTTTTCCGTTTAAAAGGGAAGTTATTTTCCCTTCCAAAAAAAAGAAAGTTATGTTCTTCTAATACCACTTAATCTTTTTTTAATAAAAAAATATTCATTTAATAATTTTCGTAAGCATCCCAAAGGTAAGATTATCTAATACTTCTGCTCATATTCTTGTAAAATCCAACAATATTTACATAGGCAATAAAACATTATCCTTCGAGTCAGGGGCGGAGCTCCATTGGGGTCCAAAAGGGCTGTGGCTGACCAAAAAATTTAAAAAAAAAAAAAAAATTATATTTTAATCTTTCAAAATATAGAAACATTACATTTAGCCCTCTAAAGACTTTAAAAAATTTTATTTCGCTTCTCCGATATAATTGTCCCAACTCCCCACTGTTTCTCGTTAGAAATATCCGGTACGGTCTCTACTCATAACACCGTAAAAACTTAATTACATCAATCATGCATAGGTCCTTTATAGTGGAGGATGTAGAAGAAGATACACTTGAAACATATTTTTAGTGGGCCCAAGATAAAAGGAAAACTTCTTTTCTTTTTTTTCTAAAAATAAAAAAGTACTATCAGAAAAGAAGAGGGACACACACAGAGACCCTAGCCTATATATTGAAGAGCTTGTGATGCTTAAAGAGTATCAGTAGTGCATTTCTCCAAGAATAGGTCAAAGACAGTGCAAGAAATGAAGAGTCTGATATACTATTCCAATGTTATAGAAGGCAATAAGCCTTACATTTCAGTGCTCTTTATACAGTTTGTATATGCAGGAATGGCTTTGTTCTCTAAGGCAGCAATTTCTAAAGGAATGAACCCTTTTGTCTTTGTTGTTTATCGTCAAGCTTTTGCCTCAGTTGCATTAGCTCCATTTGCTTTCTTTCTTGAAAGGTTTCTCTCTGCTTTTCCATTATTTTTGGGCTTAATTACCTTGTTACTTTGTTAATTAATTATTGGTGAATTTGGATTAATTGCAGCAAGAAAGCTCCTCCTCTATCAAATGGGTTACTTTGCAAAATCTTCTTCGTTTCCTTTTTTGGGTATGGTTTTCTACTAACTTAAATTGGTGAAGAGAAGAATTCTGCATTGACAGATAGATTTATATATCTGAAAATTCGAATTTTTGCAGACTTGCTATGAGTATGAACCTCTACTATGTCGCCATCAACAACACAACTGCGACATTTGCTGCTGCCACCACTAACATAATTCCTGCCATTACCTTTATAATGGCTGCCCTATTAAGGTGAATTCTGTGTTTTTTTTTTTTTTTTTTTTTTTTTTGAATAATTTGAGCAATCAACATTAAAAACCTCGAAATGATTCTAAAATTACTATTCAGACTTGCTGTGTTTACTTCTGTATCAAAAAATTACTAAGCGGAAATTTGCAGTTTAGTTTAATATAAGATTTAAAGGATAATATATCTAATTTCTTGAAAAATATATCAATTTCAGGATAGAAAGTATTTCCATATGGCATGTGCATGGGATTGCGAAGTTATTGGGTTCAGCAATAACAGTCTCTGGGGCTTTAGTTTTTGCCTTCGTCAAAGGACCTCCATTGAAGTTCATGAGGTGGTATCAAGACACTTCTAATCATAACCCATCCATGAAGAATTGTTGCTCAACACAAGAGTGGATTAAAGGGTCTCTCCTTATGATCTCAGCCAATATATTGTGGTCTCTGTGGTTTGTTTTGCAGGTAAGTAATTATATATACATATATTCATTTCTTTAATTTCTCTCTTTCTTTCATTTCTTCTAGTTAATTAATTAAACTTCTTTAATTGAAAATTGAAAATTCATAGTTCAATAGGACTCCATTACCACTAAGTCAAAGCTGACTGGTTTATTTCTATGTTATTAAATAGTGTAGTTCTTATCTGTGCTCTTTTAGGGTCCCATTGTGAAGCAATATCCGGCAAAATTGCGTCTCACAGCTCTCCAATGCTTCTTTTGCTGCATACAATCAGCTTTTTGGGCCATTGCTGTGGAGAGGAATCCTTCAGCATGGAAGCTTGGATGGGATGTTCATCTTCTTGCTGTGGCCTACTGTGTATGTCCTATACTCCACCATACCACTCTTTAATATATGCATATTAAATCTTTAATGAAGGCAAGAGTAGAATTGTAAATTAGTAATGGACCCGCTATTCACCGAGTTCAAATGAATTGTTATCAACTCGAGCATCGTATATAGCCCACAAGTTACTTGACTCATTTCTAGTAGTGCCGGTTAATGTTTGAGGCTCATCACTCTGAATAAGCCAGAAAAAGAAAAAAAAAATGCAGTTGTATATTCTGCTAAGAAAGGTAAAATATCTTAAAATCTTCACTCAGGCTATTTTATATATGATGTGTAAATACAGTAACCGCTCTCTTGGTCAATTAAGACTGGCATTAATTTTAATGTCCCAAAGTTTATGTCTTTAACTTTCTTGGATGTTTTGTTGCATTAGACTATTGGAAATCATGATTGATGGGCCCCTAAATCAACTATAGTGGATTACTTCATTAAGCAACCCACTTTTTCAAAATGCAAAGTGGAATATTTCTTTTATTATTATTTTCTTTTTCCTTTTCATTCAGATTTGATTGCAACTTCCTCCCAAGGGATAGGACGATTCCTTAGAAAACCTGTATTAGACTTGATTTCACTAATTGCACTTAAATTTAGATTCCATTGTTTGTTTCCCATAAATTAATAATTTAATTAAAAAATTTTCTGATGTTTGAGGCATTATTATAATTTTAATGACAGGGAATAGTGGTGAATGGAATTTCTTACTGGTTGCAAGTATGGACAATAGAGAAGAAAGGCCCAGTTTTTGCATCAATGTTCACTCCATTAGCACTTGTTATTACTGCCATCTTGTCGGCATTTTTGTGGAAAGAAACCCTTCACTGGGGAAGGTCTAATCTTTGCCTTTTTCTATAATTTAAAGCTAATTTCTCTAATTACAGCTAACTAACAATTTACCAACAAGTATTGAAATGAGTGGTTCGGCATTATTTTCCCTTAGGTTAAAAAGAGATCAAGAATTCGATCCTCATAAATGGAGCAAATACTCGCTGGGAACATTTTACCCTTTAGTAGGCCGACCCGGTCTAGAATTTAGTTCTAATTCAATGGACTGGGATACTTGTGATTAAGTAAAAAAAAAAAAAAAAAGCTAATTAGTAATTACTTAACTAACTATAATCTACTATGTGACCATATGATCACGTATCTTCAATTGACCTTATTGCTTTTATTTCTTTAAGCATATAATTATGGACCATAATCCAGTCTTCTTCTTCTTCAATTGACAAAGGTTAATCTCTATGGCAGTGTTGGTGGGGCAATTTTGCTGGTGGGTGGGCTTTACGGTGTACTATGGGGGAAGAACAAGGAAGAAGCAAAAAGTGTAACAAATGAACAAGTTGCAGAAACTAACGAGGAAATCACATTGGAGTGCATTACACATCAGTAGGTGATGGGAATAGAAAAACAAGTGACCTTCTCCATGCCTATAATAATCACTTCATAGCTTTCCTTTCTAACTAGGAAACTTAGAATATGAGTCTAGTCAATTTTTGTTTTCTATTTCTTTGTTTCTTCCCTACTCCCCTTTTTTTTCAACCATATATAAATGGACATATTCATATAGATACATTAGATACATAAGTAATGTATGTTTGTATGTATTTTTGTATGTACATGTATATGTGGTTAAAACAAATATATGTTCATTTTCTAGAATAGCTAGTCTTTTCTTGTAACTAATAGATGAACATGGGGAAAGTCAAACTTTTATGGGTAAAAAAGGTATAAATTATATTATCTTTATCCAAAATTGGGTTTTAGAAATGAAATTATTTACACTCAATAAGTAGGCATGAATGTGGTTCCTGAACCATTGGTTTGGATTTCAAAACTACTGGGTCCGATTATAAAAAAGTTAGAATCAGAATCGAACCGACTTTAGACGGTTTCTAAGATGGTTTTGGAACCATCGGTTTTATTTTTTTTTTGGTTTTAAACCGAAATTAAATAATATATTTTAAACTTTTTAAAATATTTTTAAAAGATTTGTAGCTTGAATAAATAATAATAATAATAATAAATATTACTATTGAAAAAAACTAAATCAATTTAATTAAAATTCTTAAAATTACTTTAAAAAACTATAATAAAATAAAAAAATAAGTTGGGAGTTTTTTTTTAAGAACATATTTTCACGGGTTCAAACTAGAACCGCCAATTTTAAACTAAAATCGTCGATTTCGATTTCAAAAAATGAAAAATCGGAACTGAACCTTAAGTTCACGGTTCAATTACGATTTTAGAAGCAAAATCGTTGATCATGGTTTAATATCAATTTTAATCGGTTTGATTTCAATTTGATTCTGGTTTGAAACCGAACTATGATCATTCCTTTCAATAAGATGTGTTTTTCATTTTAATGAAGTGAGATGTATGTATAAAATCAATTCCTGAATCCTACACGAATGTAAAGAAAAGGTTTAATCTATCAAAATAATGTAAAATGGATCTGTTCATACATTTGCTATCAATTATGTTTTGGGGTAGATTTTTTAAATATAAATAATTAAGTTTCTGAGCATATAAATCAAATGTTCATAGTTGAATCGAATATCAATTTTGTAATGTGAAAAACCACAATTTAATATGATAACGATGGACTTAAAAAATAAAAATTGATGCAAACCAAGATATAATCTAATAGTAAGTGCATGTATAATCTGACAATAAATTTATATTCAAATCTCCTCTTGAATCCTAAAAAAAATAATAATAAATTGATGTATAAATTAAAATATAAATCAATTTTATACCCTAAAGTAATAGTTAACATAATGGATGCTTTTCCACGATGACCATGACGATGATGATGAAAGATTGTTGCTATTTTTTTGGCTCAATACATCATTTAGCTCTTGAATTTTGATAAAAAAAACATTGCGCCAAATTGAAATATAAAATCGACCTTGTGGCATTTTGAAATTCATTTTTTATAATAATTTTACACTTTTTTATACTAAAACCAATAAATTTTAAGGTTTTTTATTTTTATTTGCAAAATATTGATTTGATGTGTAGTTAATATAATTTTTAGAACAATAATTTTACTTTTTTTCATTTTTCAGTAAGTGTTTAATCGATCTAATTGTATAAGTTAAGGTGTTTAATTGGTCAAATAAAGTATTTAACATGTACAATTTTATAAGTTAAAGTGCTCAACTGATCAAAATAAAAGTTGAAGCTGCCATAAGATTTTTTTGTAAAACTACAGGGCGAATTTATGTATTTAGTTTTTTTTTTTTTTCCCCTTTTCTTTTAAGTTAAGGTGTTTTCTAATGAATATGATATGAGTATGGGGCTTTTTATTTATTTATTTATTTATTTTAGTATTAGGAGATTTCTGAGGTTTAAAATAGATTTAACCATTTCTTTACAAAAAAAAAAAAAAAAAAAAAAAAAGGAGTTAACCATTAGAAAGATTTGAATACCATAGATATTGGTGCTTGACACCTGAGAAGGAGGTAAAGTTATCTCCTTACTGTGACGGCCTTTGTTATAGCTAAAGTTGAGGCACTTGGACTCAAAAGCCCAAGATTCGAGTACTATTCATATTCAATATTTGTAATAAATTTAATAATTATCTAAAAGAGAGAGCTATTTTCATAATTTATACGACAACATATTAGGAAAATTTTTTTTTACATTCCTGTATATATCGAAATACTACTTTAGCTTTACTCGATTAAAATACATTAGTTTGTATGACGTGCATTTCATGTTGACTTTTCTTTTTATATACTCATTTTAACTCGTTTAATTTTTTATTTATATAATATTAAAGTATAAATTCTTATTTAGATTATAATAAATATGATAATTAATTTATATTGTACTTTATTTATATAATGAATTTTTTTTATTACATGTATTGCACTTTAACGTCTAATTGAAAAAATAATAATTTTTTAAGAGATTTTCATCTCTTTAATCTAAATTTGATTTTAAATTTGACTTGATTTTAAATTTCTATTTTAAAATACAATAACTAATATCTAATATTCTACTCATAATTCTGCGCATTTGAGCTGTGAAGCATAAATATATTGTTTAAATAAATTTTGTTATTAAATTATATTACTATTTATTTTGATTAAAAATAATTAAAATTAAAATATATTTTTACTTATTTAAAATTAAAAATACAAATATTTTTCTTATTTAATATACTTTATAAAATATAAAATAAAAGGACTACTATTTCAAAAATAATGATAAAAAATCAAACTCATTGAAAAAAATAGAGCAATTTTACTCGTTAAATTAACATGCAACTACTTTTATTTAAAAATAACTAAAAATTTTTTGCATATCTAATTTTATATTTAACATGCAACTACTTTTATTCCAATTATTTTAAGATTTTTCCTTTACTAAAAAAAAAGCTTCAAGTAACATAAATAAATACTAATATGTAATTTAAAAATTAATGCACAAACAATAATATTGGTAAAGAAGATCCTTCTTCAAGTTTATAGATAGATATATATGAGATTAGATTCAAAAACTTCAAAGTTCTATGTATTTGTTTAAAAAACTTAAAAATATCACAGGTATAATTATCTTTATATTTCTTTTAAAAAAATACATTTAATGAAATCACAGAAAAATTAAATAAAATTCTAAAAAATATAATAAAATATTGAATAAAAAGAGAGCTCTTGAATGTTTTCATCATTTCATCTTTAATATATAAAAACTTAAAATAAAAAAATAGCAAATATGTCCAAATAGCCATTTTTTCATTAATTCAAACTTTTATAGCGTATTGTTTAATAAGACTTCATTAGATTAAAAAAAGATAAACTTTTTTATATGATATTAGTCAAATATAATAATGTGTAACTAGTCCAAATAAGTGTACACCATTATCTCCAAAAAATTCAAAGAGAAATAATATATTTTAAAATTTTTATTTTAATTTTATTGTATTGAACTAATAGAGTCTAACAGTAAAGTGTTTACATATTTTAAAGGTTTCCGATTTACCTTATAGAAAACAATATTATATGAGAACCTATAATTAAAAACATCAAATTCTATTAATTTTAAAAATTATTAGACAATAATAATGTCATATCAAAACAAAAAATACATACACATATTTTCTCCAATTAAATTGATATAATAGAAGCTCTAAATTAATCTAAGGTAATTATAGGAAATCTTATTATTCTTCCATATTCTCACATTTATATATAGTATAAAATTTGAAGTTCATATATTTTCACTCGAGAGAGAATGAGATATGAATCCAAAAATATCCTTATGCTCTTTTATTAAACAAATAAGAATAAGAACCAAACATATTTTTAATATTTCTAAATTCTAACCTTTAAAAATTTTTAAACTAAATAAGGAGTTGCTTTTATTTATTTAAATGGATTATAAAATATCAAAATGATAATTAATTATTGAGAAGAGAAAATTCTAAATCAAATATATAAACGTAATTTAAATACAGTTTAAGAAAATAAATTAAGAAATAATAATTCAACCTTCAATAAAAGAAAATAATATAATTCTAAAATGCACAAACACAATTTAAATCATGGTCTTAAATATAATAAACCACAAAATAAGATACCATAAGTCCAAACACAATAATAGACTCAAAGGTAAAAAGTAAATTGTTACAATATATGAATTTTCAATTAAATAATATATGAATTCTCTAACTAAACAATAAGGTGATATTTTGTTCAACATAATATATAATGGAACAAAGATCACATTAAACAGTTGACTGTGGTATTTGGATGATTTTTTTTTTTTTTTCTTACTCCATAATGTAACGCAATGAGTATTATAAGCATATTTACCATTACAAAAATTTATACATAATCATATTTCAAATATGACTAAAAAATAAAAAAAAGTCAGAATATGGAATGGAATATGAAATTTATTTTATAATTTCATTCCATATTCCATTTATATTAATTTTTTAAGAAATATTTTCTATTTTAACTTTCATATTCTAAAATTTCATTCTAAATTAAAAACTTTTTTAGAAGAGATTCCAAATTAAAATTTTGATTTAGAATAAAATATAACAAATCAAATTACATCCTTGCTGAGTACTAGCAACAAACTTCAACTTTAATGCGTGTTTAGTCCAACTACTTAGTAATTATTGTTTGGGCTTTGTACTCATTATAATTATTTTTTAATCCATTCAGGACAACGCCCAAACCGAGCCCATTCCAAAAGCTTACCTATATTAAGCCCAATAACATTTTCATTTCGGGGCTTGTAAGCAAATGTTAGATTCAAAGTTTCACTTTTAACTAAATATCATAAAAAATATTTATTAACATAATAACAGATTCGGTCAAAAAAATTCAATAATATTAAAACTGACATTGCAAGAGAAATAGAAAACAGCAAAAAAAAAGGAAATACTGGAAACACCGACAAAGAAAACACTAGAAAAAAGGAAACATTGAAAAAAATAAAACACCAAAAAAAGGAAATACTGAAAAAAAAAAAAAAAAGCATTATAAAATAAGAAATCTATAAGAGCAAATCCCTATACAGTTTATGTAATTTAACGACGACAATGACGACCAGTAACACTATTGACAACCGGCGACTACGATATATATATATATATTGTAATAGTAAAAACTGTAAAATCGATTAAACACATAATAAGTATATACATACTAATTAACATATTGAATCAAACCAAATAAATATATCGTGTGTGTGTATATATATATATATATATATATATATATACGCGTTATATTTATTTGGTTTGATATTGTATCGTATCAATCTAAACAGAATCGAGAGTCTTACTCTATCTCTTCAACAATTACTGATTGTATAAAAAATTGATAGAGATATTCTCAACAATAAACAACAGATTTAAAAATAAAATCAACATACTTTATGAATTAAAAAAAAATCATGAAACAACGCCAATAATGAGAAGAACGATAGCAAAAGGAGAAATAACCTTCAGAAAAAAATGAAGTCTGAAAAAACGACAGTAGAAAAATATTATTAACATACTAAAAAAAAAGAAACAATGGTAAAAATAGAAAATTAATACAAAAGAAAATGCTAACATATTAAAATACTAAAATAGGAAGTTAATATAAATGGAAATACTAATATATTAAAACAATGAAATATTAATAAATTAATGCCTTATCAATAAAAAAAATGGCACAATATTAAAAATATATCACAAATGACAATAATTTAAATTTTAAAGTCAAATAGACATTCTCTAAAAATAAGTTTTAAAAAATGATATTTACTATGATATCCCTTTCGTTTTTAACCTACATCTATTCTCAAGTGATACCATATATAATTACAACTTATTTTTTTACATTAAGCAGAGATATAAGAGAAAAACATTTGTCAATTGGTTTGAAAAATATTTACTTTTCCTTTTATGTTTCTCGTTGTAATTAGTTTTAAATTCTAGGAACGACCATTTTGTTTTATAGGAAGGCAATTTTGAAAAAATTGGAATATATTGTATGATATGGTACATAATCATTTTATTTTCTAAATTTTGTGTAAAAATCAATAGGACAAACATTTTAGGACGGAAGGAATGACTCGTTAGTAAATATAACTAACTAAATAGTAACAAAGCATTAAATGTAAATAATTAAATAGCCAAATATTATAATATATTTAATATCAAAAATAGCACTTTTTGGATAAAATCATTAAATAATTTAATGAAACTAAATTTTAAAGATAAATTATCGATTTTGTCAAACAGTAGGAGTATGATACTCTCGTGGTTCCATTTTAAGTGTTAGCTTTGGCCTTTTTTTCTGTTCCACCTCAAGTGTCCACTTTCTTTTACTCATAACGTTGTCCTATTCTACCATTATTTATTGAATTGCTCTTAAATCACTATTCTATTTTAGATAATTTAAACATTCTCTTCTTGTACAATTTTAAATAAAGAGTAATTAAAGGATAACTGTTGTCGCTATTGCTTGGCAGCCTCTTGACTCGACTTGGGTGAAATTAAATACTGACGGCGCTTCAAAGGGGAATCCCTGTCGTGGTCGTGGAGGCGATGTAGTGCGTAATCACAGAGGGCAGTGGATCTCAGGGTTCTTTACTCGGTTTGATGTTTGTAATTCTATGGGAGCAGAGTCAAGTGCTCTTTACCACGAGCTCTGTCTTGTCTAGGACCTGGGCTACAAGAAGGTGATTGTTGAAATTAATTCGCAAGCCACATTGCAGCTTGTTTATTCCACGCAACAATATTTTAGGCACTCTGGGTATCTTTTCCTTATTCATGAATTGGTAAGTCGAGCTTGGCACGTCAAGATTATGCATGGGTATAGGGAAGCGAATAGAATTGCTGATAGGCTAGCCTTCATGCTAGTGGACGGAGAAGTGGGGCTGTGCATCTATTATTCCCCTCCTAGTGAGTTGTTTTCTCTGCTTCGGGAAGACTTGCAAGGGATTTCTTTGCCAAGAATAGCTATTGTCTCTAACTAAGCTGTTTTTTTCTCTTCCTCCCTTATATTAAAAAAAAAAAAAAAAAAAAAGTTACAGGGGGAAAGATACCTTGATTAAATAAACTACTAATTTTTTTTTATAAAAAAAAAATCTTAGAAAATTACATTGGGCTTTTTACAAAATTAAGGTCAATCAACTATTTTCTCAATTTATCTGTAAAATGGAAAATGAACGCTTGAAATAAAATGGAGGGAACAATAACTTTCATACTAAGATTCATGGATTAAATAGTTAGTTGCACAAAAATGAAATAGTAGTACAATACGCAAGGCATATGAAAAGTGAAAACAGCATGAAAATCCACAAATTCGTATAGGAATTCACGAAGTGTCCTTGTCTTGTTTTCAAAGCAAATCTGTTGGCAATTTTACTAATATCGAGAACTTTGTCAAGAGTCAACAAAGCAACTCCTGCTGCTGAATTTTAGTGCAGATGGCATATCAGAGCAGGTAAGATATTTTTGAGTGTAAAAATATATATATAAGCCCATTAAAATACAAGTAATCTTGACAGTTTTAAAATTAGTAGGAGGAAATACTGATTAAAAGGTTGTTACAAAACAAGTATATAATCATGACAAATGAATAATTTACTTACTGTTTTTCACTTATTTTAAATACCTTTTTCGCTTATAAACAAAATAAAATACTATTTTACTTCTGATTTTCTATTCAAAAGTAGGTTTAACCGACTTATAAGTCAAACCAAATACTCTTTTATTTAAGTTTCAGTTTCATTGTCAATTTTATATTTTCTAGTTCTTACTCTATGAAAAAGAAAAAACAAAAATTATATTTCAATAAGTTAAAAATTATATTATTATATGTACATGTATAAATAAAAATAAATTTATTAAGAAAAAATAAATTAATCCATGATTTATAGTCAAATTAATAAACGAGAACGTTTATTTTCAAAAATAACTATAAGATCCCTAAATTACGAAATGTTAACTACAATCATATATTATAGACCTCATAATTAGTTTCACCATAATTTAAAGACCAGTTTCTCAATCAATTGAAAGTTAAGAGAGGCTATTTTGGATGAAATCACCAAGGTGTTAGCGGAATAGTAAATCAAGGACCTCATAATTAGTTTTTAAAAATAAAAGTTCATATGTGTTAATTTAATTATAATTCATGGATCAATTTATTTATTTCCAATTTATTAGTAGTTTTTAAAAATTTCCTAAACTAAAATTGGAGTCTCAAACCCTTTTAAAAGCTGTATTCGGCAACAAACTTTTTAACTCACTACTGAACACTACCTTTTATAGTGTTAAGCAATATAGCGTTTAAATTAATTTTTAGAGATTAAGTAAGCGTTTTATAAAAAGTTAATTCATGCAACGTTTAGTGAAAAGCTACTCAAACAGCTAGTAGTTAAACACTACTAAAACAGTTAACAGCTAGCAAACAACTAATCTTGTCGAACATAGCTAAACACATAAATAAAATGGAATCTAGGCCCCAGAGAATATCAACATATGAAATTATACATAAGGAAGATGAGTGTGAGCTATTGAGAAAGCAAAGAAAGAAAATAGAATTCTACCAATGCAAATGTGGTGTATATAAGCTCTTTTTTGAAATGGCAAAAGCTAGCTCAAAACATGAGCACAAAGACACGACCCGACAATTAATTTAGTTTGAATTCCACTCTCCAATACTCAAAAATAAAATAAAATAAAATAAAAGCAGAAGGCCTATAGTTGTGTTAACTGTAAGTTAAGTTGTGATTTTGATTTGTAATATCTAATTGTGAATTGTACTTGGCATAAAAAATAGAAATAGTAATTCATTTCTCTATGGAAAAATATTTATAGGGATGAGTAGCTATAAAACCTGAAATTACATTAGTCTAGAACCCAAAAGGAGTGTACGTATACTCGTTGAAAAATTTTAAAAGCAAAATAGTTAGAGTATCCAATTTTTAATTATCTCTTTCTTCTATTCTCTTCCAATCTTGCCAATCAATAGTTAGGTTACACCTGCTGTTTAGTTTTATGAAGCCAGCTCCAATTATAAAGGATTAGGTAAAGCCATTTATGGGAGCAACTTTAATTATTGACAATTTTGTATGCAAAAGTAATGGCATGTAAGTCCTTTGGTGTTTTTATTTGTTTCTTTGGTTGGCCTAGCCATGACAAACACTAGGGCAAAATGCATAAATCCACAGCAAGGGATCAAATTATTCTTTTGAGAAGGACAATTATTGAACATAAAAAGAATATGAATATGAAAATGAAATAGGTTAAATTCCTCTTTATTTTCTCATTTTTTAATTTCAATATATGTATTAAAATTGAAAATTAAAATGAATTCTGAAAATTTTTAATTTATTTATTTTATGATACACTTTTTATTTTTACCTCTAGCATCTTTCTTTTTCACTCATGAAATTGCACGCAAAATTTTTGAATTGAAACTTAAAAATAACCTTTCCATTCATATTGATATTGTCAAATTCTCTTGAAAGATAATAGAAATGAATCCATTATCATGATCAACAAGCCGTGAATTGCAAAAATGGATTCAATGACAATAGTTGAGAGAGAAGGGTAAAATTTGGAAAACAGAAGAAATACCCACAAAATTAATCCACAGTAATCATGGTTGGGTAAGGGGTAGGGGAGGTGGCGGCTCATCGTTTTGAACCCATCGATGCAGTGCATAATTGCAAAAACAATGAAAGTGCCAAAATAAATTCACAAAATTAGTAGCAGTTACATGGTTTTGTGGGGTTTTAGCATCTTCCAATAATTTCCTGTGGTCTACAAACCCCAGAATCAGCAAAACTGAAGCCATTATTAATCCACACAAAATGGCCAAATTTCTTAGAATTGCTTCCAGAAGACTATCTTTCTCCATCTCTTGCAACCTCTAACGAGAGAGAGAGGCGTTGGTTTAGAAGGGAAACCTTCTAATGATCTATAATTTCCAGAAACATTGAAGATTTTTTAATGCACAGTAGATGTTTGATAAAATGCCCTGATTAAATAAACATATTTTGTTAATTTAATAGCGGTGCTAACTGCTTTTTGTTACTAATATTATTGGTAATAAAATATGTTTTGCAGGGGAATTTTTAGTTGCATATCCAACCTGGGATGGAGTTTTGGTTGCTTTCTTGGAAGATTTATTTTTTTATTTATTTTTTGTTTTTTGCTTGCATATAAGCAAATGTGTCTTTCATGAATTAGGTTACATATGCCAAATAAGTCAGTGATGTTTTAGTTAGGCATATACATATGGACTGTTTTTTTTTTTTTTTCTGCCAATAATGTCCTCCCACCTCTCAGTTTAATGATGGTTACGCAAAAAAACTAATCTATTTTGGACCAAGAAGCAATTACGTTAAAAAACCTTCATAAAATGCTGATTCTATGATTCGATCTTGAATTAACAGATTAGGGTCTGGTGCGTTTCAACGATAGATCAAATTATCTTAGCCTACATATAGACTTTTTTAATTTGTATAATTAGTGGCATATACGTGTATACAGTTCTTGTATGCTAAACGAAAAGGTTTAAACCTACAAATTAATATGCCAAGAAAATAAATTTTTAATTTCCTTTCCCAAAAATTGCACAATGAAAGATTTTCCCACCATACAGCCTCATCTAAGAATAATTAAATATTTGACTCTAGAAAAAGGTAAATGACTCGAAATTCTGTTGCATGAAAATACCTTAGATTTTTTTTTAGAGAAAATAATATCACAAGCCATTTTTCGCGCACTAATATCTTGAATCTTAATTTTAAAAAGTAGGTGTAATTAGGAGTCTGGTACGGTTTGTTCCTCCATTGATCTTTTGACGCATAACGGTGGAAACTTATCTGTATTAGTCATATTGTTACAAGTTATTGGAGAAGTAATCCAATTATAGAAGATTCATATGAATTTGACGTCCAAATCAATTAATGGACTATAGTTGCTGATATGAATATTTATATTTTTTGTCAAGATCAACTCCAAATGAAAAGATCTAATATTATATCTTTTAGTTTTAGTTTAGAATATGAATTTTTTTATTTTGTTAAAAGATCAACGAACTTTATTAGATACTAATAGTAAACTTCTTTGTCTAGTCTATATGCTTATTTGTAATCTTTTATATTATTATTAATGAATTACATTTAATATATATATATATATATATATATATATATATATATATATATATATATATATATATATATATATATATATATGAACAAAATAATAATTATTTTTGATGAATTTTTAACTAGAAACAAATAAAAAATAGATGAAATGATAAAATATTTGGATAAAAAAAATCATCTATTTTCAAAAATAAAGGAGAAAGTAATTAATTATGAAAGTATAAGAATAAAATAGTAATTATCCTCTTAGATTATTATGTATTGATCAAGTTGTCCACTTTGTATTGCTTTTTTTTTTTTTTCCTTTTTCTGGACAGGATATATTAACAATCTATGTTGTGCATTAATATAGGTGATTTCTTGGAAATTTCTAAAACTTTTCATAGCTACATATATAACTCCACATGGAACAAGAATCATCTCATCATTGACTTTGTAAATGTCACTTAATCCTTAAAAATTTTGAATTACTTGTGTGATGTCATATATCCCAGTTGCTTTTATTTATATATCATATAATTATTATCATCACAATTGTCCCCACTTCACCACCATCTTAAGTAAGATGGATAATCACTTTGATTAATGATCATCAAAGCTTCAATTTATAGCTATTTCTTCTCAGTTTGGCCAAAGGACACTATTATAATTAATAAAATTGAGAAGGCAATAATAGGGTTGATCATTGAAATAAATAAATTAAAAAAAAAAAGAGAAAGAAAGGTTAGATACTCTTTTTTTTTTTTTTTCATTAACTTTGCTTCTTAAGATCTAATCCATCCATAGGCAAGAAAAAAATATTAACATACGTGACCAAAAACTAAATAACAAATGTAAATATTCTTTTGACCACTAATCAATTCCTTTGATGTTTCTTGAAATTGTAGTATAAATACCCTGTTGTTTCTCCTTTTAAGGTCTGTTCGGCAAAATTAGATGTTTTAGTAGTGATTAACTGTTTTAGTAGCATTTAGCTGTTTTAATAGTTTTTTATAAAATACTAAAAGCTAAACGTTTCATATGTTAACTTTTTGTAAAATTTTAACTTTTAAAAGCTACTTCAAATGCTATATTACCGAACATTATAAAAAATAAAATTTAATACTTAAAAAACTGCTGCCGAACACAATCTTAATTTATATATCTATGTTGCTCTATGCCTCTCCTCTCTTTACCATGAAAGAAAATAGCATGTCTTTATTTCATATATAATTAACAATATTACTATTTCATGATTTGAATAATTTTTTTTTTTTTTACAAACCGAAGATTAACATAAAATTTAAATCTAAACTAAACATCAATATCAATGACTTTAATTTAATAATACTTGAGTAGTCCTGAAATTACGAATTTAAACATTAGTCGACATCAAATTATTCCAAGTAAAATTTAAAAAATAATATATTTTAGTATTCACATTTTTCAATTAAAAGATATAATTGATTGTAAATACTTTTAAAAATACTTATCAAATTGTCTAAAATAAAAGAAAAAAAAATCCTTTGATGATCATAGAGAAAGTCAAGATAAAAATATGATATCTCCAAAAATAAAAAATAAAATAAAATAAAATAAATCATGGTATGATAAGTTGAATAAGTGTATGTGTATGAGATGTTCTTGTCATGGCATACATCATCACGTGAGCATAATTAACCAACTACAGATAAAATGTGTTGATATTTTGAAATTTTTGAACCATTTCTCATTGGATCCATTGTTCAAGAAACCTACCAACATCAAAAAGGGCAACTACCAAACTGCCATTATCAATATTTGCCTTAAAAAGGCTTAGACTTTTTTTTTTTTTTTTGTCAAATTATATTAATTAGGACCCATTACCTTACATTGGGTTCACGTTCAACAAATTTTGACTAAACTTGATTGTAATTGATTGGATTGGTAGATATTTTCAAATTGGAGATTTTTGAGATCACAAAAATTCGAATAAAATTTGTATTTATTAATAAATATTTCACTTCTTAGTTCAATATTTTTATAGTTTTTGTTGCAATATATAGTATAATAAAATATTATGCTAGAAATTTTTATTTAAAAAAATTAATGAAAAGACATATGAGGGATAAAATTAATTATTTATATACTAACACATCCTTTAAAGTTTAACTTTTAATGAGTGTTACGATGAAGTAAGTTTTTATTGTGAGGTTGAGGTTCGATTTTATATACAATTTGATTCAGACTTCATTGTTTTAAGTGAGTTCGAGATTCGATTTTATAAATGAAATAAATTTTCATTGGAAGTGATTTAATGGATTGACCCGACGCGTAATTTGCAAGTAATTTGAGAATATTTTATTATATTTTTCAAGTTTCTCAAATTTCAAAAAATTGAAAACTTTATGCACTCATCAGTCAATTCTTCAACAATTGGGATGCGCTTGTGTTATACATGCTCATCTAAATTAATAAGGGTATTCAACTATATTACATTTCCTTATCCATCTTCAAATTTGGCAATTGGCATTGTAAACCAATAATATTCTGCCACCTCATAAGATAAAAAGCAATTTCCATATACTCAGAAGCAGCACTCCTGTATTTCTCTTTTCCCACACACGCACCTCATTTTCGCCTGTATCTTTTCTTCTCTCTACCTTGAAGAATAGTGATAATAATTTTGAAAATTTAATTAATTATATTAAAATAAGAAATTAAATATATTTTATTTTATATTTATTATTTACTATAAATGATTGTTTATTTATTATCATATTCCGTATATTTTTGTATTTTATGTCACATGTCTGTGTAACCTAATTTTTGGTATATAAAACTATTTCATACGTCAAGGTAATTCATTAAAATAAGAAATTAAATATTTTTTTATTTTATAGTTTGGGTTATATGTATTTTAATTTAATTTTAATTTAAACTAATTATATTAAAATAAAAAATTAAGTTTTTTATTTTATATTTTTTAATTATTATAAATGATTCTTTATTTATTATTATATATCCCGTACATTTTGTATCTCGTATCCTGTGTTCGTGCAACCTAGCTCATGTATAAATTAAGTATTTCTTATTTTATGGCTTAGACTATTTGTATTTTAATTTAATTTAATGCATTATCTTGATGGGATCTAACTACTAGATATTACCGTGATAAAGACATTATTTAAAAATATAAAACAACTTATCTTCTTACAATTATTATCATTACACCTTAGATATTCTTACAACCGTGCTAAATAATTATTGTCCTCCTCATACTTAGCAATTTCAGAGGCTTACACTTCCATAGAATGCAAACTGCTTTACTTATCTATATATATATAGATATATTTCCATTACATTCCATTATTTTATTTTGATATTTTCTTATTTATATTTCATTCTTGCAATATTATGATCTTCTTCTTTATCCATTAAGGTTGGTACTTTTCAAGAATTTATATTTTTCTTAAAATTAATGCCTTTCATGCAATAATTTATAATGGGGTCTAAAGATTAAGTACATAACAGGGATAGAGCACTGACATTCAAGATTTCAGATGTATAATATTTGAGTTGAATATTTTTTTTTTTTCAACATTGGTATGATGTGTTACACGTTGGACATGCATATCATGTATTATTTCTTGTTTAGACAGTTATATGTGTGCTTGGTGGAGCTAAGATTTTAGGTTAGTGGAACCTAAATATATGCATGTAACACAAAAAATTGAATATTTTATATTTTTCAAAATTAATATAATCTATTTTAATTATTAAATTATTATAAATGAATAGTGTGTTACCTTTTAGCTTTTTAAATAAATTGTTGATACTCTTAAATCCTTTAATAAATAAATATTTTTATATTAAAAATTCTATTTTTTTAAATGTAATTCATTAATAATAATAATAATAATAATATCAAGAAATACAAATACGCATATAGACCAGATATAAAACTTTACTATTAATAGCTAATAGAGTTTGCTGATCTTTTAGCGAAATAAATGAATTCATATTCTTCTGAATAATGCAACTAAAATAAAAAAAATATAATTTAAAAAAATTTTAAAAAATATAATATTATATCTTTCCATTTGGAGTTGATCTTAACAAAAGATATAAATTTTCATAGCAGCAACTAATTCGTTAATTAATTTGGACATCAAATGATAACTCACTTAGATCTTTTATAACTGGATTATTTTTTCAATAATTTGCAATATATAATGAATACAGATTAGTTTCCGTTGCTATGTATCAATAGCATCAATGAAGGAACACGTCAAATTACCAGACTCCATCAATCGAAGATCTACACTTGCAAATCAAGATCTAAACTCACCAACCAAATAAATAAAATATCATAGTTTTATTTAATAATAGACCCTCTCAAAAAAAGGACTACCCTCACAAAGAAAGGACAAAAAATCCAAATATGGAGACAACCAACAATAACAAAACAAAAAACATAGATCTAAAAAGAAGATTAAAAGCAAAAAAATATGAAGTGAAAGAGGTAGTAAAAAGTAAAAGGAAACCAAAGCGAAAGAGTAGGAGGCAGGGCTACTACTGATAAATAGCAGCAGCCCTAAACTAAAATTAGGGTTAGAAAAAACTAGAGAGAAAAGAGAGAGTTAAATTTTCTCTCTCTGCGACTCTCTATTGATACTCATTTTTTAAAATTCTATAATTTAATAGATGCGCATGTGCAAGTGTCTGCAGGGACAAAAAATTTTTATAACATAAAATTAAGTTTTCCTTATATAAATTCATAAATATGATAATAGTTTTCTATATATTAAAATTACACACACACACACAGATATATATATATGCTAATTAGGTGGTGGTTTGGTTGGTCTTCTCACTTATGTGAAGAGCGAGAGGTCTCGAGTTCGAGTTTTCTCGACCACAGGTGTTTTGTCTATCTGGGTCAAATGAAATTCTGTTACTTATTTGTAAACATGCTATATACTATTTTTTTTGTTAAATTATAAAAAAGTTTGGCTAAATAATTATTTTAGTCTCATAAATTTAATAATAATTAGAATTAAGTTCAGGGTGGATATCATTATACTTGGAGTAATGGCCAGGGCAGGAATAATTAGAATTAAGTTCAGGGTGGATATCATTATACTTGGAGTAATGGCCAGGGCAGGAATGCCAATATTGAAGAACGCTTAGACAGATTTGTTACTTCTCAAGCGTGGTCTTCTATTTTTCCAGAGGCATTTGTCGAACATTTGGTCTGAACAGACTCTGATCACTGTCCGTTGGTTCTTTCTCTCTGTAAATCTCGCAGTCGCAGAATGGGTAGGCCGAAACCTTTTTGTTTTGAGAGTATGTGGTTGCGTTCCCAACTTGCATTAAGGAGGTCTGAAAATCTTGGGACTCTAATTCACTTCTGATGCCGAAATATGATGTTTCAAACAAAATTTGCCATTGCGGTCTAGCTCTTAAGCGATGGGAATGATCCCTTTTTGGGTCCATAACGTGACAGATTGCCACTTGTAGGGAATTGCTTCATTCTCTTCAATACTATGGTCATTCAGTTGAGGTGGTTTCTCAACACAAAGAAGTGGAGTGCCAGATTAATGAGCCCATGGTAAGAGAGGAACTTATGTGGAAACAAAGGTCTAGAATATGGTGGTTGTAGGAGGGGGATAAAAACATAGGCTATTTTCACCGAAAGGCAACCATAAGATAGAAGAAGAATGGGATCTATAAAATTAAAGATGATGAGGGGTGTTGGTATTTCGAGGAGGTAACTATTGCTGAAGTTATATCGACTTACTTCTACAAGCTGTTCACGTCTAATGGACCATCTGACTTTTCTAAAGTCTTGGATATTGTGGAGCCAGTTGTTACAAATGAAATGAATAGTAGTCTTCTTCAGCCTTTTACTTCCGCTGAGGTACGCTTTGCTTTAAATCAAATGCATCCATCCAAGGCCCCTAGCCTGTATGGAATGCTTGCACTTTTTTATGAGACTTATTGGAGTATTGTTGGACCTGAAGTGACCCAAAAAATTCTTCCATCCTTAATGGTAATGAGTCCCCTTTGTCAATAAATCAGACTTTAATCACTCTTATCCCAAAAACCAATAATCCCACCCATACCAAAGATTTTCGACCTATTAGTTTTTGTAACGTCTTATTTAAAATTATTACTAAGGTCATAGCTAATACGTTGAAAGTTATTTTACCTTTCGTTATTAGTCAAAACTAGTCTGCTTTTGTTCCTGGGGGGTTGATTACTGATAATGCTCTAATGGCTTTTGAGATTTTTCATTTTATGAAAAATAAGAATAAGGGTCAGAAGGTTTCTTTGCTTTAAAATTGGATATGGCAAAAGCTTATGACCGAGTTGAATGGAATTTTCTCTCTGCAGTTATGTCCAAGATGGGTTTCCATACTAAATTTGTTTCTCTTATCATGCCTTGTGTGAACACTGTCTTTTATTCTTTGCTCATTAATGGTTGCCCGCATAAATCCTTTTCTCCCCAAAGAGGGTTAAGGCAAGATGATCTGTTGTCGCCATATTTATTTCTTTTCTGTGCAGAAGCTTTATCATGCTTATTACGGCGAGCGAAGTCTAATCGTTAACTCCATGGTGTTCAAATATGAGGGGGAGCTCCTTCTATTTCTCATCTTTTTTTTGCAGATGATAGTTTAATTTTTGGGAGAGTGAATTTAGAGGAGCTTAATAGTGTTAAGCAACTCCTTTTGGAGTATGAAGTTGTTTCTATCCAAAAAGTTAATTTGGATAAATCAGAGATATCCTTTAGTGCGAATGTGAGAGGGGAGTTCTAGGAGATGGTGGAAAGCATTTTCGGAGTGAGAAGGATACATTGTAAACTCCAAGTATTTAGGGATTTTGGCAGTAGTTAGGCGGAATACCAACGATTTGTTTAGCAACATTGTTGACCATGTTGCAAAAAAACTAAAAGGTGGAAAGAACAATTTCTCTCTATTGCAGGCAAGGAGGTCCTTTTGAAATCGGTTATGCAATCTATTCCTTCTTACTTGATGAGTTGTTTTCGCCATGGAAATCTTTATGTCGAGCCAAGGATTTTTGGAGGTATAGCTTTCGAGATTTGCATATTTTCAATTTGGCTATGTTGACCCGTCAATGTTGGAGACTGGCACAGGACGATGGTTCTTTGTTATCCTCTTTCTTCAAAGCTCGATATTATCCGAATAGTTCTTTTTTGGATGCTCATACTGGCTGCCGCTCGAGCTTCACTTGGTAATCTCTCATGAAAGCCCATTGGATTATAAAGAAAGGATCTCACTCGGTTATTGGTAATGGCTCTCGTGTTCAAATCTGGCAGGATAATTGGCTAGTGGGTCAACATGGTTTGAGGCCTTAGTCTCCTCCGGCTCATATTGAGTGGGGTGCTACTGTTCATGAACTAATGCTTCCTAGTAGTTTGCGATGGAATGAAACTGCCATTCGTAATAAATTTTTACCTTTTTAAGTTGATCTCTTCCTTCGGATTTCGCTTTCTACATGCAGAACTGCTGACTCTCTTTCTTGGCCCCATACTCGCACTAGTAGTTTTACGGTAAAGTCAGCTTATCATTTTGCTCTGACTATATGCGCTCTATTTCTGCAGGTAGCTCCTCTGGTAACTGCAAGGATAAGGTGTTTGGTAGAATTTGGAAGTAATGCATTCCCTCAAAGGTGAAGCATTTTATCTTCAAAGCTGCAAATGCCTTTTTGCCTTCTAAAGAAAATTTGAATCGTAGAGGAATAGAATGTGATCCCATCTGTCAATCCTATGGTGAGGCTATAGAGTCGATATTGCATGCTCTTCTTCTATGTCCAGTTGCTAAGGTAGTTTGGGCTATTTGTCCACTTCGTGCCTCTCTTATGGATCCAGTTCTTTCTTTTTAGGATTGATTTTTTGCTCAACTTTGTGCTAGACAAAAAGAGCAAATGGAGCTACTTTGTATGGTTTTTTTGTGCCATTTGGCGATCTAGAAATCTTTGGATATTCTAACAGCTTCAAGTTTTTGCAACATCAACTTGTAGCTTTGCAACTAGTCTTTGGTTGGAACATACATATACTGTTTCCTCTAATTCCAGCAGTTCTAAGTCACCACGTCCGGCACTTACTTAGAGTCTGCCTCCTCCGAATTTTATCAAAATAAATTCTAATGTGGTTGTTATTGATGTTGGTGATTTTAGGCGAATAGGTTTGGGAATGGTTATTCGCGATTTTGTAGGTCAGGTTCTAGGAGTAGCACAATAAGTTCTCAATTCTCCTTTATCTGTTGATGAGGCGGAGGTTGAGGCTGCAACTATGGCTATTCGATGTGTAGTGCAGCAGAATTTTCTTAATGTTGTGTTTGAGCTCGACTTGCAGGTGGTTACTACATATTTTCAAAATGGTCAACCTATTCCTCTTTCGGACTTGGGTACTCGTGTTTTAATTCTTCAGGAGCAATTGCAACAGCTTCTTCAGGAGGTTTCTATATTGCATATTCTTAGACAAGGCACTTATGTTGCTCATAGTTTAGCTCATCTTGCTCTTAATATCCAGGACTCTAATTTGGTTTGGATGGTGAATGTACCTCCTACCATAATTCCTTTGATTGTAGTTGATTTACCTCTTTCTGGTAGCTCTTAACGCATTCATTTGTTTCTCTCAAAAAAAAAAAAAATTAGAATAAGTTCCTCTTATTTGATAAATATATTATTAATCTTTGAAATTTAGCTCTATTAAACTAGGGGTGGTCATTTCACGGTTCTTCGAATTGGAACTGTCAGTTCCAAATCGACGGTTTGGAATCGGTGGGAATAGAAATCGAAACTGTGAGAAACCAACACCATGAGGAACAAAAATCGGTCTGAACCGGAATCGAAATCTGTCTGCAGCCCAGTTTCAGTTTCAACTTTTGAGGAACGACCGGCGGTTCCAAGAACTAGCCGAAATCGGCGGTTTTTCCAATTGGTTAAAATTGACGGTTTGACCCGGTTTTAATAACTTTTTTATTTTTTCAAATATTTTTATGAAATCCCAAATTAACCCTCCTAAAAACTATATAACGACTAATTTTAAAGGTATTTGTGAAAAATCGATTTTTTGAATTTACTATAAATATCCATTTTCATTTTAAAAAAAATAAATTAAGTTCAAACCTTTTTCTAAAAAAAAAAAAAGTTCAAACCCTTTTTGAAAAAAAAAATAAGTTCAAGCCTTTTTAAAACAAATAAATTAAGTTAGGCCTTTTTTATTTTTTCTTTTAAGTTTTTTCTAAAAATTATTTCATAAATATTTAAATTTTAAATTTTCAAAAAAAAAAATGTTCCAATGTTTTTGATTTTATAATTATGCGATTCGTCGAAAACTTAATCGAGGAATTGGCCAGAACCATCGATTTTGGAACCGTTAAGTAGCCGGAATCAAAACCGTAACTGGAATCGTCAGTTTTCGATTCGATTCTGATTCTAAATTTTTTGGAATCAGAACCATGGCCACCCCTACATTAAACTACTTTGGTCCTCCATAAAAAATAAAAAAATAAATTTTGCCGTTAACTGAGGGATCAAATAACAATTATGAGGTAGTAAATAGTAATACTTCATCCATCTCATTTTGTTTGTTTATTATTTCTTTTGTAAATGTCCCAAAATATTTGTAAGTTTCTAAATTTAAATATTTAAACAATTATATTTCCCATAATAACCTTTATGATTGTTCATCTAATGAAGGACTTTTATTAATATATTAATGAGTTAAAGGTAAAAAAAGGAAAAAATAAATTTTGTTGACTAAATTCTTAATATGCGAGTTTTGCCAACCATATAAATAAAATAGGATGGAGGGAGTATTATAGTAAATGGAGAGGACGAAATCATCAAATACTTAAAAAGTACCCAAGCTTCACAAAATTAAGTATCTAGAATTTCATCAAACGTTAAAGAGGATAACATTTCATAATTCGCTAGATCAAACTTCAAATACTAATATAAATATAAACATTACACCATGGAACGCTATAAATAATGAATGTAATGTTTTGACCTTAACTTAAATTTTTCAATAGAATGACTAGATAGTTTAATAGATTTAAAATCTTATGGATTCATCAGTATATTTATCAAATGTTACCAAACCCCTGCAAGTATATTCCCGTTATACCCATGGTCCTAAGTCCAAGTCACCAGTAATTGAGTTGCTGAATTAGTCAGCAGTAGTTGTTCTCTTTTTGTTTTGATTCTGTTTCAACATTCCTGCATTGTAGGAGGGTATTCCTCCATTTCCCTATTTTCTTGTTGTTAGTGGGAGGTTATTCCTCCATATAGAAGTAGTGCTCCTTGTATGTAGGGAGTAGTTATTTCTGCACTTGTATATATTCAGCAAATATGATGGAATAAGGCAGACTGTTAAAACCCAATTTAAGTCTTCTTGACTGAGGTTTCAGGCTCCCTTTAACGAGTCTGACCTTTCTTGTCTTCCACCATAGGTCGCTCAAGGAAACACCCTAACCCAAACACCAACCCCTCCTACTACCCATCGACCCATAACTAGATCCGTTAGCCGGAACCATAACAGTTTGGTATCAGAGCCAACAGTTATGGGAGATTCTGTTCAAGACCAGCTAGCTAAGCTCTTTAACTTGTTATTAGCTGAGCAACAATCCAACAAGGAACTGCACGCCAAATTCGATGGTCTAACTCAGGAATGGGAATCCACTAAAAAGGATTTCCAAACCAGTAGCACTGGAAGTCCAGCAAGCTTACGGAGAGATAAGGGAATTTCGGGTACTGCGAATTCTGAAAAATCTGGAGGAAGCTCGTTTGTACCGAAATTCACAAAACTGGATTTTCCTCGCTATGATGGGAAAGATGACCCTTTGGGATGGCTAAACCGTTGCAAACACTTCTTTCGGCACCAACAAACTCTGGAAGAAGAGATGGTCAGTTTAGCTTCATACCATCTCGAAGGAATTGCCCAACTTTGGTACATGCAGTTGCTAGATGACATTCCGAATCCCTCTTGGGCTGAGTTTTCTCACCAATGTAACCTCCGTTTTGGGCCTCCAATCCGCAACAACAAACTTGGTGAATTAGCTAAACTAACGCAAACGGGGTCTGTCGCGGACTACCAGAATCAGTTTCAGGCTCTTGTGTCCTGGGCTGGAACTCTCACTCAACACCAGAAGGTCCAATTATACCTCAGTGGTTTACAAGACTCCATTGCGGTTGAAGTGGAGCTTCACCATCCCACCGATTTGGTTAATGCTATGAGCATTTCTCGGCTGTATGAATGCAAACTGTTTCCACGTTCTTCAGCCGCGAGAGATACTCGTTGCGTTGCAATTCCACCTGACAACCTCGCCAATCGGATAGTGAGGAGGTTGTCCCATGATGAAATGGAGGAGAGGCGGAAGAAAGGACTTTGTTTTAATTGTGATGAGCAGTTTGTTCGAGGCCATCAATGTAAGAAATTGTTTTGGATTGATTTGGAAGAGACGGAAGATGTAGAGGATTTCACAATTGATCCAGAAATTTCTTTGAATGCCATTACTGGAATTCGAAATCCTCAGTCCATGAGGTTCATAGGCAGCTGGATGCTTGGGCAAGTCTTGATCCTCATCGACTCCGGCAGCACTCACAGTTTTGTTTCTGCCGCAAACGTTGAGGAACTGAATGCTGTGGTAAACAAACAGAATGGTTTAAAGGTACAAGTTGCCAATGGCGAGCAACTTACTAGCCCAGGTATTTGTAAGGGAATTCCGGTTCTTCTGAAGTCTAATTCTTTCATGGTTGATTTGTTTGTTTTACCCTTAACCAATTTCGATATGGTTTTGGGGGTTAATTGGCTTTGAACCTTGGGACCCATTCTATGGGATTTCACCGTTATGCGCATGAGCTTTTATCAACAGGGCCACTTAGTGACATTGCAGGGTATTACTTCTTCAAGCTCTTTCCACGGTTCAGATCTGAACAACATACATATTTCATCTGTCCCAGACATCCAACTCCAGAAATTATTGGCAAAATTTGCTTCCTTATTCAATGCTCCTACTGGGCTGCCCCCTAGTAGATCTTGTGATCATCGTATTCCCCTAATCCCCGGAGTTGGTCCTGTGGTAGTTCGACTATACCGTTACCCTCATGGTCAGAAGGACGAGATTGAAAAGTAATGTGCTACATTACAGCAGGGAATCATTCGTCCCAGCCGTTCCCCATTCTCGTCGCCGGTGACTCTGGTTCCCAAAGCTGATGGTTCCTGGTGCCTTTGTGTTGATTACAGAGAATTAAATGCCAAAACCATCAAAGACAAATTCCCTATTCCAGTTATCGACGAATTATTGGAGGAATTGGGTGGAGCTAAGTTCTTCTCAAAGTTAGATCTGCTTTCGGGTTACTTTCAGGTGGGGATGCATCTTGCTGATATTGAGAAAACAACATTCCGCACTCACCACGGACACTTTGAATTCCTGGTGATGTCGTTTGCATTATCCAACGCTCCCTCAACTTTTCAGGCCGTAATGAACGAGGTATTCCAACTTTACTTACGGAAATTTGTACTCGTCTTTTTTGACGATATTTTGGTTTTCAGTCAATCCTGGGCAGAAAACATCCACCATTTGCGGCTAGTTTTCCAATTGCTGTTATAGAACCAATTGGTCCTCAAACGGTCGAAGTGTGTCTTCGGTCAATCTCAGATTTCTTATTTGGGTCATATTATTTCTTCCCAAGGAGTGCAGGTGGATCAGTCCAAAATTGCTGCTGTATTGGAATGGCCAAAGCCCAACACCATTCGTGGGTTGCGTGGATTCCTAGGGCTCACAGGTTATTATCACAAGTTTGTGCAGAATTATGGCATCATTGTCGCCCCCCCTCACTACTATGCTGCGTAAAAACAACTTCCACTGGACTGATCACGCTATCGATGCATTCCAGAAGTTAAAGGTGGCCTTGACATTTACTCCAATCCTGATTCTACCGAATTTTGATCTAACTTTTGTTATAGAATGTGACGCTTCTGGTACAGGGATTGGAGCAGTCTTGTTACAACACAACCAGCCAGTCGCATATTTCAGCCATTCCTTGGCAGCTCATTGTCAAAATCTTCCGGCTTATGAGCGAGAATTGATTGGCTTAGTGAAGGCAATAAAGCATTGGCATTCCTATCTGTGGGGACGTGAATTTATTGTTCGGACTGATCATTACACATTGAAATATCTACTTGAGCAGCGCCATCTCTCAGCAACTCAACAACATTGGATTAGCAAGCTCCTGGGTTTTTCTTTTACTGTTGAATACAGGACTGGCAAATCTAATGTGGTGGCGGACGCTCTTTCTCGACGGAATGCCGATGATTCAATCCTTATGGCTGTTTCCATGCCTCAACTCAGTTTGTTTGATGAAATTCGGAAGGAACATAGTGATTCACCAGCAATTCAGCAACAAATCTCTGCAATTACCAATGGAGCAGTCGCTTCAAAATGGTTTTTTCAGGATGGGTTACTCTTCTACAATAACAGAGTTTACCTGCCTCCTGATTCCCCATCAATTCAGCTGGTTGTTAGTGCTCTTCACAACCAAAGTCATGAAGGTTACTAGAAGACATTATACAGAATCACTATAGATTTCTATTGGCAGGGGATGAAACAATTCATAAGGGATTTTGTGCGTTCTTGTAATGTATGTCAGCAGCATAAAACTGACACACTACAACCGGCGGGACTCCTTCAACCTTTGCCCGTTCCCACTCAAATTTGGGCTGATATCTCCATTGACTTCATAGAGGGCATTCCCACTTCACGCGGAAAGAATGTTTTAATGGTTGTCGTTGATCGGTTCTCAAAGTATGGACATTTTCTGGCTCTCACTCATCGTACACCGCTGTAAGTGTTGCTCGCACCTTCTTTGATAACATTTTTAAATTACATGGGTTGCTAGAAACTATGGTCAGTGACAGGGATGTTGTAACACCCCTTCCCGGTCCACCCGTTAACCCGAATGAACCGAGCCGAGACGCTACAATCTGGTTGAACTTATATCCTGTCATGCTGATATTATACTGTATGCAAAATAAGAATATAAACACTCCCAGTTACACTCTAAACTTCCAACATCTCCAAGAATCATCATAACACAATAACCCTTTATATATATATCTTTACATAATTGTATAAATCCTCAAAAGTATTTAATATCTAGCAATTAATTTCATTCAGAATCTATATCAAGTTTTCATGACCTAATCATACCAACTATAGTAAACTATTTCATCTTCAATCATTTCATAAATATTATTCTTATCTCCAATAACTTACACCAAAATAATTACATGGTTCACTTATATTTACAATCACATAAGCTCTAACAATAAAAGAATTATACATGCCATAAATCTTAATACATGCCATAATTCTTAATTATACATCTCTCAATCTATTATGACCAAATTAAGCACTTCTGCTTTGATAGGACTCCTCAAGTCTTCAAGTAGCAACCACGATCTTCAACCTGCGCGTGATGAAAATCGACGCGCTGAGTATAAAACTCAGTGGTGCTCATAATTCACATACTAAACAAAGTGCGATGGCAACTAACTTAATATACCAATTTCATAAAGCATTGATACTCATAGAATCAGTAAATTTCAACATAAATGTCTCTTTATAGCAACAAATAAATTTCTAATTCATAAACATCAATAATTGAGTTCTAATTTCTCATAAAGCATTTACATGAACTTAAATCACGCATTATGATGCTATCATGATCTTACCTGCTGTTACCTGCTATTCATTATGCTGTGTGAATGAAACCAATAAACATGTATGAATACATAACATTATATTTCCATTGTCTTACTTGCTGTTCATTATGTTGTATGACTGATGCACTTTAGTCACAGCATATAAGGTATGATTAACAACATTTCATAACTGTATGGCTCATTAAGAATTAAATAAATAAACTTGTAAGCATATATAACATGATACTTTCATAATCTTACCTGATGTTCTTTATGTTGTATGAACTCTGCAACTTTGATTAAACTCAGTGAATATCACAATGAATGAAGAAACATATAACCACATACATATGTAGAACTAAACATTTACTCACATATGGAATGTAAGCACACATATCATGATACTTGCATTTTCCCTTAATGATCTTTCTTGCTGTTTAGTATACTGTATGATTATGCAATTTGTAGTCGATATAACTGTATAGCTCCATAAGGTTATAGTGAAACCTAAGTGATAAGATAAACTGTATGAAACTGGATGAAATTGTATGCTATAGGCCCCGAACCGGATTCGCCTATGCCAATATTGTCCGTTTTGGTGCCCCTAACCGGATTTGCACCGCACGGTTCCAAACTGTATGGGGCGCAGATCTGCTATTCTATGTCGCGACATAGCCTTATCTACATGGTTTCTACCTAACCTCAATGGAGCTTAAGATTAGCATGTCAACAATGTAACACAATAGCACATAAATGGTTTCACAACGTCATAGTTCATCATATTGATTTGATTTCACACCATATAAATGCTTACATGTTGTTTTAATCCATGTTCTTATGTTGCATTTTTGCTTTACAATGATTGGATGCATGCATGTTGAGCAAAGGAATGTAATTGTATAGAAAATGAAGTCCAAAATGCATGAAAACACAAGTCGTGAGCGCGCAGGGAAAAGTCGCGAGCGCGAGATGCTTCCCAGGGAGAAGTCGCGAGCGCGTCTTCAAACCTCGCGAGCGCGAGAAGTGCAATCGAGAGTCAGAGAGGTTTCTGGCTCAAGTCGCGACCGCGCAGCACAAGTCGCGAGCGCGAGATGAAGTCGCGAGCGCGCTTGTGGAGTTCGCGAGCGCGAAATGCGCAAATTGAGAGTCAGAGAGCTTCTGGCCGAAGTCGCGACCGCGCATGTGAAAGTCACGAGCGCGACTTGCTTTCCAGACCGCGCGGGCGCGCGACGTGTTTCCAGATTGTGCAGTCTGTGTTGTTTTGGCCATAACTCTCAATATACAACTTCAAATTGAGTGATTCAAAAGCCCACGTAAAGATAACACATAGAGGAACAAATAACTCTTCTATGACAATTCCTAGTTCCATCATTAAATGGGGTCAAAATCAAGATGAAGTTGCTGGTAAAATTTCCAGCAAACTCTGGTTCAGCATAAACTCATTCCATCCCCTGTTTTCTCACCATTACCAGTCCTCCCACTCAACATGAAGCAATATTATCTCATTAACAACACACCACACAATTTCTCATGCAAAGATATTGATTAAACTAAAAGAGATAGCACACCTTTACGCCAATAAGCTTAAGCTCTTCTTTTAGCTTCCTTCTACCTTTGGCTCACCTCTCCTATACAATAAAGTTCTTATAAATTATCTAACAGGATCACCAAATGAGTCAAGTATGAAATTCAAGAAGGTTTACTTACTTGGATAGAATAGAAGTTGAATTAATGCTTAGCTCCCATTAAAATCTTCCCCACCATTAAACGTGATGGAGAAAAGAAAGTATAAGAGGAAAGTAAAGGAAGAAGATGAAGATAAGGATGAAGAAATTAAAATGAAATGGAATCCACGGGTAGTCTCTAGAATGTCATTGATTTTTATATGAAAATTACCAAATGGTACCTCAAGTGTCAAAATGATACAACTCAATACCTCAACTTTACACTTTAGTGAAATCAAGTCCTAATCCTTATACTTTGATCTTTTTGTTTCCTTCAAGTAGGTCCACTTCTTTTCCTTATTTCAATTACATCCCATTCTAGCCCACTCTAGAATCTAATGGATCGAACCGGGTTTTGGATCAGCCCGACTCGACTCTAAGCAACGACCCGATTCAATAGAAAAATGGGACATTACAGTTCTACCCCCCTTAAAGAATTTCGTCCTCGAAGTTCACTTACATTAAACACTTACAACTCTCCTAATAGTTTCCAACTCAATTTGATTCTTCATTCATCGGCTAGCACTCACTAGCCTTATGTTCTCCACATGATTCTCTCAAATGAACATCCATACTAGCTAATATATCCAGTCTACATCAACACTCAATCCAAAGACCGATATACTGCCCAGTCTAAACATATCAGCATAGCATAGACATATCATATCATCATCTCATATACATATCAAGGCATTTCATTGCAATAGCCTATTCAAAGATTTGCATGAAGTACATTCTCAGAAGCATGATGAGATTATAGAAACATATCCTGATATCAGATAATTTATGTTCATAACTGTATGAATAACTTCATGTCGTCATGGTACTTAATTTCATCATGGTACTTCTTCTCATCCACTGTCATGCATATATACATATAGTCATACATGCATCCTTGCTAATTCCCACTCAAGAACAAAACAAAATGAAACCAAAGTTCCAAATGTCAATACATGAGAGTAATTGTACACAATCACAAAGTTATGCAAATCATGCAATGTGCCATATAGATTATCTCAACTTGACCGTTTATCCATAATGATTTGGTAGTTGCATCCAATTAGCAATTCCACCTTTCTCTCTTTTTTTTCTTTTTTTTTTGACTCATAGATAGCTCACATAAATCCATAAATCATCTGTGACTTACAAATACTTCTATTAATGATTAACCAATCATTTCTGTCTGAAGAATGATCACTTATAAAATCTTGAGCATTTGGCTCAGAATTTATTCTTATGTGCACATAGTGAGATCAACACGAACCACAATTTGTACATATTCATGAACTCTCAAAGGATAGTAAGTCCGATATTGTATATACTCTGATGCATCTTTACTTCTATTTCCATCAAATCTTAATAACCATGATTCCTAACTTGTCACAAAAACTCTGAATGATTATCATCTCATTTAAATCATCCTAATTTATATTCCTTCACCTCTTTAATTGAGACTTTTCTTAATCTTAAGTCACTCACATGACTAGATCCATTCTTACTTACCTAATTTCTTGGTATAACATCAATTCAATGGTTGGCCAACTATCTCTCCATGGCCAATGTCATTCATCATTTCACTTAATCATCATGGTCCAATATTTATATAACATCATTATCTTCATTTGGTGTTTAGGAGTCGTTTACCTTTTTCCTCGGATCATAGACTCTCTCAATAAACACAAATCCTTATGTATAACTTACATAACATCTAGCATTCAACAAATATTTTAAACCTCAAAATTTAAATCTTGTTCAATATAATTCACACTTATACCATATTAACCCTCAAGGTGCTACAATTCATATAATTTCACTACTAGGCTCATCAAGAGTTAAATAATTAATTTCATCCTAGAAATCACCATACTTTTCTTATCACCATAGTACGTTATATGATTCCTGATAGTCATACATTTGCAAAATAGCTGATGAACACCACAATATACTTAATTCCACCAAATCATAAGTAGTTCTCATAAATATAAATCACTTCTCATAAATGACTTGAAATAATGACAGTAGTTCCTATGAAAAATACTCATCACCCATTCTTAGAATGATTCACATCAAATCAGTCATCATTAAGATCATTTATGTAAATACACCAATGACTATATGTCTATATGTATTCTATCCAGCAAAATACTTATCTCAATAATCATAATAAGTTCCATTAACCACAATCATGTAAACATCAATACTCTTCGTAAATAGATTTTCATGTCCTTAAATCCGAATCAATTTAATACTAGCAACTCATCCTCAACATACTCCTTCCATAGGCACATGTACACACATTCATGCATTTTATGCAAGCATTTCACACTCACATCTTTTATCTTCAACTTAACCTGTATAATCTTAATCATGCATAACGTAACATATCTTTATGCATACACCACCATACAAGTGTACACTTCATCTGACATACTTAAATATATACATATATGTTACTTCCATGTTCAAGTCATAAACCATTATACGTTCATAGCTCATGAATTTATACAAGTGACTTCATTGTCATGTATAAAACAATCCTTCATTTATCAAAACGTTAGAAAACCACACTTGAAAAAATATATATATATATATATATATATATATATATATATATATATATATATATATATATATATATATATATATATATTTTTTTCAAAGTGTTCTGAGAAGAAGAATTTTTATAGCAAAATCATTTGTTCATAAGCAGCATAAACTATGCTTCTTCTGGAGGCAACATGAACAAACATTTTTACAAGTCATTCACGCCATCACAATCATGGATAAAAATCCGTTTCAAAATACATCTCATAATACTGATAACATGTAGAACTCATATCAACTCACGAAAGTACACAAATCCTTAATACCTCAATAATCTTTCATCTCCAATAACCATTACATCGACTTCCCTATCCACTATTCTCTAAGCATATCCTCCATGAACAATGATCTAAAGGATATAACCAGTAATCATCAATAGGAACCTCAATTTATACTCCGCTTACCACGACACTATTCTCCAATGGCTGGTTGTTTCCAATCAAACCAATATGGCATGTCTTTAACTTAAATTACTCATACTCTCATGTAAAACAAATAACTTCCTACATATATGCACATATAGTCCGAGAACCGCCTAAACCTAGGCTCTGATACCAAAAATTGTAACACCCCTTCCCGGTCCACCCGTTAACCCGAATGAACCGAGCCGAGACGCTAGAATCTGGTTGAACTTATATCCTGTCATGCTGATATTATACTGTATGCAAAATAAGAATATAAACACTCCCAGTTACACTCTAAACTTCCAACATCTCCAAGAATCATCATAACACAATAACCCTTTATATATATATCTTTACATAATTGTATAAATCCTCAAAAGTATTTAATATCTAGCAATTAATTTCATTCAGAATCTATATCAAGTTTTCATGACCTAATCATACCAACTATAGTAAACTATTTCATCTTCAATCATTTCATAAATATTATTCTTATCTCTAATAACTTACACCAAAATAATTACATGGTTCACTTATATTTACAATCACATAAGCTCTAACAATAAAAGAATTATACATGCCATAAATCTTAATACATGCCATAATTCTTAATTATACATCTCTCAATCTATTATGACCAAATTAAGCACTTCTGCTTTGATAGGACTCCTCAAGTCTTCAAGTAGCAACCACGATCTTCAACCTGCGCGTGATGAAAATCGACGCGCTGAGTATAAAACTCAGTGGTGCTCATAATTCACATACTAAACAAAGTGCGATGGCAACTAACTTAATATACCAATTTCATAAAGCATTGATACTCATAGAATCAGTAAATTTCAACATAAATGTCTCTTTATAGCAACAAATAAATTTCTAATTCATAAACATCAATAATTGAGTTCTAATTTCTCATAAAGCATTTACATGAACTTAAATCACGCATTATGATGCTATCATGATCTTACCTGCTGTTACCTGCTATTCATTATGCTGTGTGAATGAAACCAATAAACATGTATGAATACATAACATTATATTTCCATTGTCTTACTTGCTGTTCATTATGTTGTATGACTGATGCACTTTAGTCACAGCATATAAGGTATGATTAACAACATTTCATAACTGTATGGCTCATTAAGAATTAAATAAATAAACTTGTAAGCATATATAACATGATACTTTCATAATCTTACCTGATGTTCTTTATGTTGTATGAACTCTGCAACTTTGATTAAACTCAGTGAATATCACAATGAATGAAGAAACATATAACCACATACATATGTAGAACTAAACATTTACTCACATATGGAATGTAAGCACACATATCATGATACTTGCATTTTCCCTTAATGATCTTTCTTGCTGTTTAGTATACTGTATGATTATGCAATTTGTAGTCGATATAACTGTATAGCTCCATAAGGTTATAGTGAAACCTAAGTGATAAGATAAACTGTATGAAACTGGATGAAATTGTATGCTATAGGCCCCGAACCGGATTCGCCTATGCCAATATTGTCCGTTTTGGTGCCCCTAACCGGATTTGCACCGCACGGTTCCAAACTGTATGGGGCGCAGATCTGCTATTCTATGTCGCGACATAGCCTTATCTACATGGTTTCTACCTAACCTCAATGGAGCTTAAGATTAGCATGTCAACAATGTAACACAATAGCACATAAATGGTTTCACAACGTCATAGTTCATCATATTGATTTGATTTCACACCATATAAATGCTTACATGATGTTTTAATCCATGTTCTTATGTTGTATTTTTGCTTTACAATGATTGGATGCATGCATGTTGAGCAAAGGAATGTAATTGTATAGAAAATGAAGTCCAAAATGCATGAAAACACAAGTCGCGAGCGCGCAGGGAAAAGTCGCGAGCGCGAGATGCTTCCCAGGGAGAAGTCGCGAGCGCGTCTTCAAACCTCGCGAGCGCGAGAAGTGCAATCGAGAGTCAGAGAGGTTTCTGGCTCAAGTCGCGACCGCGCAGCACAAGTCGCGAGCGCGAGATGAAGTCGCGAGCGCGCTTGTGGAGTTCGCGAGCGTGAAATGCGCAAACTGAGAGTCAGAGAGCTTCTGGCCGAAGTCGCGACTGCGCATGTGAAAGTCGCGAGCGCAACTTGCTTTCCAGACCGCGCGGGCGCGCGACGTGTTTCCAGATTGTGCAGTCTGTGTTCTTTTGGCCATAACTCTCAATATACAACTTCAAATTGAGTGATTCAAAAGCCCACGTAAAGATAACACATAGAGGAACAAATAACTCTTCTATGACAATTCCTAGTTCCATCATTAAATGGGGTCAAAATCAAGATGAAGTTGCTGGTAAAATTTCCAGCAAACTCTGGTTCAGCATAAACTCATTCCATCCCCTGTTTTCTCACCATTACCAGTCCTCCCACTCAACATGAAGCAATATTATCTCATTAACAACACACCACACAATTTCTCATGCAAAGATATTGATTAAACTAAAAGAGATAGCACACCTTTACGCCAATAAGCTTAAGCTCTTCTTTTAGCTTCCTTCTACCTTTGGCTCACCTCTCCTATACAATAAAGTTCTTATAAATTATCTAACAGGATCACCAAATGAGTCAAGTATGAAATTCAAGAAGGTTTACTTACTTGGATAGAATAGAAGTTGAATTAATGCTTAGCTCCCATTAAAATCTCCCCCACCATTAAACGTGATGGAGAAAAGAAAGTATAAGAGGAAAGTAGAGGAAGAAGATGAAGATAAGGATGAAGAAATGAAAATGAAATGGAATCCACGGGTAGTCTCTAGAATGTCATTGATTTTTATATGAAAATTACCAAATGGTACCTCAAGTGTCAAAATGATACAACTCAATACCTCAACTTTACACTTTAGTAAAATCAAGTCCTAATCCTTATACTTTGATCTTTTTGTTTCCTTCAAGTAGGTCCACTTCTTTTCCTTATTTCAATTACATCCCATTCTAGCCCACTCTAGAATCTAATGGATCGAACCGGGTTTTGGATCAGCCCGACTCGACTCTAAGCAACGACCCGATTCAATAGAAAAATGGGACGTTACAGATGTGACTTTCATAAGTTCTTTTTGGAAAGAACTATTCCATTTATGTGGGACCAAGCTGTGTTTCAGTTCCTCTTACCATCCATAATCTAACGGACAGACAGAGGTTGTGAACCGTACTGTTGAAATGTATCTCCGCTGTTTCACTAGTTCATCGCCATCAAAGTGGATTGATTGGTTGTCTTGGGCCGAATACTGCTACAATACCAGCTACCATACCTCACTTAAATCCACACCTTTTGAGACTGTTTATGGTCGACCACCTCCTCGACTATTATCTTACTTGTATGGTAGTTCTTCAATTGAAGCGGTTGATACTGTTCTGCACCAACGGGATGACATGCTGCACCTACTTCGCCAAAATTTGTTACAAGCCCAAAATAAGATGAAAGCCACTTATGATCAGTCCCACCGTTCACTGGAATTTAAAGTTGGTGACATGGTTCTGCTGCGTTTAAAGGTGTATAGACAACAGTTAGTTGCAAAAAGAACTAATCACAAGTTGTCCGCCAGGTTTTACGGACCCTTTCGGGTTCTGGAATGCCTTGGCACCATGGCCTATAAACTAGACCTTCCAGCAGAGTCCAAGAGCCACCTTGTTTTCCATGTTTCCTATCTCAAACCCTATCATGCCGGTCAGCCTGTCACTCCAACATTACCACCTACCATTCTTTTGGAGGATCCTATCCATCCTTTAGCTGTTCTGGATCATCGTATCAAAGGAGGAATTCCAGAGGTTTTAATTCATTGGAGTCATTCTTCACCAACAGATGCTTCATGGGAAAGGGTCCAGCATATAACAGACAAGTTTCCAGACTTCATGCTTGCAGACAAGCTTCCATTGGGGGCGGGAAGTAATGTTACCAAACCCCTGCAAGTATATTCCCGTTATACCCATTGTCCTAAGTCCAAGTCACCAGTAATTGAGTTGCTGAATTAGTCAGCAGTAGTTGTTCTCTTTCTGTTTTGATTCTGTTTCAACATTCCTGCATTGTAGGAGGGTATTCCTCCATTTCCCTATTTTCTTGTTGTTAGTGGGAGGTTATTCCTCCATATAGAAGTAGTGCTCCTTGTATGTAGGGAGTAGTTATTTCTGCACTTGTATATATTCAGCAAATCTGATGGAATAAGGCAGACTGTTAAAACCCAATTTAAGTCTTCTTGACTGAGGTTTCAGGCTCCCTTTAACGAGTCTGACTTTTCTTGTCTTCCACCATAGGTCGCTCAAGGAAACACCCTAACCCAAACACCCAAACACCAACCCCTCCTACTACCCATCGACCCATAACTAAATCCGTTAGCCGAGACCATAACATCAAACGTGAAGAAGAAAGTTATAATTAAAACCTTAGTGACTGCGACTAAATAATTACTTATAATATTGTCCTTATATTTAACATCAAAGTTTAGTAATATATAAATTCTCCATATATTTTCAGAATTACACAGTTTTATCTCTATCTTTATTCCCATTACACTATTATAATTTTCTGTTAATTTTTATAATTTTCCGTTAATAATTTATTATTTTATTTTTATATTTTGTTAGAATTAACTAATCTGTCATTATATTTAGCATTATTTTATCTATATATTTTGCTAAAATTAACTCATATGTTTCTGTATTTAACGAAAAAAGTATAATAAATTAATAGAAAAATATACATTGTGACGAAGGCAACAAATATGGACAAAAATATGTGTATTCATTTATAGAAAATAATTTTTCATTTTTTATTTTCTATTTTCAGTTTTTTAAAGAAATAATTTTCATAAACAATGAAAAATATATTCACTTGTCAAGGGTAAATGATAGTGATTTTTTTGCAAGTGTACGAAAATCGCAACAAGTAATATAGAATGAGTAAAGTATTGTTTCCACAGGATTGTATACCAAGTACCAAAATTATGTTAACCTATTATTATTTAAATGGCAATAAGGGGAATTATTTTAAAAAATTAAATTAAACAAATAAAAAAAAGCAAAAAGAAATCAAGTAACAATATTTGACGAAAAGAAATCAAGGATTTAAAGCTACTAGAGATTTTGACTTCACTTAACTCTATCCAATTTATTTTATTAGTTTGATAATCAATTTTAATTATTCAAGTAGGGAAAACAATCCTAAAATCAGTAACAAGCTCTCCCGATGTATTGTTAGATATTTTAACCCGGTCTAATTACCTATCTTCCAATAGCACAATCAAACATGAATTAAATTATTAAGTTTTATGGTTTGTTTATGAATTCATAACCTAAGGTCATTAACTTATGCAAACCCCCATGAGTTAAACCATATAACTTCCGCATCAAGTTATTATTCTCATGTAATTTATTACCCTATTCATATCAAAAACCCTTCTCCCGATAGTGATAAATGAAATAAATTAATCCAGGGGAGAAACTCTGCCTGGAAGCATTAGTTCAATAATAAATTATATCATGAACAAGGAAAAGCAAATCTAATATTATAAATTGAAATCAAAATTAAACTACATCAAATCCCTAGTATGAGAGTTTTAGTTCAACATGGTAATTAAATAAAACTCAATTAAACTTGTAAATATTCTCATAATCAACATGAATATTGAAAATAAAAAAAGAAAAAAGTTTAGAAATAAAAACTAGTTAATGATTGGCTTGGGCGGCTTCCTTGAACTTTGACACAAATCTTGAATACTTGAAGTCTTGGAGAGAGAGAGAAAACAATAGAACAAAAGATGGAATATACAATGAATGGTTCCCTTAACTATGACTAGTCTCTCTATTTATTTATACTTTCTGAGATATCTTCGTGTTCGTTTAGGAAAGTGAATCTTTATTGAGTAAGAAATCTTTTACAGATCGGAAACTGTTTAGACTTTTTATTTCTTCCCAATTAGGACTCTCCCAGTGCCGAGATAGGAAATAAGTTGGTTTCCTATAAAAATCCTACAAAATTCCTCAAGATCCAGTGAAATATGATTTAAGGATGCTTTACACAAAAACATAAATAAAAACTAATTAAAGTAATTAAAAAATACTAAAAATCCTAATAAAACTATATTAAAAATACTATAAAAATACCAACTATCAGTAAAAATTTATTTTCATTAAAAAATTATTAAAAATTATTCATAATTTCCATTAGAAGTTTTTAGTTAAAATTTGTTAAATATGTATTAATAATTTATTAATAGTAATAATATCAATTTTCATCATTTTGTATAGCTTTTAAAAAATAGATGTTACCATTACAAATATATTTTTGTGAAATAGTAAATTATTACATTTTAAAGTATAACATAAAATTTTTCTTTTATCAATACAATGTAAGTTGTTGTGATAAACGACTTTATTCTCCATAAATGAGAACACAAGTTCGATCTCCGTAAAATGCTCTTAACTGGAAGGTAAAACTGTTACACTCTACGAACTAAAAAGATTACACCTCATGGTTATAAAAAAAGGTATAATTTAAAATTAAAAATTAAAAAATTTAATTTAGTTACTTAAATATCTTTTTTATGTTTTGAAATAATTTTTTTAATATATATATATATATATATATATATGTTAATTTTGATAATGAAAAATATTTTTTTTAAATGGAAAATATGACCTTTGTTATAAAAAAAACTAAGTACATGTTTTCTAGATGTTAGTTAAGCTTTGGAAAACTAGAAAATTGTTTTATAATTTTCCAAATAGAAAAATGATAAATTTGAATATAAAATGTTATTTTCCAATTTTCTTGTAACATTTTTAAAAAAAATAATTTCAGTTTTCTAAAAGTGAACAACTATTATATATTGTTAAAGTATAAAAATAAAATCGTATATTTGGACAAAATATATAAAAAAAATTCCTATATAAGTGAGATTTTATTTCTTCAATTCAATATAAATAAATTACAATTGGTAATCCCTAAAAAAAAAAAAAAATGCAATTGGTAAAAGAAAATAATAATAATCATAGGCTGATATTTTTCTTCTCGAAGCTTCTCTCTGCTTTCCTCGTCTTGGGACAAAATTAATGTACACTGAACCGAGTTCCTATCTATGAGTTTTTGAGGGAATTATTATTTTTCCTTGCATGATGTGACCAAAATTATAAATTCATTTAACCATTAAATTCTTTTTTTTTTTAAATCCAAACATTATTAATAAAGTACCAAAAAAAACTTAGCATAATAAGCCATCTAAACTCCGCAATCAGACTTTCCTCTTACACCCGAACTAAGCTCTATTATGCTAGGTGAAAAAACTTGATTGCAAACATCAAATAATAAATAATGTAATAAAATATCTGAAGGAACCCTCCAAGTCTTAGAACCAGCCATTGTAATAACTACTCTTACGAGCAAATGATCAACTATATTAGCGTGGTATCTAATCTAAGAACCCTGTAAAAGTAACGACTTACAGTCTTTAATAATTAACTCAAACTCATAAAAGCATTCATCAGAAGATCAAATTCAATGCCAAACAAGCTGCGAGTCTGTTTCCACCTCAACACTAGCGTAGCCATCCCTGCGAAGCCAAGAAGGAGCCTCTCTAATTGCCATACCTCTGCATAGCTAGATTACTATACCCCTGAAACAAACCTAATATACCTGCTATGAAAACTCCATTTTCATCCCGAAGGACAGCTCCGTGCCCCATGCGCCTAATATCCTGAAACCTAGAAGCATCAACATTACATTTTAGTCTTCCCGTAGCTGGTTTAGTTCATAGAATGGTTCTGTCACCTTATCTTGCCTGCACTCCTGTCACCAGGGTTGATTCCTGAGATGCCAACCATTCATTTAATCCATGCGACGGGTAATCAACAACCTATGAAGGATTAAAATACTTCTGCTGAAATAACAGCAGGTTGCGACTTGACCAGATGAATATATTAGTGTATTTTCAAGAAAATTAGTTCATGCCAACTACCGTTAAATATTACTATTTAGTAAAATTTTAATCGCAATTATTATTAAAATATAAAACAATTATTAAAAATATAATTATTTTTATATATTAAGTATAATGTATATTTTTAAGAAAAATTTTAAAACGAATATATTATTTTTATTTAAGTGTTCCATAAATATAAAAAATTATTATTTTTAATAAACTATAAATAAAATGAGTAAAATATTAATTTAAAAAATATAATTGCATTAGTAATTATTTTTTTAAAATATTAATAAATTTCAAATATAATATACATAGAAACCAAATAACCATTGATGTAAAAAAATAGCTATCAGAGCTCTCTTAATATATATATATATATATATATATATATATATATATATATAAACACTCATTTTAACCACTAAGTGCTAATTACAATAATAAATGTTCAAAAATAAATGATAATATTGTACTCCCTCCGTCCCATATACATAGGCCTAGTTTGACTTTCACATTGATTAAAAAAAACTAATTAATAAGGTTGAATTATATCTTTTTTTTTCCAAAAATATTATGTTATAATATTAAATAATGGACATCAATTGAGAATGTAAATGTACATTAAATAAGGATATATTAAGAAATTAGATAGTATATGTGAAACGACCCGAAAATTTAATTTCGTAGAATTTTCATTTAAAAACTAAATTTTTTTATTTCAACCAATGAGATTATACCAGCTAGGATTTTGCTATTTCTAAACTGGACCCGTAAACCAACTCGATTTTTCGAAAACCAAGCAAATTGAGCCAAGTCATAGAATTAGACCAAACCGGTTCGAATCGAACCGGAATGGTCTAGAAACTCCAGATTTTTCTTTCCTTTTTTTTCTTTTCTTCTCCTCTTTTTCCAGCGGCAGCACGTTTTTTTTTCCTTCCCCATTTTTTTTCCGGGAGGGCCAGAGCGCTCGTCGCCACCACCAGCGCCTCTTCGCCGCGCCTCCACGCCGCAGCGGATTCCGGCGTCTCCTTCCCTCTCTCCGTTCCATTCCAGTGAGAGCAACAGTCGCAGGAAGAGCTGCGATCTTGCCTCGATCGGGACTGCGTCACAATCTCCTCTTCAGCTCTCCAGCGACGCCAGGCTGTCTCAACGGCGACATCTCTTTCCCTCACTCCCTCCGTTCCGGTTGGCGCAGCAAACCCAAGAGCTGTGATCGCAACTCGCAATAGGTACAGTCGCGTTACCTGCGCTCCTCCTCGATTTTTTTTGGTGCGCCCAGCCAAGGACCGGCCGGACCACGCTCTCTTCTCGCTTCCAGCATGCCTCCGGCCACCTTCCCACACATTTTCGATCAAGCTATCGCCGACAGCAGTGGGTTTTGATTTTAAGGTTCGTTTTCGATCACTTTTAATAAGCATATTCAATTTTTCTGTCATATTTCTGGACTAGGTGAGCCATAATTCAATCCTTTTGGGTTTGTTTCTTGAATTTTTCATTTAAGATTATGATTTGTAGTATTATTGGAATGTTAGGAATTAACCCTTGGTTAGCTACTGTTAGCATTGAAAGGAACTTTAAGCGTTACTCTTAAAAATTTGATTGTGAATCGCAATTCAACATGCCTATAAATCAACTAATAAATTTACTGCAGGTTTAGGTGGAAGAAGTTGAGGAATTTGGAATGGCAGTAGCCATTCTAGTCTCTTTGCCTTGAACTCTTTTTTTATATGGATTATGTGATTGGGATTTTAATTTATGATGGGAATGAGTTGAACTTATGCATATATATATATATATATATATATATATATACACATAAGTTTAGGAGTTAAGGAACATATATTCTTTTGGCGGGCAGCAACCATCTTGAATATGTTGTGTTCTTTTGATAGGTTAACATGAAATGGATATATATTTTCCTTGATGTTCTTATACTTGTTGGGGTTGGTATATATGTTTAAGCTGTGTATTGGATTACTTGAGAGATGAGATTACTAAATTGCAATTTACTGGAAACATTGGTTCGTAATGCCTAATCTAGAACTTTAGTAATGATTAAGGAATGGTGGATATATTTTGGGTATTAAATAGAGAATTTTGAATTCCTTGAGCTAGCAGCAATTAATTAGTTGGTTCTTTGAATTATAATGTTTGGGATGGGTATTTGAAATTGTAAATTAAGTTCTTGTAGGGTAGTGAGTTAGCTAGTGAGTAAAATGTGAAAATTTAACCATGAAGCCTAAACTTTTAATTTGGCAGCAATTATTTCAATTTATTTATTTTTGGAAAATTGTAAACTAGTATAGTACATTGAAGTTATAAATTTGATTTCGATAGGAATAGTTAGTTAATGTTTAATCCATGATTTGGACATAGAAAACTTTTATTTCTGCAAGTTGGCATCAATCATTTGAGTTTTTGTGTTGTATTAGAAGGGCGTATATATATATATATATATATATATATATATATATATAAATAAGTAATGTATAATGGATAGACGATTTAAATGGTTTGTTAGCTATGACGTTGCTATTGAAGGAGGATGGGAATTAAGTTGATTGATTGCCCGACGGATGGGCTGTGTGCATTGATTGATAAATATATAATAATACTGTGTTATCTAAACAGGTGGATAGTCCAATTTTTCGGGGAGGTGCTGCCGAAATTTCAATAAGAATTAGACTAATTTTAAGTAATAACATAATTAATAAATTTATTTAGATTAATTCTATAACTTAGTACATAATAAATATAGTGCTCTAATTATTTTATCATTATCATTATTATTTATTTAATTATTCAATTATTTATTCATTTTGATTATCATTGTTTATTATTATTATTATTATTATTATTATTATTATTATGATTATTATTATTATTATTATTTATTTTATCTTTGTTGTTGTTAATATTATTTATTTAATTATTTAATTGTATTTAAGAATGAATGCCTAATTGTGCATTGCATTATGATGCTCAACTGATCAAAATGTCTGCATTTGATTGCATTGTTTGATTACCTGTGCTGTGAATATGTTGTGCCTTGTTTGTGTGGAATTGGGATGAAGTGGACCACCATGGGTTTGTGAGGACGGTCTGTGATATGGATCCGATTATGATTTGATATTTGACCGTCGGCCGGGAAAATGGGAGATCGGCGCCCCCTTGTGCACCTGATGATATAGATTATATGGAAATTCACAGGATGGCTTCTTGTTGTTGCGCACCTGATAATCTAGATTTGATTGTAGCCCGCAGGGTGGCCTCCTGTTGTGAGCACTTGATGATCTAGATTGGATGGAGACCACCGGGTTGCCTCCTGTTGGTATGGAAAAGAAACGAGAGAATGGAAAAATAATGAGAGGACTGGTCAGTGAGGATTAGACCAGTTGGCCGTATGGGGGATCGGCTCCCTGGTGCACATGTATGAGAGGGCGAGCCATGTGTGAGGACGGCTCGTTGGGGTTTCAGGTGGCGCCACTGACTAATTTCCACGTGATGTGATTATATGAAGATGTTTATGATTGTGAATGCTGATGATATGCCATTTGTGTGACTGGCTGCGTGAGCATATTACTAGTCGGATGACTAGATTAATATGTGTACACATTTGTGTGACTGCGTGTGTTGTGTAATAATTATTACTCCTTAGAAAACTCACATGTCTTGCTTAAATTTTTCAGGAAGTAGTTTCTCTTTAATTTGGGTTAAGCTATGTTTTCTTCGCCGCAGGATTATTAAGAAGTTTTCCCAGTTCCATAATTGTTTTGCTATGTAATTATATGTATAAAAAGCTATGTATAACAAACAGATAGTGACTCCGCAGTTGTAGAATTTACATACGTCTAGTCGTGTAGTAATATAGATGAAGTAATTCTGTTAGCCCATATTAAAAATGTGTTATATTGTAAATGGGGCTCGAACTGTGAAATGTAGAAGATAAACTTAGGCCGAGAAATAATCAAATATTGAAGTTTATTTTTTTTTTTTTTTTTATAATTAGACCGAGATCATAGACTCTAATGTTTCAGGCTTACTACGGGCCTCGGGGGCCTTAAGCTTACCTGGGCCCTAGTGCCGGTCCGGCCCATGGAATCGGGTCGTGACAAAGTTGGTATCAGAGCTTAGGTTAGGGTTCTAGAACACAACTGTGGAGTATAGGAGATTTCTTTATGTTGGGATCGGCCGTAACCAACATAAGGAAAGAACCTTTGTGATTTTCCTCCCTAGGGATGGTGGACGCACTAGACCCTATGAGGTGGGAAAATCCACACCTATGGCGTAGATCAAAGATTATAGAAGAAGTAATTCAAGGTTTGAAGTGAAAGTAGTAGACAATAAGCTCAATCTATCGCAATACCTGTAGGGGCTAAAGCAGGTATCAACCCTTAGGCTGGGGAATAGAATAAGACTTGGATGGTAATGGATTGGCCTGATCACCCAATGCATTACTTTTCAAGTGAGCTCTATTCCTGCAGTGAATAGGATAGTGTAGAGAATAAATAGGTTTTTCATTTGTATAGCGGATTGATGAACTTTGGGTGATTAGGAATCGGTATTTTAGTATTCAGCCCGGCTACTGAATTTCTTTAGAATTTATTCAAAAGATAATCTTTTTAATTATTTTATTCACTTGATATTTGATATTTAAATTTAAAACCTCATTTTAATTTTGAATTCAAATTGTGTTATGATAAATAATTTGAAATTGATTATTTATATAGAAAAAAATTATTTTTGAAAATTGTCTATTTATATCACGGGGCCAATTGGGTTAGATCATAAAATGAAATGAATACAAGGATAGTAAAATTTTAAAAAAAAAAAAAAAAATATTGTGAGACTTGAAAAAGGTTGATTAGTTTTAGATAGGGGAGACAAGTAAATTGAATCAAAATTTGATATAAGTGAGCAATTGATATATGCTAATTTTAAGTTAATGGTTCCACATATGGTACCTAATACTTAGTTAAATGAGACTAATTAAAATGTTAGCATTATGGTTTGAAATTGTAATCCAGGAGGGTATGGACAAAAGAGTAAAAGTAGTTAATAGTATATATAAATCAGACTCTAAGGAGTTGATGAGATTGATTTGATGTGATATTTGGATGGTGAGGTAGTATTTGGTCGGGATTTAAGAAAATTTTATTATGACCAATTTCCTTATTTTCGGCATAAATTATAAACTTAATAATTATTAGTTAATTAAATTGAATTTGAATGAATAATCAATCAAATATAATTTTATTAAGAATCAGTCGGTATAATATTGATGTAAGCTAATTTAGGAATTTAGGATAAACAATAATGTTAGGTTGAAATGCTGATAGTAAATAACTTATGATTTACAGTGATAAGTAGTATGAAGGGGAATGAGTAGACGAAATAATTAATAAGAGTACTCTAACATCTTCATAGTGGACTGATAAGCGACATAGGTGGAATGAAAGGTTATTGAAAAGAGTTAAGAGAGCTGGAATGTAAATTAGCAAAGGTGTTATTATGAAAATCAATTTTTATTGATAAGTTTTAGGGTAACTTGAGAGATTAAGTTAAAGCGAAATTGATAGTTAAGTTAAAAGCATTAAAAATCTTTGTAGAGGCATGATAACTGGTGGTACAGTGAGGTCATTAGATCAGGAGCTATCTAATAATTGCACCCATCTATAATAAGAATATTATGGGGAAAATAAGATATATATAGGTAGGACCAAGAGAGTGAGCCCAAGTCGCCCTGTGATACTAATAGACAATGAAATTTACAAGACGATTTTTCTTAAAGTTTTGAATTAAAGAAATAGTTTTCAAACTTTGATTAAGCAAAAGATGTAGTAATAACATATGTAAACTAAATGAGTTAATCCTTCTTATAAGTCAATCAAATTTCAAATATTTTTAGTTTTCGTAAGTTATGTATTTAATCCTTACCAATATATTTTGCTTTCATAGAATATGTGTTTTGGTTAGATTGATGGAAAAGCCTTTTAACATTACCATTGTGTATTTTCAACTTTATTGGAACATGGTTTTCATGGACAAATATGTAATAAAATTTAAATTTTCAAATAAAATTAAATAATCTCGAGAAAAATATGTATTATTATTATTATTATGATGTTACTGCTAAACTCAGTTTTATTGAACGACTTTCTAAAGATTTCAGTAGCTGACTGATAATAGAAATTGGAGGTTATAGCAATAGATTTAAGTTTCCTGTGAGTTTTAATCAAGTGACAATAGATGTAATAGATGGTTGAACGAATACATTTTGAGTGTGATGGAACCTTGTTTGCTAGTTTAAGGGGTTTGAGTTATAATAAAACCTTTCATTCAATTATTCTTGGATGTCAATCAAATGATAATTTGTTTGTTAAATATCCTTACATGCTTTCTTTTCTAGTTGCATTCCTATTTCTTGCTCATTTCTAAAATTCGAGGACGAATTTTTATAAGGGGGGGGAGATTGAAACGACCCGAAAATTTAATTTCGTAGAATTTTCATTTAAAAACTAAATTTTTTTATTTCAACCAATGAGATTATACCAGCTAGGATTTTGCTATTTCTAAACTGGACCCGTAAACCAACTCGATTTTTCGAAAACCAAGCAAATTGAGCCAAGTCATAGAATTAGACCAAACCGGTTCGAATCGAACCGGAATGGTCTAGAAACTCCAGATTTTTCTTTCCTTTTTTTTCTTTTCTTCTCCTCTTTTTCCAGCGGCAGCACGTTTTTTTTTCCTTCCCCATTTTTTTTCCGGGAGGGCCAGAGCGCTCGTCGCCACCACCAGCGCCTCTTCGCCGCGCCTCCACGCCGCAGCGGATTCCGGCGTCTCCTTCCCTCTCTCCGTTCCATTCCAGTGAGAGCAACAGTCGCAGGAAGAGCTGCGATCTTGCCTCGATCGGGACTGCGTCACAATCTCCTCTTCAGCTCTCCAGCGACGCCAGGCTGTCTCAACGGCGACATCTCTTTCCCTCACTCCCTCCGTTCCGGTTGGCACAGCAAACCCAAGAGCTGTGATCGCAACTCGCAATAGGTACAGTCGCGTTACCTGCGCTCCTCCTCGATTTTTTTTGGTGCGCCCAGCCAAGGACCGGCCGGACCACGCTCTCTTCTCGCTTCCAGCATGCCTCCGGCCACCTTCCCACACATTTTCGATCAAGCTATCGCCGACAGCAGTGGGTTTTGATTTTAAGGTTCGTTTTCGATCACTTTTAATAAGCATATTCAATTTTTCTGTCATATTTCTGGACTAGGTGAGCCATAATTCAATCCTTTTGGGTTTGTTTCTTGAATTTTTCATTTAAGATTATGATTTGTAGTATTATTGGAATGTTAGGAATTAACCCTTGGTTAGCTACTGTTAGCATTGAAAGGAACTTTAAGCGTTACTCTTAAAAATTTGATTGTGAATCGCAATTCAACATGCCTATAAATCAACTAATAAATTTACTGCAGGTTTAGGTGGAAGAAGTTGAGGAATTTGGAATGGCAGTAGCCATTCTAGTCTCTTTGCCTTGAACTCTTTTTTTATATGGATTATGTGATTGGGATTTTAATTTATGATGGGAATGAGTTGAACTTATGCATATATATATATATATATATATATATATATACACATAAGTTTAGGAGTTAAGGAACATATATTCTTTTGGCGGGCAGCAACCATCTTGAATATGTTGTGTTCTTTTGATAGGTTAACATGAAATGGATATATATTTTCCTTGATGTTCTTATACTTGTTGGGGTTGGTATATATGTTTAAGCTGTGTATTGGATTACTTGAGAGATGAGATTACTAAATTGCAATTTACTGGAAACATTGGTTCGTAATGCCTAATCTAGAACTTTAGTAATGATTAAGGAATGGTGGATATATTTTGGGTATTAAATAGAGAATTTTGAATTCCTTGAGCTAGCAGCAATTAATTAGTTGGTTCTTTGAATTATAATGTTTGGGATGGGTATTTGAAATTGTAAATTAAGTTCTTGTAGGGTAGTGAGTTAGCTAGTGAGTAAAATGTGAAAATTTAACCATGAAGCCTAAACTTTTAATTTGGCAGCAATTATTTCAATTTATTTATTTTTGGAAAATTGTAAACTAGTATAGTACATTGAAGTTATAAATTTGATTTCGATAGGAATAGTTAGTTAATGTTTAATCCATGATTTGGACATAGAAAACTTTTATTTCTGCAAGTTGGCATCAATCATTTGAGTTTTTGTGTTGTATTAGAAGGGCGTATATATATATATATATATATATATATATATAAATAAGTAATGTATAATGGATAGACGATTTAAATGGTTTGTTAGCTATGACGTTGCTATTGAAGGAGGATGGGAATTAAGTTGATTGATTGCCCGACGGATGGGCTGTGTGCATTGATTGATAAATATATAATAATACTGTGTTATCTAAACAGGTGGATAGTCCAATTTTTCGGGGAGGTGCTGCCGAAATTTCAATAAGAATTAGACTAATTTTAAGTAATAACATAATTAATAAATTTATTTAGATTAATTCTATAACTTAGTACATAATAAATATAGTGCTCTAATTATTTTATCATTATCATTATTATTTATTTAATTATTCAATTATTTATTCATTTTGATTATCATTGTTTATTATTATTATTATTATTATTATTATTATTATTATGATTATTATTATTATTATTATTTATTTTATCTTTGTTGTTGTTAATATTATTTATTTAATTATTTAATTGTATTTAAGAATGAATGCCTAATTGTGCATTGCATTATGATGCTCAACTGATCAAAATGTCTGCATTTGATTGCATTGTTTGATTACCTGTGCTGTGAATATGTTGTGCCTTGTTTGTGTGGAATTGGGATGAAGTGGACCACCATGGGTTTGTGAGGACGGTCTGTGATATGGATCCGATTATGATTTGATATTTGACCGTCGGCCGGGAAAATGGGAGATCGGCGCCCCCTTGTGCACCTGATGATATAGATTATATGGAAATTCACAGGATGGCTTCTTGTTGTTGCGCACCTGATAATCTAGATTTGATTGTAGCCCGCAGGGTGGCCTCCTGTTGTGAGCACTTGATGATCTAGATTGGATGGAGACCACCGGGTTGCCTCCTGTTGGTATGGAAAAGAAACGAGAGAATGGAAAAATAATGAGAGGACTGGTCAGTGAGGATTAGACCAGTTGGCCGTATGGGGGATCGGCTCCCTGGTGCACATGTATGAGAGGGCGAGCCATGTGTGAGGACGGCTCGTTGGGGTTTCAGGTGGCGCCACTGACTAATTTCCACGTGATGTGATTATATGAAGATGTTTATGATTGTGAATGCTGATGATATGCCATTTGTGTGACTGGCTGCGTGAGCATATTACTAGTCGGATGACTAGATTAATATGTGTACACATTTGTGTGACTGCGTGTGTTGTGTAATAATTATTACTCCTTAGAAAACTCACATGTCTTGCTTAAATTTTTCAGGAAGTAGTTTCTCTTTAATTTGGGTTAAGCTATGTTTTCTTCGCCGCAGGATTATTAAGAAGTTTTCCCAGTTCCATAATTGTTTTGCTATGTAATTATATGTATAAAAAGCTATGTATAACAAACAGATAGTGACTCCGCAGTTGTAGAATTTACATACGTCTAGTCGTGTAGTAATATAGATGAAGTAATTCTGTTAGCCCATATTAAAAATGTGTTATATTGTAAATGGGGCTCGAACTGTGAAATGTAGAAGATAAACTTAGGCCGAGAAATAATCAAATATTGAAGTTTATTTTTTTTTTTTTTTATAATTAGACCGAGATCATAGACTCTAATGTTTCAGGCTTACTACGGGCCTCGGGGGCCTTAAGCTTACCTGGGCCCTAGTGCCGGTCCGGCCCATGGAATCGGGTCGTGACAATATGATATTTTAAAAAATGAAATAAGACTATATTTTGGAACAAATGAAAAAGAAATGTGAATCTATACATAGAGGACTGATGGAGTATTATACATGAATGACCGAAGTCAAATATTATATAATATTTCCTCCATCCAAAAGGATAGTCTATCTCTCCTTTTTGGTTTGGCCTAATATATAGTCCACTTTCATTTTTTGCGATATAGTTAGTCCTTAAATTATCTATAATACTCTTATTAAGTTTTATTTTATTTTCAATAACCCTCATCAATACTTACTTATTATTTCAATATAATAATTCTCTATGAAAGTTATACGAATAAAATGTTCTTTAATTATAAAAATTGCTACTTTTTTAATCTGTGTGAAAATAAAAAGTGGACTAACTTTTTAGAACAGTTTATGAATTTAACTATAACAATTACTACTTTTTTAATTTGTGTGAAAATAGAAAATGAATTATTTTTTTGGAATGGAAGGAGTATATAACATTAATTAGCATATTTTAATAAGATAATTTTAAAACTAAATGACATGAATTAGTGATTTTACCAAAAAAAAAAAAAAGGGGACGAATTATATTTCCGCTAATCCTAAGAAATATATAGTAATTCTCTCGTCTTTTTTTAATTCTTTATTTTTCATTTTTTAATAATAAAAATAGGAAGCTTCGCAAACACGTATAGACCTTAAAAACCACAAAGACCACAGGGAAAAAAAAAAAAAAAAAAAGAAAAGAAAAAGTCTAAAATAGTAGGTCGGCTTCTCCAAGTCCCAAAAGCTGAAACGCACGTATTTCCACTTGCACATAAAGGTACACCCACAAGGGCATGTTTGTTATTTGTTGATTCAACGAAGGGTGATATCGTCGTTAAACGACCCCAAGTCTCCCATCATTGCAGCGTGCTTCATGTCATAATTTTGGTCACATGACCTACCTCTCAATATTTTTCTTAACAATAAAAATAAATAAATAAACAAATAATATTTATTTTAAGAAAAAACTAAATAAACATTTTTTTTCCAATAAATAATATGTAAATAATTCAATTGCAGCATAACATTGCTAACCACCAACAATGCCACCAATCCTCTCAAAAAAATATTCTAACCTTAAAAATTAATAATAATAATTAATTTTATACGTGGAGTATGATATCACCAAACAACATATATAGTATTATTAAATTCAATATTCAGGAGAAAGTGCTTTCAAGATGAGAAAAAATGGAGGTTTGTGTTTTTCATTTCCATGTGGGGTTGGATAAAAATGTAATTAGCAATAAATAGTTAAAACTCTTAAAAGATAGTAATTTTAACTATTATCAACAAAAATACGTTAAACAATAAATTAATTATAAGTGAAGAGAAAATATTTTATAAGAATAATATAAATTAATTAAACATTTATATATTTTTCTTATGCTATATTAAATTAATTTTTTTTTCAAGAATTAGAAGAAAGAAAATTCAACTTAAATTGCATATAGTTTTATCAATAAATTGAAATGCTAAGACAAATTTTGAAGTAAGATCGACATATACAAAAGTCAAATGGAAATATCGAAGAAGAAAAACATATTTCTTAAATTAAAAAAAAAAAAGTGGTAATACAGTACGCCGTTCATTCTAAGGTGCGCCTCATGCTGCGCTATATCAAAATTTATTTAATAAAAAAGAAAAAGAAAAGTAAAATGACAAGAAGCCGCTGTTAAGCGCTAAGTAAGGGAAGTTGGAATTTCAAAACGGAAAGATTAAGGTCAACCGTTAGATGCCCAAAATAGTAATTTTACAAAGGACAGGCTAACTGGCTAACGCATTAAATCTCCCTTAGGCCTTAGTCCACCCTTAAAAAAGAAAAAAATATAAAAAATTAAAGATGATGAAATGACATGATACGCTTCTCCTAAGCAATTTAATTAATTAATTGATTAATTAAAAAAATTAAAGCAACTTCCTTTTATGCTAGTTCGTGAAGTGGATTTAATCAAGTTTCAAGTCCGCGTAGTTCTCTTCTAGAGAGAGAAACCAAAACTAGAGAGAGAAAGAGAAAGAAACCGTGTGGTAAAGCTAAGGATCTGTCAGAGACAAAGATGGTGAGCTGTGCTTCTTGTTCTTCTTACACTTCTCTTCTGTTGATTTTTTCTCTTTTAGATCTCCTCCTTTTTCTTTAGATTCGCTTGTTTCTCCGTTTGTTTCTGGAGAAAAATTTCCCTCGGTTTTTTGGTTTTATTAGGAAATGAAAAAGTTCCATTTTTAGTATGTGAGATTATGAAAATTGATTTCTTGGGGGTTTGAATAATTTTATTTTTAGGTGGGTTTTTAAGTATTTGAGATTTTGGTGCATTTTTTGAGGCTAAAGTTTGGGTTTTGATGCAGAGTATGTGTTTGACGGACTGATCTTTGTTTTCATTTTCCTGATCAGTGAAGAGACAACGGATTTTTCAGCACATTTGTGGTTCAAAGGTTAGTCTCTCTTTCTTTCTCTACGTCTTTTTTTTCTTTTTTTTTTTTTTGCCAGTTTGAAACTTGAAATGCTTGTTTTTGATATGTAAATAGCTGAGCTTTTCAGTTTACTCCAGAAAACGCTCAATGAATCTTGGTTAATTTCACATTTTGTATAAATTAGGGGCCAAAAATGTAAATTAAAGAAAAAGGAACCGGGTCAGATAGTTCATCATCATCCACAATGATGATGAAAACTATCATCTTTATTATTTTTCTTATTTATTTTTAGGTTTAGTTTAGAGGAAATCGTTCTGATCTACAAAATTTTAGTGATTGCTTTTTTCAACACAAGTTTGACCCAGATGTGTTTTTTTTCCCCCTTTTTTTTTTTGTTGTGGGGGGGGGGGGGTGCTGTTAGATAAATATGTTGTTTGTTGTACTTGTTTTTGTAGGATTCTTCATTTTGGATACCATTGTATTATATCGGAAGTTAGATGATTGATTGAATTAGTTTGGTCTTTCTTTTTCTCTTTTTTCTTTGTAACCCGCTCTCTCTAAAGTATGGTTTGCAAAGTAGTAGATAATTATTTCTTTTCCTTTATGTTAAGATTCCAATTTGAATAAGAGTGCACTTAATAGTTAGCTTTGAATTAGTAGCAATTTGGTTTTAAAGATCAGGTTTAAAACCCTCCAAAAGATGTCTCTGAGAAAAGTCTGATGTTTTAGGTGCTTTTTGTCCATGTGAGTATTTTTTTTTATAAGAATCTTCTTTACTTGCTTTGTGCTTTTCCTTCTCTGTCTTCTATCTTTTCTTTCTTGGTGAATAAGCATTGCAGCTAAAATTTAAATAAGTTTGGTTGATTTGCAGTTGTGTGCCAGTGTTATGGTTTGCAGTCATCCATCAACTCGAGTGTGTAAATAATTTTTTATGCAATCATACTGAAGTATTTATTCAGTTAGGGTTATTAGTGTATTGGAGCAGATGTCTTTCCGTAGTATAGTTCGTGACGTGAGAGATGGGTTTGGGAGTTTATCGAGACGGAGTTTTGAGCTGCGGTTACCGGGTCATCACAGGGGGAAATCTCATAGCTCAGTCAGTGAGTTGCATGACCAGCCTGTGGTCATCCAGAACAGTCGCTGGGCTAGCCTACCACCTGAGTTATTGCGTGATGTGATAAAGAGATTGGAGGCCAGTGAGAGTACTTGGCCTGCTCGGAAGCATGTTGTTGCCTGCGCTGCTGTTTGCAGGTCATGGAGGGAAATGTGCAAAGAAATTGTCACGAGTCCTGAGTTCTCTGGAAAGATTACGTTCCCAGTTTCCCTAAAGCAGGTGAGTCTCTTGTGATTTTTATCTTTCCTCCTTAATATCATTACATGAGTTAATGTCTTGTGATTGTACAATACACAATGATAATTGACATGTTTGTTTTGTTCGTGGCTTACAGCCAGGGCCGAGGGATTCAACCATTCAGTGCTTTATTAAGAGGGACAAGTCAAACTTAACTTACCATCTTTTCCTTTGTCTTAGCCCTGGTGAGCATTTCATCTCAAATCATGTGGTCTTTTAACCATGGAACTTTTGAATTTTTTACTCGAACATTTGATTGTAATAGGACACTTCACTTCTGGATAACTTCATGTGACTGTTATGTGATATTATCTGGAATTCTTGTCATTTTTCTTCTTTATGGCCGTGTTATGAAATTTCTATGTGGTGAAGAATGATACTTTGAAGCTTCACGCCAAAACTGGGCATATTTTGTAATTCATCTAACAAGAATGACCGAGACGAATGTGATAGTAACATTATCTAGGCCTACTCTCTCTCCCTCTCACATGCACACTCTTCCAAACTTGCATCATTCGCAGCATGCTTTCAGTTCTGTTGACATATTCCTATGTTGCTGTGTTTTTTTTAGTATCACATGGAGATTTTCATTAACACATTGCTGCTACTTTTTATTTATATTACCTGTAAATTTTCATTTCTATGCTGTACTGCCTGTGAAGATTTTTCATTGAAGGACGACTTACCTAATTAATTTCATTAAGTATGAAGACGAATTTATAATCTCTCTTTCTTGCCATAAGCCTGACCATTCTATTGAGCTATCTTGATCCTCTTGCTGAGTTTTTGCTTGTAAGCAGTTTTTTCTGTTTCTTCTCATTCGTCTTTTTTTCCTTGCTAAGTTATTATAAGGCAATAAAAGTTTCATATTACTCTGATTCTGCTGTGATGTTCTGTATAATTGTTTATTTTCCTTTATTGTACTTTGTTACCGACCTTACCATCTGTTGATGCTCTATTGATTATTCCCATGCTGTTGTAGCTTTGCTTGTTGAAAATGGGAAGTTCTTGCTGTCTGCAAAACGGACCCGAAGAACTACTTGCACGGAGTATGTAATCTCCATGGATGCAGAAAACATTTCAAGATCAAGCAGCACTTATATTGGAAAGCTGAGGTAGGAGTTTTCTGTGTTTCCATATTTGATCTTTTGCTAATGCACACAGCTGTATCGTACACTTGTCTAAACTATCTTGTTCAAATTTGGGGTAATTTCCTTTGTTGCTGACATGAAACATTTTAAACAATCTAACAGTCCATATGGTTCCCAAGTTAGTTTCATATGTACGATATAGGTTTCATCTTCCTTCAGTGCTAATATAGTAGCAGGAACTTATGTGACATTGCTTTGTAATGTATTTTTTCTTTTCTTTCTTCTACTTTTTGCAAACAAACTGTTTAATTCAGTGTCTCAATTCATCTACATGCAGCGTATAAAATTTGGAATGATTGGATGTATAAGTTTCAATTATGGAAGTCATTAAGTTAAAATTATATTTAATATAATTATGGATGGAATTGTCATGCATATCTGAAATTACTTGCTTGATCTTGGGTATATCTATGCAAAAAACAACTGATATAACAGATGAACGCAAGTTAATTTATTCTTCTTAATATGGTAAAGAACTGTAACTCTATAGAAAATGAAGGTATGCATTCAGTGCAAGTTTGTTTTACAGGAGTTGTTTAGCTACATAAATTTTGTTTAATTGCAATATCAACTTCTAATGTTAAATGGAGTTGATTGATCGTTTTTTGTCTTGTAAATATCTGCATGTACAAGTTGTATTGAAATATGCATATTTGCCCTTGTTTCAGGTCAAATTTTCTAGGCACCAAATTCATAATTTATGACACGCAGCCCCCTTACAATAATGCTCAGCTTTCCCCACCTGGCCGAAGTCGAAGGTTCTATTCGAAAAAAGTTTCTCCAAAGGTTCCCACTGGAAGCTACAACATTGCTCAAGTTACATACGAGCTGAATGTGCTGGGCACTAGGGGTCCACGCAGGATGCACTGCACAATGCATTCAATCCCTGCATCTTCCCTTGAGCCTGGCGGATTTGTCCCAGGCCAACCCGAGCTTTTACCTCGCTCCCTGGAGGACTCATTTAGGAGCATTTCCTTCTCAAAATCAATTGATAATTCGACCGAGTTTAGCAGTGCCCGGTTCTCAGACATTGTTGGACCCCGAGATGAGGAAGAAGAGGGAAAGGAGAGGCCATTAATTCTTCGGAATAAGGCACCAAGATGGCATGAGCAGTTGCAATGTTGGTGCCTCAATTTCCGAGGAAGAGTAACAGTTGCCTCTGTCAAGAATTTTCAACTGATTGCTGCAACACAGCCTGCTGCTGGTGCACCAACACCATCGCAGCCTGTCCAGTCCGATCATGACAAGATAATTCTTCAGTTCGGTAAGGTTGGGAAGGATATGTTCACCATGGATTATCGATATCCTTTGTCTGCATTTCAGGCTTTTGCAATCTGTTTGAGCAGCTTTGACACTAAATTGGCATGTGAATAGAAGGAAAAGAGACTACGGTAAGAAATAGAAATTTAGTGGGTAAGCCTTTTCTTTTCTAGGGTTTCATAGGAGGGGTTTGTTGTATGCAGTAACTGTACAACTCACAACTGGAAGGTGCAGAACATCAGTGCACATTATTGGAGAGGACTTACTTTAATTTCTCACCCTTTTTTCTTTTTTTTTTTTTTTCTTCTTCACATGGTATTAATTGCTTTGAATTGTTAATTGTGTCCTTATCTACTGCTTTGAAATTTGTTCCTTTGACAAGAAAAGGAGGAAAAAAATTAGACTTGGAAATTGCCATTGACATTTGACAGCATCTTTAAGAAATATGATTGTTAGGTTTAGCATCTCAAAACAAATCCTGGTTGCCTATTAGCTTCGGTTCATTTTATGTAATTATATGTAATTTTAGCTACTTATTATTATTATTATTATTAAAGACTAAGAGATAAAATTTTAATTTTTATTATTTTTTTGGTCTAACTTGTAGTGAAAAAAATGTCATTAAATTTTAGTAAGTCCATGTATGATAGCTTGAATGGGAATGAAAATGGAAATTCTATTCTCCATCCATTCATTCACTAGTAAAAACAAATTGATAAAAATAGCATTTTTATTCTTATGCTATAAACAAAATCAACTCCAATATTTGTATGAAGGCATTGCATTTACACCATACAACTGAAGATCGTTTAATAAAAATTTATCCTTTATTGCCATATTATTTCTTTCAACTAAACATATAATAAACACTGGAATAAAAATTAATAAAATAATATATCTACTATATGTACATTTAATATAAGAAATAATAAAATATTAGTTAAACGTTTCAAGCCATTTTAGAATCTAACCGTTATTATAACGGGCAAATGATTAATTGTGTGATTATTTCAATTGGCCCTCACCCCTTTGTGTGTTGCGTTTGTCTTCTTCAGTGAGGAAGAGAACTCATTTATTCTCTCTAGCAGGACTATGCGGATATTGATATTCCCCAAGTGAATATTACATAATACTTAATTATTCAAAGAGATGGATTGTTAATATTATAACTCATGATCTTATTTTAATATTTATAATAAATAATATGGAGTTAAATTGATTGAATTTAAAATTACAGTAACACAATTCAAATTTTAAACAATATTAATTATTTTTATTTATTTTCTAATATGAAAATTTTAGGAAGTAATTTATTTCTTTTCTATTGAAAGTTATCATCCATACCAAATATTTTTATTAATTTCTTGTCATTTATATTATTTTCATTAAAAAATTTTTAATCATATATAATTGGTATAGATATTATATTAAGAATAAGGATACATGATGCTCGTATGACAACTTACAAATTATTCATTTTTAATCTTGTTTATTTCTTATTTTCATTTTTAAATCCAACTTTTAGAAAATCCACCTTCGGTTTTTTAAAATGCCGTTCCGGTCTTTCAATTTTTCTTTAGGATTGAAATTCTGTCCGATCCGAGAGATTTTTTAATCAGGTACCGGTTTGTAGTTTTTGAATAACTGTCGTTTCAAGGTAAGGGGCTTTTATACTTTCGGTCATCGAACGGTCCAGCGTTGTGGCATGTCCGCGACGTCGTCTATTGAATAACTCAAAGACCAATCGTTAAGCAAGTGATTGGTTTTGTCTTTGAACGACTGCGTATAGATTCAATCGCGTATCAATTTCAATTATTTTGTTCATGATATAATAGATCCTGGTTAAGTTAAATTTCAAGCATCACAGGATAATTAGCAAATTGCGTCAAAAGGAAACAAAAGGGAGAAAATTAAAATCAACCTAATAGTTAAATGTTAACAAGAAAATTAGATATGACTATTCGTACTCAAAAAATATATATATAAAGAGGAAATAAGATTTAATTCTTAATTCCAAAATTTTCATTTATTTAAATATTTACCTTATTTGGAATAAATGAATTTTACAGAATTTATGCAATTTATTTGTAAATTTAAATTTTTATGCGGAGAATGAAAAAAAAGTGAAGATTTCAATTTTACAAATTCAGTTTTATAAAATTGAATATAACTCATTTAAATCTTAATAAAATAATTAGAATTACAAAATAAATTCTATAAAATTAAACAATCCAAAGTTTATTACTTTTTAGCATTTTAAAATTATTATGCCAAGGGTATTTTAAGAAATAAAAATAAATGAATTTTATTTTTATTTTTTTTATGAAATTTGAAATTTAATTAAATTACATGTTAAAAACATAGTAAAACATAAAAAGTTTACTTCAAATCAATTCTATCTAAAATTTATTTAAAAATGAATTTCACATTTTTAATTCATTTATACCAAACAAAGCGTTTAGCGGATTATAAAAGACCTATTGCGTAGAATTTTGATTAAAATTCAAAAAACCAATCCATGGTCAAGTCTGAATTTAAAAGTATGTTGGTAATTATTTTAAAATTTGTAGCTCACTCACTGTGAAAAAGTTTAGAATTATATACATACATGTTAATACTTGAGTAAATTATTATTTAATTTTATGATGATATCAACTATAGTAATCAAGATTTTAATTTTTTTTAAATTTAATTATATAGTCTCACCATATTATCTCGCTACTCTTTCTGTTAAATTCACGATGTTATCTCGATCTAAATGAATTTTTAATTATGAATTTATTTCATACATGATTATATGAAATTCAATTGAATTATATGTTTTAAATTAACTATACCAAACATGAAAATTCATTTACAAATGAATTCCATATTTGAATTCATTTATATCAAACGGAGCGTTAATAAGCAGTGTAAAGAAGGATAAAATAAGTGATTATACAGTTAGATTCTAAAAATAAGAGTATGGAGTAGTTTATATGAATATGATCAGACCATCAAATAATAAACCATTCTTAATAATTTCTACATAAAGTCCATAAATAATAAAATAAGAAAGAAGTATATATCATGTACTCCTATTGAAAATATTATTGTGAATGAAATTTACCTTCAGAAAAAAAAAGGTTATTGTCAATGAAATTAATATATACACACCATATTGGGAGACTTACATTATGAAAGTTATGCGGTTGGTATAATAAAAGAAAGAAAAAAAGAGAATGCACCCTCCCCTCTCATACAAAATACAGAAAAATAGCTCACTTGATTTTGTTTAATTAAAGAAGTTAAAAATAAATACAAACCTCTTCAACAAGTGATTTACATATGATTCTTTGATTCAACCCACAAGGAATGGAAGGGCCTCCTCAAGAACACTACTGACAGATTCTGAGAAGTGAGCACTTAATTTGTTATTCCAATTCCCAATTAAGCTACAAATACAATAGTTTTGGAGCTATAAGTAGAGGAATCTACATACTTATCACTCAAACTACTTTCTTTCTTCCCTAGATGATGATGATGATGATGGCCTAGGCCATTTTTGACTGTTCCAGAGCAAGACATAGAGATATATGAATCCTCTCTCTCTCTCTCTCTCTCTCTCTCTCTCTCTCTCTCTCTCTCTCTCTAAAAGCACCGCACATGCTTTGTATATATATAATTAGCTTCAATTATATGCTATTGCAAAAATAATATTAAAGAAGTTAATATAATCATGGGGTGCACATAATTTACTATATCTCATTTTTGTTACTAGTTAAATAATCTAGAATATAAGATTAGGTGTTTAATATTTTAACAGTTCTCCATTTTCTTTTAATTTTATTTTTCTTATAAAAGTATTTAATTCTGTGTCGTTGGTCTTCTCACTTATATAAGAGCGTGATGTGTTGAGTCCGGATTCTTTCGATCACAGTTATTTTCACTAATCTGGTGAGTCCCACAGTGTTATTTCAACTCATAAAAGCCTCTAATAAATTAAAAAAATATATTCAAATATATATATATATATATATATATATATATATATATATATATATATATATATGAAAAGTATTAGTGTTATTCAATAATTTTTAATATATAATGTAGGTATTATCAGAAAATGATAATACAAGAAAATAAAGACAGTAATAGAAAAATAAATTTGTATAATGATATTCTCTAATAACATGAGATTTAGATCAATACTATAGTATTTTACAATAATATGATATTTAGATCAATGTTATATCAAATCTATAATTTCGTAATTATTGACTCTAATTTGATCTCATAAATCAAACTAACACCTTGTCTCCTAAACTCAAAATTAGATTGTCTTAACAAGTTATGAAAATAATTTGAAAGATAAAAGTACTAGCGTTTTGATTTACAGAGGTAACTGAAAGATATTAAAGACTAATATGTTAATACGATGAATAAAATGACAGTCAACCTTGATATATATTTAGTGTATTTAAGAAACACATTATCATTTGCAATTTCTATTGTTGTAGTAAAAAAGAGAAAATGAAAATAGAAACAATTAATTATGCATATGATTCTATAACAATAGATTTAGGGCTAAATGGCCCCAGTAGAGTCATGCTCTTTAAACAACCCTAAGAAATAGGCACAAGTCATTGCTTCAAAGGCTTTTCTAGTCTCTACGAGACTCCTGTCTTACTCTTCGTCGTCTTAGTCTTTATTTTTCAAAAGTGGAAAATATATGTATATAGTAATGAGCTTCTATTATTTGTAATCAATGTAAATGCGGATAAACGTGAGATGATTATACAAGGAAGGCGATATTTTATATATAAAATGCTTTTAAAATTTTACATGTCTAACCACGTGGCACATTAATATTTTTTCATATGCATATAATCTTATAATTATTGATATAACACATACAACATCACAAATCTTGCTCACAATAGCAAAGTGAAAAAGGGTGGTGGAATAATTTTGTTCCATGCTGAACGGTGTTTCTCACAAACCTAAGCTTAATTTTCACGTCGGGGGCTAATTTTACATCCAGACTTAAAAGCCGATTTGTGAATTCCTTTACCAATCAAATTAATCAAAAGTAAACTTTTATTAAAATGAGGATATTAACTAACCATTTATTAAAAAAAGTGAAAATAATTTTTTTAAACAGTCTATCTGTTTATTAGTTTGGTCTATACGTGAATTCATAAACGGTCCAAAGAAATCTAATCCTAGAATAATTTATATATTTGTTCGCTTTAAATATTTTCTTCTTTTTTTTTTCTTTATAAAATGTGAAAAAAACTAAAAAAATTAATAACTCCTACATAGGGCTGGCCATATTATGGTTCCGGGAATCGGAACCGGTCCGAACTGAAACTGGAATCGGTCCGAACCAAAAATGAAATCGAAACCGAAGATTTTCGGTTCGGTTCCGGTTCCAGTATTGTTGGAACAACAAACCGGCGGTTCCACAAACCGGTCGGAACTGGATGGAACCGCCGGTTCTCTGGCCGGTTCGAATCGGCAGTTCTAGTCGTTAGAAACTGTCGGATTTATTTATTTATTTATTTAAATTTTGTTGTGAAATCTTTTAATTTTTTTATTCCTCCAAACCCCAAGGATACGTAGGCAACTTAATTTTTTTTAAAAAAAAAAATTAAGTTCAAGCCCTTTTTTTTAAAAAAAATTATGTTTAAACTTTGTTAAACAAAAACTAAATTCAATTGAAGACTTTTAAAAAAAAAAATAATTAAGTTCAAGTCTTTAAAAAAATAAATTTAATTGAAGCATTTTTTTAATTTTTTAGGTGTATTTTTTTTTAGAAATAACTTTCACAAATTTTTTAAAATTTGAAAATCGGCCTTTAAAATTTAAAATTTAAAATTATGCAATTTACTGAAAAACCGGTCGGAAAACCGATTGGAACAGTTGGTTTTGCAACCGTTAAGGAACCGGAACCGGAAATTCGGTTCAGTTCTGGTTCCAAATTTTTTGGAATCGGAACCGTCGGTTCTGGAACCGTAGCCACCCTTACTCCTACATAATTTAAGATAATTAATTCATGGGAAAATTATTATTTCGTCCCTGAGGTTTTACATAATTATTTAGGTAGTCCTCGACATTTATACATATATATATAATGTCCCTGAGGTTTGCCACCGTCATATTAATTGGTCTTTCCGTCAAAAAAATACACTTTTTCCGTTAATTTTGAGAAGAAAAGACGAAATTATCCTTTGGAAAAATAATTATTTCATCCCTGAGGTTTGCCATAATTATTAAGTAGTCCCTACATTTATACAAATATTTATAACGTCCCTGAAGTTTACTTTCGTCATATTAATTGGTCCTTCCATAAAAAAAATACATTTTTTCCGCTAGTTTTGAGTGAAAAAGACGAAATTATCCTTTATAAGTTTTCATTGACATTATTATTAATCCATTTCCTCTAAAATACCTAAAACTCATATTTTGACTATCTTCCTCAACCCAACGCGGTCTTCATTGCCACCACCGTGTCAATGAAAACTATCATCTCCATAACCAGATCACCACCAAAACTAAAACCCAACATCCAAACTCAATCAAGTCATCATCACCCTTCATCCATTTATCTCTCTCTCCTTGATTAGATGATTTAGGTTAGTTTGGTCATTTTATTAAAAATTAACAGCAAAAAGTGTGTTTTTTGGACGGAAGGACCAAGTAATATGATGGAAGTAACCTAAGGGACGTTATAAATATTTGTATAAATAGCGGGGACTACTTAAATAATTATGGCAAATCTCAGCAACGAAATAATTATTTTCTCTTTTAGTTTTGTTTGTGGTCTGGTTATGGAGATGATACTTGACAGAGACACAGTAGTGGCAATGAAGACCGTGTTGGGTTGAGGAAGATGGTGAAATTTGAGTTTCAGGTATTTTAGAGGAAAGGGATTGACAATAATATTAATGAAAACTTATAAAGGATGATTTCGTCTTTTCCGCTCAAAATTAACGGAAAAAGTTTATTTTTTTTATGGAAGGACCAATTAATATGACGAAAGTAAATCTCAGGGACATTATAAATATTTGTATAAATGTCCGGGACTACTTAATAATTATGGCAAACCTCAAGGATGAAATAATTATTTTTCCAAAGGATAATTTCGTCTTTTCTTCTTAAAATTAACGAAAAAAATGTATTTTTTTTTACTGAAGGACCAATTAATATGACGGTGGCAAACCTCAGGGATATTCTATATATATGTATAAATGTCGAAGACTACCTAAATAATTATATAAAACCTCGAGGATGAAATAATAATTTTCCCAAAAAATAATTGTCGGATGAAAGACATTTTTCTATTAGGTGTACTTGTCCTTATATATAATAGAATATAATATTTGATGAAATGATTTAAATCTTGATCCTATGTGGTGCGAAGAGCCACCTTTTCTATTCACGAAATGATGTTTCATTGAGACCAAAGATTAAAAAACAAAGGTTCTTCATTCTTGTCCATCTACCTACTTGTGAATTTATATTTATGTTTATCAATTATATATAAAAATTAAAACTATAATAATAAGTATATGCAAGAGAATAAAGAATTTTTATTTAGTGGAGCATGGAATCTCCAAGGTGGATTCTAAAAAATGGGTTTTCTTATTATATATAAAAAAAATTGAGGTCTTTGAGGAAGATAATTGCTATTACCTATTGGACTTGCATAGTGGTCACTAATTCAACTTTTTGGAAGATAAGCTACCACTTAATGGAACCTTATTGTTTGTTTCTTAAGTAATTAACTAATTAATCACATCTAGAGCTTATATTAGGGAGCTCTAATTAATTTATTTTAACTGAAATAAGTTCTAATTAACTTATTTGGCTTTAACAAATATTCAAGTTTAGAATTACAAAAACGTAGATAAATTATACATATTAAATGAAATGCACAGTGTGGTTTGTTGGCTAAAATTTAAAAGGCTTCATATTGTATGTGATCTCAAAAGATTTAAGAAAAAAAATATATCAAAATTTACTATTTATCAAAGTTTAGAATACATAGATTCAGCTTTGAGCTTTGTTATTTTATTTTTGTGGCATCGTCAATTTTTATTTTGATATATTAAACATTTGATTTTATAAAATTATATTTATTAAACACTTCAACTTATAAAATTATTTTATTGAACACTTTAACTTGTACAATTAGACCAATTAAACAATTATTACATAGTTGAAAAATATGAAAATTATTGTTTCAAAAATTATATTAACTATATATTGAATCAATATTTTATATATAAACCCTAAAATTTTTAAAACTATTGCCATTAGTGTGAAAAGGTGTGCAATGTTATCAAAATTTATTAGTTTAAGTGTCCGATAGATTATTTACAAAATTTAAGATGTTATAAGATTAAAATTACAAAATTGAAGAGTAAATTTAACGTATTTAGCCATATAAATGTGTAAATTTTCAAGCAAGTTTGCTTTTGTGGTGCCATAATACTCTGAACTTAGTTGTTAATGTGATATTTTATTATTTTTTAATTTTTTTAATTATCTAATTTGAAGAAATTAAATTATAGAAACTCTTTATTATCTTTTTTCTAATAACTCATAGCCATATAATAAGTATATTTTATTAATAAAAAGACTCTTTAATTTCTTTTTCTACAATAATTAATAACCCAAATGATAAATCTATTGCATCATTAATAGAACCCTTTAGTTTCTTCAATAATTAATAACCACACAATAAAATAATGTGGCGTTTTGTTATTTATTTTATTTATTTTTTAAATTTAATTATCTCCTAATTTTCTATTTCTTTTACTCTGTTTATTAAATTTAACTATCTCCTAATTTAAATTACCCCGTTATTTTCTTTTCTCGATATTATAAAACTCTTTATTTATTTCTTCAATAATTAATAACCATATAATAAACTTATTAAATTAATCAACTTTTGATTCTAGAATAAGGAAACTTATTATTTTCTTTTTTTTCTCATCATTTAATAACTCAAAAAAAAATCTATACTAGTCATGATAACATTAAGACCTATATAATTTATAAAAAAAAAAAAAAAAAAAGTCTTTAAATGGGATTAGGAAGGTTATGATGTTTTGTATATTTAATTTCTGTATTTAGAATTCTTTACATAAAGCAAATAATAAAATGAACTGAAAGGGTCACTAGCTCTATTGCTAGGCTGGTCTTCATTAAACTATTTTCACCTAATAATACCTAATTGTAAGAAGTTGATAGGTTTGTTCTCTCAGCGGTTACCTGCCCTTTCTTTTACGCTCTGTTTGAATGGAGATGTTTTTTTGAAAGAATCAAAATAGCTAAGAAAAATAATTGTGGAAAGTAATTTTACCTTGTTTTGAAAAAAAAAGAAAAAATAATGAAGAAAGGAAAAATTAATTTATTTTCATCCCTATCTCACATAAATAGAATCTCCTTATCTGGAAGAGAAAATAATGATGGAATGTTTAAGTTTCTCCAATTTTATGTAATTACTCAATTACCCAAATACTCAAACTACATTTAACTAAATATTGAAGTTATATGAGCATAAAGTCCTCTAAAAGAATAAGTGATGTTAAAATGGTAAGATATCAATATTAAAAACTTTTTCCTTTAAAATTTTGCCTTTTCCAAACAAAGGAAAAAAAATTTATTTTCTTTCATTCATTATTTTACTTCATTATCGAAACATAACGGTGGAAAATAACAATGAAAAAGAAATTAATAATTCATCATTATTTTGATTCCTCTTCTTTCCGAACAGAGTGTTACTTCCATGATTAATAGGTGTAATATATAGCTTTTTGAACTGAAAATTTTATGTTTTAAAAACTGAAATTAAAACAACTAATCATCTAACCATAATTTTAGTTTGGGCTATGGTTGTTGATGAGCGGTAAACTCTATCTTATACTATTTCTTTCGCTTTTAATTTTTTATCAATTTTAATAAACTTAGATTTGGTTTTCTCATAACATATTTGTTTTTTCTTTGTTTTTGTTATTGTTGCTTTATAATTAGAGTTTTTTGTTCCTTCGTTGTGAGGGTTTGTTCCCTTCTTTGTGAAGGTTATTACTAAATAAAAGTATGATATTTAATTTTATTTGGTTGGAGAGTTTAGAGCTTTATTTATAGGTGGATCTTCGATTAATTGAGGCTGGTAGTGTGACGTATTTCTCCATTAATGCTGTGGCAGAAACTTATTTGTATGCGTCCCAACTGCAAGTTATTGGAAAAACAATCCATGTATAAAATATCCAGACAAATTATTATTTTGTAGTCCAAATCAATTAACCGACTGGTTGCTACTTTGGAAATTTATATGTTTTATCAATACCATCTCCAAATGAAAATATTTAATATTATATTTTTTAATTTTAATGTGATTATTTAAAAGAATATAAATTTTCTTGATTTGTTAAAAGATCAGCAAATTCTATTAGCTATTGATAGTAAAATTTTTATATTTGATCTCTATAAATATTTAAATAATAATATTATTAATGCATTACATTTAAAAAAAATCAAAATTAAACTAAACTTTTCAAAATTGTACCAAATTAAATTGAACTGATTGATTTGATTCAGTTGAATTTAGTCAATATGTAAATTATTCTAGCCTTTGATTCAATAGTTGACATTTAAGTTTTCTTTTTTTTAGCAGGAGTCAGAGAGTGGTATTATGAGCTCTCAAACCATATTAAGTTTATCGCCTCTACATCTTATTATTATTATTATTTGATAATGTTAAGATATCATTTTATAATGTTACCTAAATTAATAATATTATATATATATATATATATATATAGTCTTTTCTTTTATGTTTAGATATAAAAAATTAAGTTGTATATTATTAATAATTTAATTCATCACAAGGTATCATATAGCATAATTAAATCCACCACTTACTTTGTGCTACATTTTTAATTATCAAAAATTGAAGTGCAGAGGGATCGGATATCAAATCTTGAAATGCAATAAACTAGCTCTAATATTATATATCAACGAATGGTTTATATATATATATATATATATATATATATATATATATATAGGAATTCAAACATCAAATTATTATCAGGTCGTACATACACTTATCACTAAGTTATGTCTTGATGTGCAACGAATGATTTATATTAAAAGTGTATTTTGCGAATAACGTTTAGAATAAGAGATTTTGAGTTCAAACCTCTTGACCACAAATCAATTTAGTGAGATAAATTGTGTTGTTCGCAATATTATTTCGGCCATTGAAACTCCTAGTAAATCTTATATATATATATATATATATATATAATTAATTTTATATTTTATGATATATAATGTACATTCTAAACAAATTAAGGGGAATATCTTTTTTTAAAATTTTAAAATAGTAACTAATTTTTTATAGAATATGTGGCAGAAATTTATTATTTTTAACAAATATAAATAAAATGATAAGAAATATTAATTTGAAAAAAATAATTATACTAGGAATTATTTTTATTAAGGTTAACAAAATTCATATATGATCTAAATATAAATCGGCTATTAACTGATATAAAAAGGCTCCAAAATATAGCTATCAATTGCTAATTGAAATCTTTTACCAAACACCTGCGGTCTAACTATTGGATATGAATAAATTATGAGTAACATGATCAATGTATATATATATATATATATATTCAATACACAGTATATAATAAATTATTAACTATATAATGTAAAGAACAGTAGTTGCTACAATTTCCATGTTTGATAAAAGAAAGAACAAAATTTGAAAATAAAAAAGTAGAAAATTTTTCAGTCGCTATCAATTGATTGGACATCATCCAAAAGTTTATCGACTTGCAAAAGTATTGTTAAATGGAAGTCCATTCCAGCATCAATACTATTGCTAGCTTCCTCAGACACTCCATGTGCTGTGTTAATGCAATACATGAAATATGAACATCTTCATGTTTATCCTTTGTCCATACTCTTGTTGCCTCATATTCATTCATTACTGGCATCTCCATCGCCATCAAACAATTGCATAAAGGAGACATTTTCAATCCTTCTGTTTTACATCAGGTTTATGTATCATTATATGTGCTCTAGATGTTGTAGCAATGTCTAACTCAATTATCGACCAACTATAAAAACTGTACAAACTTCTTGAATTATTGAGCCGATTATAGCTTTTGCGAAATTTTACCTTTGTAATCAGAAAGCCATGATAGCATTTGAATTAAAGGCGATCTGTGGAATGATTTATTCCTACCCCAACCCTAATCGATAATAGATTCGTTAATGATTAATTCAGAGTTACTTAATTGATTCAAAACAAATAAACTCAATCAAAGATTAATTTTATTATGTAATTATGCCTGAAATCCTCGCTCGGTGTTAAGTCTTGAAATTTTCGCTCAATATTTATTTCATTATCTCTTACCTAGAATAGCTAAATATACTATAAATACTTGTATCTAGTCTCAATAGAGGACAAATTATCATTTATTAAGTTCTCTCAATCTCATTCAACTTTTCTACTTTTATGGCTAATTATACATTCATCTAAACTTCTCACGCAAAAGAGAAGTTAGTGAATCGAGTTTTTAGAAATTACTAGAGATCAACAAATGCTTTTTCTCTTTCACAATGAGGCATGGAACATATAAAATGATGAAACAATATAAAGTAAGAGAAAGTACTTGTGTTTTTTTTTTAATGATTAAAAAAAATAAAGCTCTAACAAATTTCAAGGTCCAGTAAACAAAGTTGAAGATTTTATTAATCTATTCTCTACTTTATTCAATAAATTTAAATTTCACAATTAAAGAAACTTCATAATTTATTTATAAATTCTCTAATTCATTTTTCTATGATATTCCAACAACTAAAGGCGTGTTTTTTTCACGGATTGATACCTCTCAATCTTACAAATGATCTTTGTAGAAATTGCTTACTAATTAAAACACATTTTACTATTCTTTCCGTTCTTTTTATATAGGAACAACTAATTTTTCACCAAAATTAAGAAAGTAGATTAACAAAATTTTTTGTCGGTTTTTGTCATTTTTTTTTTCTAATTTACCCCTAATATCTCATTTATTTCTCCTCTAATATCAATGTATATCTTGAATTATATTTCAATTTTCAATGAAGTTTTAAATGCTTTGTTGGAATGAAGGAAATAAAATAGTTGCAAAAATGAAGTTTATGCTATCATTTATGGAGAGAAATTCATTTTTTATCCTCTATTTGAAAAAGTTGTATGGAAATAGGAAAATTTGTATTCATTTAACCTTCGAACTATTTTTGGTTATTGAAAACGTACTTTAAATATTCTGCAATTTTTTAAATATTCGATGAAGTCCATAAGAATTCCTTTCAATGTGGTCAACTTGAAATTTTTGTGGCTATTTTCTATTCAAACTCCATTTTAATCAGTGCTCATATAACCTATATGAGCACTTTTTTTTTCAATGGAAATTGATGTAAACAAATTCATTCTCCAAAATTTATTCACATTAAATACTCATATATACATTTGTCTCCCACTATCTTGAGAATCTCCTACACTAAAAGCTTCACAAAGGACTAAAATAAATGCAAGATAAACTTTTCACATTGGTATGGTTCTCAAAATTACCAAAATTTTCTCTATAAAAACAATACCCAAAATAGAAACTTTACCTATATAAAAAGAACAAAGGGAGTAGCAGTTTGATATAGAGTAGTGCTATTTGGCTCATGGTGATCCTCGATCATGGCACTTCAAATGACATATATAACCTTGAGTGGTTTTGGAGGGATAAATGGGTGGGAAAGAAATTTAATTTTGGAGGGAAATATATGCATTAAAATGCGTTCCCATAATTAATTATTTTCCTTCACTTTATCACATAATTAATTATGTCTTGTTGAAAATAATGACAATCATTAATTTTATTGGTCATGATTCATTTGATTCAAGGTAATCAAAATAATTTATATACATAATAAAAATTTTAAGTCTAAAATAAAATTCTATAAGGATTGAAAACGCCCAAGTAATTATAACTGAACTGGCAACCGAACTGATATTATGACCGGATCAAGGTTGGATTGGGTTGGATTGGTTCAACTAGATTCTTAATTTTTTAATTTTTAATATTTTTACATAAGTGTATATATATATATATATATATATATATATATATATATATATATATATATATATATATATATATATATTATTGCACCAAAATGATTTTTAATTCAGATTTCAAAAAAAAATCGATTTTTATTAAGAAAATCCGGTTTTGTCCGATTTTATCATGAAAATCCATTTTTTATCAACGGTTCAACCTGATTTTCTAAAAAAAATCAATTTTTTTTCAAAATTCGGTCCAACTTGATAATCGAACCAAACAACTAATTGGTTTTGGTTTAACTGGTTTGACTGGTCAGTCCGATCCAATTTCAACAATACCGTATATGAATATCCTTTTAATTTATTTGAGAGGATGCAAAATCCTAGCATTTGAATCCTTTAAATAAAAATTTTTAACTTTAAATTCTATATAAAAATTTAAACCAAAGTATGGATCCTACCATTATTCATGCCTAATCGAAAATTTTTTAACTTGACTAAATTTACTTTAATTATTGTGTAGCCAAGTGCAACTTTAACTAATTGTTATCTAATCAGGTTTCAATTTGGTTGTCTTAATTTAATTTAGTTCTAAGTATGACTTCATCGATCACTACTTGATTTAATTTCAAGTAAATTGATTTACTTTAATTTAATTCAAATTAGATTGTCTAATTAATTTTATTCAAGTGTGACTACTGAATTGTTACTTCATTTAACTTTAATTTAGATATCTTAATTTAATTTGATTTTTAAATGTGATTTAATAGAGTGTAAATTCCTTTCAAAAAAAAAAAAAAAGAAGAGTTTATATTAACCATTCAAGTTTTATCTTTATCTATATGCATTAAAATTTATATGTAGAGAACGTGTTGTAGACTTATTATAAGAAAATGCATAATAAGTGTCAAAATAATTTGTCAAGGGATTGATCCTGAGATTTTACTTATACTCATGCCAAAATGTGTGCTTAATGTCATTTGAGTTATAACTCTCAAGTGTGACATAATCAATGGTTACTTAGTTTAATTTAATTTTAGGTGTAATTTAATTTAATTTGAATTAGATTATCTAAATTTAATTTCATTAAAGTCTGACCAAGTGTGATTTATTTAATTGTTCCTTCATTAAATTTCAATTTCAATGTACCTTCAAAAAAATTTTGAATGTAATTTAACTTAATTGTTAAATATGACTTCATAAAGTATAAGGTAAACTTAAAAGGTTAGTTTAGTGGAAAGGTTAGTAGTGTGTTAATCACTATTGCTTAGGTCACGAGGTCAATTTTTTATTTGCTCATTTTTTTACAATTTATTCACCATTTTGCCACCCCACCTACAAACAAAATACCTATTTTTGTATTAGGTAGTTAAATTTTCAATATATGTTTAACATACACTTTTTATCACAATAATTCTTAATTCATCTAATTTAACAATCTTTACACACACAAAATTTCATAAAATATTTAGAATTTTTTAATGCATTTCACAACTTAATTATTTTTTAATGCACTTAGCGCAATGAAATTTATATGTAGAACTAGTTTTTAAGTATAACAAATATTACTTATTTAATTGTTACTTAATTTAATTTTAATTTGAATGTCTTAATTCCATTTGATTTCAAATATAACAAAGTGTAGCTTAAAAAAATCAAGTTAAAAGGAAAATTAAGTAGTACTCCCTCTGTCTCAAAATATAAGTCATTTTTGGATGATAATTTTGTCCCAAAATATAAATCGTTTTGAATATTTTAAGGAGTAATAAATTATATTTTTCCAATATTACCCTTTTTTAGATTAATTACAATAAATACTTTAACAAATAACTATTGATTTTGAATAAAAGATAATTTGGTTAAATTATCTTTGAGTTTGTTATAATTTATGAGAATTAATTGTTTCCTTAATCCTTGTCTAATAACCTTAAACGACTTATATTTTGGGACAAAGGGAGTATATGATTATTTATGCCTCATAAATCACTAAGACACTTGGAAGAATATGATTTGTTAATTGATAAGGTAAAAACAAAACAAATGTCATGCATGTGTATTGATAATCTCATCTATTTAATGCTTTGTCTGGAGTCATTAAATAATGAAATAGAAATATTTGAAATTCAAATTTTAAATCTCTCTCCATGTCAAACTTACAAATTTTAAGTGAGGATGAAAGTGACTTTTGATATGCTAAATCTGGATAAAAGTGTCATGGTCTTGGATCACCATGAGCCAAAAAATTTTTCCCTTTTATATATAGGTCTAAGACAAAGTTTAATGCAAAAAATGCCCTTCATCCGTCCAAAATGATAGTCCACTTTCTATTTTCATATAGATTAAAAAATAATAATTATTATGGTTAAAGACAATTTTATTCATATAGCTTTCCTATTCTACTAATCTTAAATAACACATATGCAATTATTATATTAAAATTATAAGTAAAAATTAATAAGAGTTATTGAAAATAAGATAAAATTTAATAAGGCAGTGCTAAACGCCTTATTATGATCCGGATTATAACCACCTTTTGGAAGAAAATCACTTTAGTATTTAGTTAAAAGTACAATTTTATCCTTAAGTTGTTTTGCATTTAATATCATAAAAAAAGAACCTTTTCACACTAGAGAAAAGCACACACGTGCTAATTTTACGCTACAAATAGTCACACTCACGTACGCATATCAAGGCTAATAAATTAATGAAACAAATTAAATTAAATGATTAATTTATTAACATGGACGTTAGATGTGAACGAAGATTTAGTTTACACTTAATTATTTTAATCAAATTTGATTTAAATTAATTTCAATTAATATTATTTTAATTTAATAAAATTTCAAGTGTAACTTAATCAAATGTGATGTAATTTAGTTCTAATTTTAATTTAATTTAGTGTGTGTGCATATATATATATATACATATATATATGTGTGCATATATATGTGTGTGTGTATATGTGTATTACTTAACTTCAATTAGGGTATTGCAATTTAATAAAATTTCAAGTGTCACTTAGTAAAATTGAATTTAATTTAAATTCAATTAGGATATCTTAATTTAATAAAATATCAAATGTAACTTAATCGAGTTTAGTTTCAAGTGTAACTTAATTAATTTTTAATTTAATTTTAAATTTGGGTATCTTAATTTAATTTAATTTAATTTGAAGTTCTATTCAATTTAATAAAATTTCAAATGTGATTTAATTTAATTGATATTATAATGTTTTAAATTAATTTAATTTAATTTCAAATGTGATCAAATATAATTTAATTTAATTTCAAACGAGTGCATTAATTTAGTTTAACTTTAAGTGTGAACAAGTGTGATTTAATCCAATATGACTTAATTTAGTCACATTCAATTGTCTAAATATAATTTGAAATGAAGGATAACTTAATTCAATTCAATTAGCTTGCCTTTATTTAGTTTAATTTCAATTCTGACCAGGTGTGACTTAATTTAATTTCAATTGGGGTGTCCTAATTGATAAGATTCTAACTATATATGACTCAATCAAGTAATTTAATTTAGTTCATATTCAAATATTTTAATTTAAATTAATTTTATATCTAGTTTGACTTAATTTAATTTCAATAAGTATATCTCATTTTAATAACTTTTCATATGTAACTTAATTTAATTCTAATTAAGGTGTCTTGGTTGAATTATAATTTTGTTTCAAACTTGACCAGATGTAACTTAATCAATTATTACTTAATTTAATTTTAATTTGGGTGTCTTAATTTAATTTAATTTCAAATGTGACCAAATGTGGATGAATCAAGGTGACTTATTATCTAAATAGATTTTGAAATCAAGTGTGACTTAATCAATTGTTACTTAATTTAATTTCAGTTTGGGTATCATAAATTAATTTAATTCATAATGTCACTAAATGTGACTTAATCAAGGGTGACTTAATTTAATTCAATTAGAATGTCTTGATTTAATTTATTCTCAAGTATGACTAGGTGTGATTTAATTTAATTTAATTAGGGTATCCCAAATGAATAAAATTCCAAGTTTGGCTAAATCAAACGATTTTATTTAGTTCCAATTAGGGTATTTTAACTTAAATTAATTTTATTTCAAATATGACTAAAGTTAATCTCATCTAAGATATTTCAATTTTATAAATTTTAAAGGGTATCTTAATTTAATTTTAATTAAGGTATCTTAATTTAATTAGTTTAATTTTAAATATGACTATCCAATTAAGGTGTCCTAATTTAATTTAATTTCAAGTGTTACAAGTATAACTCAATAAAAGTAACTTAATTTCATTTCCAAAATAGAACTTAAAAATAAGTATAACTTAATGAATTGTTACTTAATTCAATTTTACTTTCGGTATCTTAACAAATTTCATTTCAAATGTAAGTAAACGTGATATGATCCAAGTTGACTTGATTAAATTTAAATTATAGTGTCTTAATTTAATTCAATTCCAAATACGACTAGGTATGATTTACTTTAATTTCCATTAGGGTGTCACAAGTTATTAAAATTTCAAGTGTAACTTAATCAAGTGACTTAATTTAATTCCAATTAGAATGTTTTAGTTTCAATTGTCTAAACTCAAGTATGACCTAATTTAATTTCAATTAGGATATCTCAATTGAATAAAATTTTGAAGTATAATTTAATAAAATGCGATTTAATTTAGTTCAAATTAGATTATCTTAGTTTAATTTAATTTAATTTCAAGTGCGATCAAGCCTGATTAGACAAGGTACAAGTACAATCATGATATTTTAATTTAGTTTTAAATATAACTAACTATAACTTAATCAATTAAAATTTAATTTAATTTTAAGTAAAGTATCTTAATTTAATTTTTTTTATTTTAAATATCATCAAATGTGATTTAAAGTCTAATATTCACTGTTCTAAATCGTCCTTGTAAATATGAAGATAATACATATTTTTATTTAGCATGGAATTGCCAATAGACTATATGTTTTACTCTTTCCATGGACTAATTTTTCCCACTTCCCGTGGACACTATATAGTCCAAGTATATGTGAAATGAAAATATGAGTTTCAAGACAATTAATGATAATATTTGCATGTTTGACATTTTTCCTATTGCATTTAATGTTATCTAGTCCTATACATTTTACAATGACACTTTAATGTAGTTCTCAATGATATATGAGTAAATATATATTTTAAATTCAAATTTTAATTTTCAGGACACAATATTTAATAATGGTAGTATTGATATTGGACATTCTAAAATCACTCATGACTTGATCAAAACCATTTATTATCCGGATCATTATGAGGTAAAAATCTTTTTCAAATTTAACAAAGATATAATAGATTAGGTAAGGATTAACTATAGAAAGTGGATTATATTTTAGGACAAATTAGAAAAAAAAGATGGACTATTTTTTTGAGACGAAGGGAGTAATAAATGAGATTTAGTGCATTTCTATATTTATTCGTAGGTATATTACAGAGTTAGAGCCACAACCACCTTAATGCCAAGTGGCAACAACTCTCAAAACATTGTACACAATTTAATAGCCCATTAAAAAAATAATCAAAACCCTAGGTCGATTATATTTGGGCCTTCAGGCCCATGAGTCTTTAACCCAGGCCGGGTAGATAATTTCTTTCATTCTATCGAACGACAAGGGTATTTTGGTCACTTCAATACCTCTATATAATCCTAACAAGACTACAGTGAAATCAGTAACCCTAAAAATTTACACAGTTAAGCATTGTCAATTGGTTGAAGAAATAATTGGTAGCCGATTTATCTCTCTTAATTCGCCATTCTTGCTTCTTTCTTTCCCTCCCTTTTGATAGATCTGAGTATTTATTTTCTGTTTTTTTTTTTAATTTTATTTTATTTTTCCCATAATTTGCCCAATGATGCACACATAAATTGTATTGAACGGTTGCAAATGGGTGTTTTAGTTCGTCATTAGCCTTCGCTAGCCGCCATGTTCCCCACCGCCACCATTTCCACCTCTTTCTCCTCCTCCTCCTCCTCCTCCTTATACACACACATATATATACATACAAACGTACACACATGTTGTGGTGGTGTGTGAAGGCTTTTGATGGACGCCATTTGCGCTAAAATCGTAGATGATTGGTTTAAGCTATGAGATCTGAGGGCTTTTTATAAATTGTTTCACTTTTTTCTTTTCTAAGAAAACCCATATCTCCATTTGATTTATGGCAACCTTTTCATGTTAAGAATTTTTGTTGATGGAAGTTGGTTTTTTAGCTAGTTTAGTGATATGAATGATACACACTCATTGTATGTTGGCTATAAATCCAAGGGATTGGTTTGATGGTTTCCTTTCCTGATTCTTGTTGTTGGCGTGTTTGTTGCATTCAGTGTTTTTAATCTTATTAGGGTTGTTGTTTATGCTTCTTCTGTTTAGAGCATGCTATGGCTCTTAACCTGATAGCATGCATTTGTTTATGCTCAATGATTATACCAGATAAAATAGGGCAGTTGCTTTGGTTTTCACTATTTAGCCTCTATCTTCACTTTTAGCCCTCCGGTAGTCTGGAATGCTGGCTGTTGGTGGTGGTTTTTGTTGTTGTTGTTGTTGTTATTTCTTCCTTAGTGAAGATCTACGCCCTGTTTGGAATAAATGAATATTACAGAATTTTGGAAGTGAATATAAACTGGCTTTTAGTGAAAATCTTATGCTTTACTGCGCAAAGATACAAAATATTTTAGCTGAGGGCTTTGTGGGTTCTGAAACTTGTCCAAAATGGCAATTTTTTGAGGTTATATATAGAGAAGCACACTAATTTTCATTGTATTTTTCCTTTAATCTAAATAAAGCTCGACAATATGATACTATTATTGCGGTATGGAATCATCTTTTTTAATATGGAATTTGGGTTGCTGGGTGCATCCGTGCATGGAGCCTATTCTTGGGGTTGGTAACTTTTGTGCATTTTCTTTATTTGTAAAGCAAGGTAGTCATCTATTAGATTAATGTGCCCAATGATGTTAACTCATTACAGAGTGGTACTTTGTTTTTCAATTTGAGCCTCTTATATCTCTGTCTGCCCCACTTGCCACTTCTGTCTTCTTCTTCTTCTTCTTCTTATTGTTATTATTATTATTATTATTATTATCATCATCATCTTTGGTGGTGGTGGTGGTGGTGGTGGTTGTATTGGTGGTTTTAGATGTATGGAGGCTCTAATTGACAAATAGTAGCTTTGCCAACTATGAAAAGTTAGAGTTGTAAGAACTGAGGGCATCATGCCAATGCATCTTTCAAGTTCTTGAACTATAAAAATTTATTTTTGGTAGTGTTTAATTTATTTCAACAATTGCACAAGGTATAGCTGAGTATTTCCCAACTGGACTCTTTTCTGAGGTTATCTTTGTTTCTTCCCTTGGAAAGAACCATTGTGATAAGTTCAAATATACTATTCATGGATTATCATAGATTTTCTATAATGCTTGTTGTACATGTTTTTCTTTTTTTCATTTTTATTTATTATGTAGTTATTGCAGCTTGTTTTCTCATTTTTAGCAGTTGGTATTGTTGCTCTCTATTCTTTTAGCGTTCTTTCTAACGACATAATAATAACTTTTTCTTTTGTCTCTCAAATATTACCACCACTCTGATTATATCATCAATAGTTCATAGGCTTTCAATTGGAATTCACACAATTGATTCCCATTGTGCCCAATGATGGATAAATCAATTCTATTGAGTGGTTGCATTGTTTTTTATCACCAGTGTTTCACTGCCACTTGTGTGTGTGTGTGTGTGTGTGTGTGTGTGTGTGTGTGTGTGTGTGGTGGTGGTGGTGGTGTGGTGAAAAACATTTGCATTTCACCACGTATGATATATTGAAAGCTATGAGATCTGAGGGCCATTGTCTGAAATTCAGCTGTTATGATATTTTCTGAATGTATGTTTTCTTGATTGCTTATGTATTTTAGATGGTGGCCATGTTCTCAGAAAATCAATGCAAATCATACTGCGGTTGTTTTTGGGATGTTATTTTTATTATTACAATTGCTAGTTTTATCTTCCAAGTACTTGCTGAATAATTGATTTTTTGCCTGTTGAGGAAAATATTTATCCTACACAAGTCAGGCTAAGATGTTTCGTTTTGCAGTATTTTTATTAATTTGTCATTAGCACTATGCTGGGAAATACTCACTGGATTTTTAGGATAACATGTTCAATGTGGTTTTGTTTATGGATTTATCTTCATACAAGTGATTGATGTCAATTCTTTAGTGACAAGGATTATTTTTGAGTTTGAAATAAGGCAATGGATAATTTTCATGTGGTTTTTCATTATTGCATAGTTTGATTTTAGATTTGCTGTTGTTGTAATTGGCTATAGAAAGGCCTTGACGATCATCCTGATATATCAGCACAAGTATTCTGAGTTCTTTTTGATTCTTTTAATTATCGTCGCCCTTATTTTCATTAGCTTTGGTTTTTATATTTATTATTATTATATTATGATTGTAGATTGGCCAATGATTAAACAATATTCAAAGACAAGCATATGTCTGAAATTTTCCATGCTGATTAACCTAATCTTCTCTATGAGGCTGATTTTGATCTATCTCTGTTGAATTTTTTTTATCAAATTGTGTTACTAGTTTAATTTAAACTGAGTTTTTGGTTTAATCTATCACTTATTTGGCAAGTAATGAAAAAATTGGTTTTATAGTTGCATGATAAATTTGTGATTATGTACCTACCATTACTGAGGCTTGTTTTAATTTTAATTTTTTTGTTTTTGTTGTGGTTTTTATAACTTAGAAGATCAGCACCTGTCAGATCACAGATGGGTCAAATGATGATTTTAAGCATAGTTCAACTGACAATCCAATGTGATTATTAAACTTTTTTGGTCTTTCGCTCCTATCTGATGACCCTTGTTGCTTATCATTGTGCAAATCAAATTGTTTTTCAATTTGTGCGGCTAATCATTTATATTTTGTAGCTTTTACATGCTTAATTAAAAACGCATTCGTTGTGTGTGTGCTGTCAGACTAAGGATTTTTTGTATTTTTTGGATTGATGAATAGAACTAATGTTTGAACCAATCTACTTTGTTTCTTAGGGCGATGGTTGCTACTGAGATTAGGGGTGTAAATGAACTGAGGCTCATGCTGGCTGCTTGAGAAAAGTTCAAAAAAGTTTTAGCTTGAATTGAGCTCTGCCTAATGAAATTTAGCTTGAAAGACCCTTGAGCTTTCTCAACCACTAACAAGCTTTTTTGTGTATATATATTTTAAATTTATGTGAAGTTTAAAATTTTCAGACTTGAGGTATATTCTATTGAGCTGAGCTTTGATCATTTACACTCCTAGTTGAGATAGGTTGATATATGGTCATTTTTCGGCTGTATTGCTACATTCCTATTAATGAAAGACCTGGTATCGTAGCTTTCAGTTCAAGGATACCTGATATGTCTAATTATCTTTGTAGTGTTGATATATGGCCATAGCGTTACCCTAAACGCCGTAATTAAAGTCAAATTTATTCTTTTCTTTTTTATTAAATAAAAATAAATAAATTTGATTTAAAAAAATACCTATAGTTAAAAACTTCCCTCCAAATTACGAATCCTAATTATTGTTTTCGCTGAACCAAATTTAGTCACGTTAAATTATCTTAGGAAAACACTTATGGCTTTACTAGCTACTAGCTTGAATAATAAAAGAAAAAAAATAAATTTTTACATAAAAATCCTAAAATATTTTTTGAATATAGAAATTATATAATCAAGAAGCACAAGAAATGCATGCTCTCGAGTATCCACAGGAAAAGGTATCAATAACTTCCATGGGTTAATGCAGCAATCCTTCCAACAATGGTATCAATAACGCATATACCTAGCAGAAAATTCAAATCTAAAAGTCTTCACGGTAGAAATGGGAATATAGCACTCGGTAATCCTTATTTACAGATGTTATTCTATTGCTTCTGATGTACATTAGGTGTTCCATTGATCAAGAGGGTTCTTGCCAATTTTGGCTCTCCCAGGATCTGCCTTTGACCCTATTCCAGATATCGTGCTTGAAACCTGTTAAGTCTGAGATTGGTGACTTCAAAATACGATTCCACTCTTTCTTTTTTGTAATTTCTAGTAGTAATCTATTTTGATGCTTTCCTAGAAGTAAACAAAAATAATTTAATATGAGACTTTACCCCAGTAAGTTGTTGATAATAAGAAATATGGCTTTTATCTCAATTTAGGATCCTCTTGAGGTAGTGGACAAGTTTCTCGTACCCATACCATATATTGCAGCTCCGCCCACTTTATTCGCCATCTGTAGCAGATTCAGTTGCTGGAACTATTGGACACTGGAAATTATAGCAGCTGAAAAGAAGTGGTTCATTGCTGAGAAAGTTATGCACCAGCACCAACTATGATGAATTGAATTCACCTTTGCCTTTGATCTTCTTCGATGGCTTTCGGTCACCAAATCACCAAGAACACCTGCAGGAAATCAAAGAAAATTAGCAAACATAAGACACCTGGATGGACAAATGTAAAAGGTGATGCTTCACCTTCATCTATCTCGTGTTGTTTATTAGCAGTCAAATTTTGGGTTTTGTTTAGTTAAAATAAAAGGGGAAAGGCCATTGTTGTACCTTTTGGCTTTAGTCTTTTTATATAAATGGAGTGTGCACATTCTGAGTAATTTTAAGAGAAAAGTTGCTCTTTTGATAATGATGGCCACTAGTATGGTTCTTGAATGATCTGCATAGTGCTTCAAGGTATCAAGCTAAAACGGTTTTCAGCTTTCAGTTATAGAAAAGCATACTAATAGAAGCCTACCCTTTTCTTTTGACCAATCAACCTAAAGAATTGTTAACATGCTATTGAAAGGGGAATTGGATGATTTGCAAGAACATCGAAGACAAAAAATCGAAGCAGCAAAATATTCATGCGCCTCAGTTTTTATTTAATGTGTTCTTTAAATGCCAGAACAAAATTGGCACAAAAAGTGTGCAATTTCATACTAAAACAGAACAGAAATAAGTTGGCAGGTGAATTTTTATGCGTAAACATATACCTTCTCCTCCTATTGTCTTCTTTCCAGGTTGCAGTGTCTCAACTTAACAAACAATTTTCAACTGAATTCCCATAAAATTGATATAGTTTATCAGTAACAAAATTAGAAAAGAAAATAATAGATCTTGAAAAAAGAACAAACATCCCAAATCAATCCTTGACGAATCAGAAAGTTTGTTCAGAAATATAAAATAAGCCTAATCTGATCCTACCATCTGTCCTAAATTCTACCAGCAATAAACACTTCTCAATATAGGGGGGTTAGCAAAAAAACAAGCTTAAGATGCTAAATCAATCTGAGATGCATTAACATTGATTAATTGCTACGTTTTAGAACTATAAACAATTGTTTTCTTTGTGATCACCTCCAGTCTCAACTTGGTATGCCTTGATCAATTCAGGAAATTCCTCCTTCAAGTAACCGAAAAACTTATTCTCAAACTGCTTATTATTCATGATTAAAGCTGATATAATAGCTGTTTTCTTCTTAATCAACTTTTTTGACATTATTATTTCCAAAACAGACCATCTTGGCATAATCCTTCGCTCCAAATTGAACAGAAACAGCTGCGGCCACTTAGCAATATCAGAAGGCTCAAAATGTATTTTGGTTAAATAAAACCCCATTAATTTCTTGATCTTCTCCTCTGAAGTTAGCATTAAATTAGGCTGTCTTCTAAATGCAAAAACAACATCTTTTTCAGACCAGCCAAAGTTTAACAATAGCTTCTTTTTCCTTTCCCAAGTTGATTTGCTCATAACTGACATTTAACGAACAGCATATACAAAAGATTTGCGAATTGGTTCAATTCCGATTTCTTTGACTTCTCCAACTGCTTCTTCAAACAAATCAGCCCTAAGCAATAACGATCGAGGCTCCACTTTTATTAAATCCTAATACAAGATTCTGGCACACCATGAGCCCTTAAAATGCAGATATTGGACGCCATAAGCTCAGTACCAGACGTAAAAACAAAAGGGCATCGTTTAATTGCATAAGCAACATTCTCATCAGTATCAAGAAAACCCCTTAGGAAATCAATAGTGGGCAAAATTCGATTCTTTAAACTAACCTTTAGAATACCTGGACATGCACATAAAATCTGAGGCAGATGTGTATTTCTTAACCCCAGTGACTCCAAAAATTCAATCTTTGGTTTTAGAGTTCTCTCTGGGTCAGCTACAAGACATGATGGGCGGCGTGATATTAAACTAACAATTTGAGATTTAGAAAACCCATGGTCCTTTAAAAGTTGAAGAACCAAATCTGGTTTCTGTGTGCTATAAATATTGACATGCTTAGCGGCTGAAGTAGCTTTCTGTAGAGATAACCCACATGAGTTCATGAGGAAAGAGATTGTTAAAGATGGATTACTTTTTAATTTTGTGACTGAATTTAGAGGTTGTAGCGTTTGGATATAACGAAAGGAACAAGCTTTCAAGTATATAGAGCTATGATTTTCAGTAATTTGGAGGAGACGAAACATTTCTTTGAATTGAAATACGAAAAGGGAGAGTTCAGCAATACCAACTTACCGAATGTGAGAAGCGGATAATGCTGGTCAAGTCTATAAGTGCAAAGCCACTGGAAAAATGGCGGAAAAGAGCTCACTTTTCGGGTTTCTCATTTTGTCATTTTGACAGTGGCCGGTTCGCCAAGCCAAGTATCGTGGGCTTTCCCCAATCTTCTCGACAGTGGGGCATTCAAGTGGCTAAGCTATCAATGTAGGTCACTCCCGAACCTTTCCCCAATCTTCTCGACAGTGGCTGGTTCAGCTCTTACTAGAGGTATGGAAAAGTAATTTGGGCTTCCCGCTTCCAAAATGGTCTAAAATTTTTTTTAAAAAAAAGTAATTTCTTCTTGATTGCCACAAATGATATGGGTAATTTTGACGGAATGAGTAAAATTGCAACATATTTTTTAAAATAGAATAAAACAGTCTGTTTTTGAGAGCTTTACATATAGTTGAAATTTTTCAAAAATTTTAAAACTACGCAGACTGAAATATTTGCAAGAAAAATAAAATTGAGGAAATAATAGGATTTTAGAGATGGAAGCGGGACAGGTATCAGCGAATTTTAAACTACCTGTAACCGTATCTGTATCAATTCTAAATCCGTTTAAATATCCATTTAAGTACTCATATCTGAATCGGTTTAAAATTTTACTATCTGTATCTGTCTCAAACCCGTTGAAAATACCTTTAAACGAAGAGGGTATCCACACATTTTAAACTATTAAAACCCGAACTTATTTAAAATTCATTTTTTACTAATAAGTGGATAGGGTACTCATAGGTGTCCATGGTTAAAATTCATATTCGTCTAAAACTCATTTATAATTATCTATATTCTCATTAAACGGATCGGAGTAGAGTGGTACTCTAAAATACCCGTCTCATTTCCATCTACAAATTAGATTAAGGCTCAATTTGTTCCTTAAACTTCAACGCAACATACAATTTGCCAAAAATTAACTTTTTGTACAATTTGCTTGTTGAGCTTGCCCCAAAAGAACCAAATACCCAATTTTTTAAGAAAACTTTTTTTATATAATTTTAACTAATAAAAATTTAATTAAACAATTTAAAAATTAGAAAACAAAAATATAATAATAATTATAAAAATTTACCGTTTTGATTTAAAAATAAGTTAATAAATATTTTATTCGAAAAAATTATAGAATTAGAAAAATATTTGATTATATTGAACAATTTGATTAGAAAAATATTTATCATTATTTTTTTTATTTTTTTTATTTTTTTTAATTATATTTGATTTCGATCAAATATTTAATTAATTTTTTAATCATATTTATTTATATCAAATAATTTATTTTGGAATTAAGGCTTAATTTGCATCCAAACTCGGACACAACATAAAATTTGTCCAAAATTTAATTTTTTATAATTTGGTCCTTGAACTTGCACCAAAAAATAAAATGTCCATTTTTTTAAGAAAAAACTTTTTTTTATAGCTTTAACTTATAAAAAATACTTCAAATTTTAAAATTAGCAAATAGTAATTATTTAAAAATATAATAATTATTATAAAAATTTACAGTATTTTCATTTAAAAATAATTTAAATATTTGATTTGAAAAAAAATTATTGAATTAAAAATTTTTGATTATATTGAAATATTTAGAAAAATATTTATTATTTTGTTATATGATTATTTTTTAATTATTTTTGATTTAGACAAAATATTTAATTATTTTTTTAATCATATTTGATTTGTATCAAATAATTTATTTTTGAGACAAAATTGAGCATTTTGTATTTTTGGTACCAGTTTAAGGGATAATTGATTAAAAAAGTTAATTTTTAGATAATTGTATATTGTATCTAAATTTAAGGGACAAAACGTGCCTTATTCTTTTATTTTTTGGGACAAAAAGATGAGCAGTTTGTATTTTTGATATAAATTTAAAGGGTAATTTATCAAAAAGTTAAATTTTAGCAAATTGAATGCTGTGTCGAAGTTTAAATGGTAAATTGAGTATTATTTCTAAATTATAATAAAGTTCGGGTGGCATTCCTAAATTATAATAAAGTTACAAATCGAGCTTTATTCCTAAAGTATAATAAGAAGTAGAAACAAATTTGAATAAATAGAAAAATCATCGAACCAAAGAACTAAAGAAGAGCCTAAACCCCTCCCATTCAAACAGCCTTAATAAAATGTCAGCCTTCCGATAGCTGAAAAACCCTCTCCTTCATTTTCCCCGCCACAGCCGATACTCGCCGGAGAACCCAAAAACAATGTTGGAGGCAAGAAGCTTGAGCAAGGCAGTAATTCCATCGACTCTATTTGAGAACCCTTCTCCTGGAAATCTCCAGCCAACTCGCCTTGCCCTCCATGTATCTCCTTTTCCCCTTCTCCATAGCCTTTTTTTTTTTCTTTTATATATAAGTTATTTATAAATTTATTGTTGGCATTCAGGTTAATGAGGATAATTCTTCTTGTTGGGTCTACATGGCTTCTGGGTGTCATGTCTACAAACTGCAGGTTCGACATCAATTTGTTCAATGTAACGCTATTTGAGTTATACTGAGAGGACAAAACCCATTATTTGATTTTTCTTTCTTTCTTTTTTTGTTCTTTTTAATTTTAACCAGCTTAAGGGTTAGAAATTCTAGGTAGTAGGTTGATTGTACTCTTTTTTCTTTAGATGTTTAGTACATTGCTTATAGAGTTGACTTTTTGTTGGGTGTAAACGATTTATTTTTCAAAATATTTGCTTTAGATGGCAATTAAGTTTAATAGTAAGGTTCTGGAAGCATTTCATTATTATTCTGGATTTAATCAGGTTTAGTGATATGATTTTTGAGAAAGAAGAAATGATGGGAATTTCTGTAGATAACATTATGTTTGAGTTTAATTTGGGTGAGATATTTGGTATCCTATGATGACATCTGTAGTTGCAATCCAGCAATATTGTTTTCTAGCGTATTTTATGAATATTCTTGTTGAAACAATAGTGAGAATTTTCATAATCTTTTTTTTTTTTTTTTTTTTTTTTTTTTTTTTTTTTTTTTTACGGATACTTTTGTTTTACAGAACCTATAGCATTTTCTTTCTCCATTATAGTAGTATTTTTCTTAATATCTTTTTGACCTGGGGACACAATTCTTGGAATTCATGTCATTTCTTCTTCTGATTTTTGTAATTTAATCTCCTTAAATATAATTCTTTTTTTTCACATTTTAACTGTCATTGCACAATCAGAAAAGCCAGATTATTATTCAGGCACTGATCTAGACTTGCTAAAAGGTTGTCATGGTTCAGACCTTTTAATGTGTGCCAGTTAAAACTGTTTTTTTTTTTTTTTTTTTTTTATTATTATTCTTTTCATAGATTCCATTGCAAGATTCTTCTATCAGCAAAGGGAAAGAAAGCCTCCTCATCCCCATACAAGCACAGGTATCTGTTGTTATGATTTAAGCAGTTGATTATTTGTCAATTTGTTAAAAGTATGTCTCGCCAGTGCTTGGCTTACCAACTTAGTTGGTTGAATCATTTCAGTAGTAATGTGTTCATGTGGTCATGTAATATTTTACTTTTTAAAGGTCATGGACTCGTCAGTAGTTAACCGCTGCCCTCATCGTGCAGAGATCCAGACCATAGTGCTTTGTGAAACTGAAAGTAAGTGATTTGTTGTTTATATTAACAGCACTTATATACCTTTCTTCTAGACCTTATAACTTTGTATGTATGATATTTTTGAAGTTATATGGTTTCACCAACTTATCTGCAGGTCCTGGTTACTTGGTATTGGGAAGTGTTGATAGTTATGGTCATCTCATAGTCTCTAAACTAGATAGTAGTGGTAAAGGTACTCTTCTCTTTTTTTTAGATTTCCTTATCCATGTTGGAACTTTAAATCATTCAATCCTTTGTTGTTGTTGTTGTTTTTTTTTTTTTTTTTTTTTTTTTTTTTTTTTTTTTGTATATATATTTTTTGTGATAATTTAATTAATAACCAGAGTTTAAGGTTTATTTCTCCTTGAAATTTAAACTCTAGTATAAAGCCCTTCGAAGTAAATCAAGTTATAGTTTTGCTTCTTGGCAGCTTTAGTTGATAGGCTATTGATGGTGAATGCAGGCAGTTGGGACCATGTTGTAGTGATACTCAATGCTTTCAAAATGAAAAGAGTCAAACGAAACAATAATAAATATCTGAGTTAATGACCCAAAAGACCTAGAACCCTGTTCCAAGAATTAATTAGTAACCAATGTTTTCCCCTATCAGTTATATGCACCTGCTTCATTTATCATTATTGGTATCAACTATGGTTGATCGAAAATTATGTGTGTCGAAGTACCCTAAGCATTAACGTATAATAAAATTTATGAATAACATATAAAAGAAGATTAATGACATTACATTTTGAGCGTATTATAATAATTATTCAGAATTTTTCCAATACTACTTAATGTGCAAAAAATTGCTTAGAAAGGAAAAGGAAGTTTTTTTTTTGCACTCTCTGTTTCTCGTGTTATTTCATGCATAAAATAGTCTATTCAGTATCTAGGATGTTTTAGCACATGCTTCCTTTAAATTGGTCATGCTTGACACAAATTTTGAAGTAGGCTTGTATAATTGATACACAAAAAGAAAAAGACCATAATTGATACCTGGACCAAAGTCTTTTAGTTTTTGGGACCATCAGCTCTAAATACAGCCATGAACTTTTGTTACTTTAAAAGTTGTTTCTGGCCTTCCACCCTATTCTGTATCAGAATGAACTAAGGTGTCTGTTGTGTTTACTCATCCTGTGTCTTGTTTTTCATTGCTGTGTTTAAGATAGCATGCTTGGGTAATTTGTGTCTAGTCTATTGGTCACATGCCTAGATTGTTACAAAGCTTGCCATTTTAGGTTTATTGCTTATGTAATCTACAATGATATCGGAAGTTCATGAGAACAGTATATATGTGCTTTTTGTGTTTTAGGCCTTGGAAGATTTGATAATTTCTTTTCCAATAGTGACATCTATTTAATAGATATTTTGGTAGTCTGGCTCTGGGGAACCAACTTGTTGTTTGGTTAGTATATATTCCATAACCGCCCGAAGCTATAGGGCTAAGGCCTATAAAGAAAACGAGCAAAATCTTCCCCCTTCAGGTGTGGCTTAGCATTAGGAAGTTCTTATAGAATGCGTTGTGAGGGAGGGAATATCCTCTCTGCATAGTAACTAAAACTATTAATATACTTATTGTTCTATATTGTTTTGTGTTTCATCTTTTTGCGGTTTTAGTTTCCAATGGTGGAGATGCCTTAGTAACGTGTCTTCTGAAATTTCAGACATTGACAGGCTTACATATTCAGTACTGCCACAGGATTCAGGTGTTGGAGAAGGGAGTTGGGCAGGGCTCTGTTTCAGTCCAACCCAATGGTCAATTGTAAGTAATGTTTTTTTTTCCAAACCAATTTGAACTCATAAGTATTCAGTCTAGTGCTTGCCAATATCTTTCAGATCTAGATAATTGAATTAGCAAGACGCTGTAACTATCGAATGTAAACTAGTGAATCATTAATCGCAGACGAAATGATGAACTTGATGGTAATATCTTTGAGCTGTGCTAGTCAATAACCATCTACAAGTTTCTTTGTTGCTTGTATTACACTGTTTGTGCATTGTTAATGTTCATTTGAAGCAGTGGTAACAGGATCTTCTAAATAGTTTAATGAGCCACCCTTCACAATAAATTTAGTCTAGTTGCACTTAATAATGAAATGCTTGAAGATTTTGGTTGATTGTATGGGTATTGGGGTATGGCTATGAAATTCTTTGCAAATTATGACTGAACTTAATTGGGCCTCTATTTCATCATTTACCAAAGATGCATTTATGGACATCATCGGAAAAATTTTGTTAGTGGCATCTGAAGTGCTTTATCATATCTATTTCTTTCTCTTGAGCCCCTTTTTCATGAATATGAAAATTTTTCCTCTCCTATGCTATTTTTTTTCTTTCTTAAATTTGCTTTGGTCCAGGCAGCTGTAGCACGTAGCTTTTGCAAAAGCATTGATGTTTATGACCAAGATATCCACCTGCAAACTTTACGTACGTAAGTGTTGTGTATGCTTGCTTATTATTTTTTCTCCTTTCTGGTTGCTTCACACACACACACACACACACACACGCACACACGGTTGTGATCTGGGCTGGTAGACACTAGGCATGTGTTGTTATTTCAGGTAAAATGCTGCATTCATTTGCGTGTATACCTCTACGTCAGTATCCACTCCTTACATAAACACCCATGCACACATGCAATTTTATTTTGGAGCTGCAGCCGGTAACAGCTGAAGGCCTGCTGTATGGTCTAATTCTAATCAACTGTCAAAATTCAACTTGACCTAGTGTCAGTCCCAAATTAGCTGCAACAACTTGGATCTTTTGCTCCACCATAATTGGTTAGAGCCAAACTTGCTTAAAATTACCCAGCATATGCTAATAAACTTGCACTTGAACCCTTTGATGTGCCTCCCATTTTTCATTGGTATTATAACCGTAAAGATGTAGCAAGATCTGCAGGAGCTTTACCAGTGTCCTGTTGAATATTTATATGGAGATATCTGTAAAATAGATGGGATGAACTTAATAATTCTGGATTTGATAATTAATTATCTATAATTATGTGTCTCTTTTGCAGACTCTGGTATCCAACATCATTGAGCTTCTTACAAAATTTAAGTCATGGGGATGAAAGTTCAATTTTAGCCATCACTGAGGGCTGCCAGGTAGAAGTTTGTGTACTTCTATATTTGCATAGTTCCTCATTGTTTGCTAAACAAAAATTGTTCCACTTTATCTTGTGGGATCACTGCAGCTGAGTATATGGGATTTGAGAATGAAAGAAAATGGTGGCTGCCTACATCGAATTTGTGGTTCTCTTGGTGATAATTTCTATGCTGTCTGCAGTTCCTCTACTGGTAATATCGCAGTGGGAGGAGCTGATCGTTCTGTGACCATATATGATCCTCGCAGGTTGTTTGCTATTGGTTTGCTATAAACTAAATAGAGGAGATATCAACTAACAAATAGACTGGAAGTTATAGTTTCTGACAAGTATCATCTTTTTGCTTAGTCAAGTTAATTATGTTTTTTGTTTGATTTGTAGAATATGCATGGCTAAGCATACCTCTTTTCCTAGTTAGTGAATTTTGTTGAACATGGATATAAAGCACATGGGACGTCAAATTTTTCCTCCATAAAAAGAATAAAACCTAATTACTAATTTTTTTCTTGACTGTAGATGGGCTACTCTTTCAAGATGGGTGCATTGTTCAAAATATGAGGTTAGTTTGTATTTTAATTGCCACCCACCCAACAATAAAATAGAAGTAAAGTAATTTTTTGGGTGTGTTTCTATATGGAACTGTTTTGAACATTTAGGCTCCATTTGTTTCTGGAAAATAATTTATTTGCAAAATACTTTCCAAATCTTTTTGATGTTTGGAGTGCTCAAAAACGTTAGTCAACAAAAAATATTTTTCTGGTCAAAGGAAAAAAATTAAATCATTTCAAAAGAAAATGATTTTCCTTTTTCAAAACAGGAAAATATTTTTTGGATATTGACAAACTTATTAGAACTTTATAAACACATACACACATATATTAATCTATTGATCATGGTAGTCGCCATTGTCAATCATTGCTAATCGTCATCAGTCATTGACAGCCACTATCAGTCACGGGCCACAACTAGCCACCACCACTGGTCACCAGAAAATATGAAATCTCTATAATTCTAAATATTTTTGTAGTCTTATAAATTTTAGATCTCAATATATTTTTTGCTAATCTTAATATTACAACCAAACAATAGAAAATAAGTTGTTTAGGAATATTTTCCAAGGAAAATGTTTTCCTTGAAAAATACTGGGAAAAATAATCCAAGGTCCTTAAAATTATATTGAGATTTGACACATAAGTTTTGCAATTTGCAAGAATTAATTTTGAGGTCCTCAATTTTTGCTTTCGTTCCTATCTCGTCCAAAAAGTTTATCTTTTCTATCTAAATGTAAGGAAAAATATAAATGGATACCTAAATTATATCGAAGTTAACACTTAAGTCCCACTACTTTCAAAAAATAACTATTTACAATAATTTTTGAATTAAAGTCTATTCTTGATGAATTCTCATAGATTTTAGGGATTTCTTTTATTACCATTTATGTGCTTCACCATTTTTAACCATTTTTTTATTAACTATTTTTTGGGATTCTTGAAGATTTTAGAGATTTTTTTTATTCACTGATAGTAATTTTTTTTTTTTTCAAAGTAGTGAGATTTAAGTGTTAAATTTCAATATATTTTAAGAACCCATATTTATATTTTCCCGTGGCAATTAACAGAAAAAAAACCTTAATTTTTGGATGGAAGGATCTAAGATTGGGACGGAAGCAAAAGTTGTGGACTTCGAAGTTAGTTCTTGAAAGTAGAAAGGCCTATGTGTTAATTTCGATATAATTTAGGGACCCCAAATTATTTTTCACACAAATTTTTTCTAATGGTAAGTTATTTTTCAAAATCAAATAGAGCCTGAAGGCTTAAGGGTTGTTTTAGTTTAGTTTTTAGGCAATTCTTTAGAGATTGTATTCTGTAGTTTTTTATTGTGCCAACAAAAATGTGATTTTTCTACATCATTCTTTTGTTCTCTGTATAAGGTACTCTACAACTACTGAATTCTAGGAGGGAGACAAAATTTTGGTTTACACTGCATTTTGTCTCAATAATTCTAAATATTTTTAGTCTTATAAATTATAAATTTTAGTTTTTTTACTAATTTTAATATATTAACCGAACAGCAGAAGTTGTTCATAAAATATTTTCTAAAAGTTATTTTTGAAAAAATTTACTGTAGTTTAGAGGCATTTTTCAGAAGTTGTTATTTTATAGTTTTTTGATTTTGCCAATGAAAAGCTGATTTTTCTACATCATTCTTTTGTTCTCTGTATGAGGTCCTCTACAACAACAGAATTCTAGGAGCGAATTTTGGTTTTACACTCCATTTAGTCTCCTTTTCTTGAAATTTGGAATGTATTATATATCTGGTTCTTTACTACCATTTTCTAAAATTTTGAATTATGCTTAATGTATTATCTGCATTGCTACATGCTTCCCAAGTTCTACATGGGCAGAGAGTTTGAAATTTGTCGATCGAGTTGATTTTAATACAAAAGAAAACTGAAAAAAGCAATTGAACTGTGCGTTTAATTTAAGTTTGCTTCTTACAAGCCTCTTCCATTTCTTTCCATCACTTAAATTTATCTCCCCGGTTTGAATTTTTATGATTAGGTTATCCTGTATGAGGTGTGTTGTTCTTATCAAAAAAACAATATGATGGGACTGTTAAGATTAAGCCCTTGTTTGGTAATGAATGAATTTCATGAAATTTTGTGGAGTTCATTTGGACTTCTTATTATGAATGAAAATGTTCATTTTACTCTTATGAGTTTAATTTTATAGAATTCAATATAAAGCAAATTTTATCATACAAATGATACAATCTATACTTCAAATTATTTTATACCAAGCAAGGGATAAGAGAGGGTTTGAGAGGTTTTTAGTTATATGTTTTGATCTCTATTAATGTACTACTATGAAATTGACATTTCTTCTTCTGAAGTACCAGGCAACAGTATCTCCTTTGGGTTTAATATTTTAGCTTAATTTTGCAGATAACTGGACTTGCATTCTCATCAATGGACCCTAATTACATCTATATTCAAGGCATTGACTATGAGGTGATACTTCAGAAGCAATCAAAACAAATCTCGTTTTCCTCATTCGTGCATCTCTTGCTTGATAATTACAGATTCAGATTGTCTTCCACTTTCTGTCTTCAAAATTCAATTTGGTTGTTTGGGTCAGTAGAGTGGAGATGTCAATTAATTTTGATCTAGTTCTAATTGCTCTTCTTTCAGTCACTAAACTTACTCTTGAGAAGAAATTTAGATTAAATAAGCTGTTCTAGTAATTTAAATTCTTCTCTCAAATATGACAAGGGGCATTCTTCTCTCAACTGAATGGCATACAGATGTCATGTAGTAACATAAAAGGATGCTTTTTTTAGTTTTGTTTTTCAGTGTCTAGATGTTGAACCATGAAAAGTGCATTTACATTTCAAGTGTTGAGCTATGTTGAACCATGAAAACTACATTTACATTTCAAGTGTTGAGCGATGTTGAACCATTAAAAGCACATTTACATTTCAGTTGTTGAGCATAGTAACTTCATATTATAGACTCTCTGTGATGTTTAGATGCCAAATAATTCAGAGGGATCTTTCTATATTGTCTTAACTTGTATGAATCTCTCGATATATGCTTGCGTTTCAAGACCTATTGGATTAATCAATGTCTATTTTCAGGTATTTTGTGGACAGTGGAGAGAATGTGATAAAGCTTTTTCATTTAGAGGAGACTCAAACTGGCTTGGGTTCAGTAAGGTATTAGTTGTGAAATTCTGTGTAAAACCATGTTGACATGCCCATTGGCAATATGTGCACATACACTAATCTGTTGCAAGCATGAACCCAATACTGTGCCTGGGGTTGTGAATTTGGATTCATTTGGTTGAATAATAATTTCTGTACTTCTTTGCAAGAGGTTGAATAAGTTGATTTAGTAACCAAACCTAGTAAAATAAACATTGGTTCTCAACTGAAGCATTCATGTATTAAACGCGATTCTCTGTTTTAGAAATTGAATTTTGAATTTCTGATGAAGGATGATAAAATGGAAAAGGAAAACACAGCGATTAAAGTGTTTGACATGGAAAGGCCATCACCCAATTATAATTCTGGCAAAGCACTGTCCTGAAATAAAAATCTGGAAAGCCCTGACCTTCTAATAATTTTTACTGCTCATCTAATATGATATAGAATTATAAGTTTTTGCTATTCTGTCAGTTAGGTTGGACTTACATCATATTAACTCTCCATCAGTTGATAGATCCTGTGTTAGTTTTAGTAGAACGTGTCTTTCTCACAGGTTTATAATGTTAGTTCTTTGCTGCAGTGCACAAACAGGGATATACTGGGAGGATGGTGTGATTCTGGCAGTGTATTCCTGACTGATGTTGGAGCGAAATAAACAACCTGAGTAATTTTGCGGATGGATATTCCAAGTGGTGATTTGGCTGCTTTCGCTGTGTTTGAAGTCAGCTTTTACATTTTGCATGCAAGGAATTTTGTTAAAATCAGTAGCCTTTTACTATCATATGTGCAAGTAGTTATTTCAAGCAGCCAATGTTTCCAGTCAAGCCATCATATTAATGAGCCATAACCTATTCAAAAAGAAAAAGTCAAAAAAATATAATCTACTCATATATATGTTTCCTGGAGACCAGCATCCACATCAATTTAGGTTTTACTATCCATGTTGAAGTATGCATATTGAAGACTAAGAATTTTTTACTGGATATTTTCAATGTTCTTTGCAGGTTATCCTTAACAAAATGAGTATGCCGGAGTTTCAGCTGCAAAGGGTCTGAGCTCTAAATTCACACTATCCATTTTGTAAGTTACTCGAGTATAGATGATCCCTGCTGTTTACTTATGAGATATTGTTCAAGAGTTTATCCAAGAAAGATCTCGGATCGATTTGAATAATGTTTTTATTAACTTGACTGAGGCCTATGGCTGCTTAGAAAATTGTTACGTTTATTTGAAATATGATAGTAAAATTTTTATTATTTTTAATTGAATTGCAAGTTGATGCAGCCATTTTGGGTTGGAATGGTAGTTGCTTGATTTCAAGTTTCGCTTATTGCTTGTCAAACAATGAATATAGGTTTTTTGGATTTTAAGCAATTGACCACAGCATAGTTGGGAAGATGGTGACTTGTGACATGATTTTGTAGACCTCTTCCCTCTTTTGAGTAAAATATTCTGATGAATTTTTCAAAGTCAAGGTCTAGAATCAAGATCAAGAACAATTGGTAGATTATGGTTTTTGATGAATTTTGGTTGGTTTTGATTGATAGGGGACCAGAAAATAGGCCCCATTATTTATGAGATCATCAGTCCAATCAAACAGCTTACCAACTGCTATATATTAAAGATATATGTATTTTTTTTCTTTAATAATTTTGCATACCATCTCATATGTGCACCTCATATTTTATTACCAAACAATAACCACCTCCTGACATGGATACATCATTTGAATTCAAAGCAAAATTTGAAGCATTTCATAATTTTCTAAAACAGAAAAATATCATTTTGACAATGAAACAAACGTATCATGTCCATTTTCACATGCTATCATATTTCTTTTTTACCTTAAAGGTAAATCATTATGTATATATATATAATCATTATTTTCATTGATATAGTGGTAGCTTAGTTTATCTTAATCAATATTCATATTAATGAAATTGTACCTTAATCTTTATTAATATTTTTAAATTAGAATGTCTTACCTAAATTTAAAAACACACTTCTTATGTCTTAGGTCTATGGATCCAAGAATTAATTTTAAGTATAATTCATTTTGATATTAAGTATATTTTAATTAAAAAACTATAAATAATATCAACATTAAAGAGAATTTAAAAAAAGGTATTGGAGGGGAACATATGTAATACTAGAAGTTCACTTCAGTCCATTCATTTTGGAGGTGGCTATAGGCCATAAATTAGTGATGTAATAATTTTGACTTGACTGATGAGTGCTGAAATAGCCCCACTCCCCTCTTCAACAATTGCCCAAATAGTACAAAACGAATCCCACTTTTCAAGAAACTACCTCATTTCTGCATTTTCTTTGATGCAAGAAAATGACATGATCTTTATCTTTAGCCTGATGTATAAATTTTCCGCTGAAATATACCAGATTTGTTTTATGGCACTAATTTTTCCGCGAATTTATCATGACTCTATATTTTTAAATTTTAATAATAATTATGTCTTTTATTGAAAAAAAATAATTTTAGAAGAGTTTAATTATGATTCTCCACCTTTATATTTTATTTTGATAAGGGATATAATTATTATTGGAATATGAAATTGTAGGATAATAATAGATCCCCGTAAAATTAAAAGTGTCATAAGATAAATTATGTAAATTTTAGGGACAAATTTATATATTTGGCCCTTTTATCTTTAGCCTCAAGAATCAACTGGGAATAAAGAACTTACTTATATACATGCAAAAGAAAAGTATCTATTCCGTTCCGATTTGTTTCGACTGTCTTTCTTTTTTAGATGTTTCAAAATATTTATATAATTTTTAATTATAAATATAAAAATAATTATTTTTTTATAATAATTTTTATAATTATTTATAAAAAAATTTTATAATATTTTAATAAATTAAAAATAAAAAATAACAAAATAATTTTTATCGTCTAAATTTTTAATATGTGTTGTCGAACCACGGAGTAAAACGGGACAAAAAGATGTTTTCCCCCACTTATTGCATGTGCTAGAAGTTGATGGAAACATTTCTACAACAGAAAATATATAATCTATTAATTAACTGAATGAATAATGGTTTCTTGCTTCTTGGGCTCAGGACATATCCCTAATCTTCTTGATTATTTTATAATTATTATATGATAATTATAAATGAAGAGACTGAGAGACGTGTGAAAAGAGCCCAGACTGTACAATTCACAGTGTCAGCCATGTGTGGCAGTGGGTCCAAAGATAGCATTTTCTAAGGACCACATCTTAAGCCCCAATCAATAAATAAATATATATAGGGACTTCAAGGCTGAGGCTACACTAGATTATAGGTCCACTACTTGTAATGTATATTTTTTTTTCTTTCTTTTTTTATTTTATTATTATTATTATTTTATACTGATAGTTAAGGGTGGTCAGGTTCGGAAATGGTCGGTTCCGTAACTGATGATTCTGGTTTTTAAAAATTTAAAATTAAAATCGAAATAAAATTTGACGATTTTAATTATAATTTGGAATCGAATGATTACGGTTCTAATTTCAGTTCTTTTAGGGTTTTAAATCAACGGTTCCGGTCGATTCTCGTATTAATTTATTGACATTATAAAATCAAAAGTTAGACTATTTTTTTTTTGAAATTTTAAAATTTAAATATTTATGAACTTAAAGAAAAAAATTGAAAAAGGCTTAACTTAATTTATTTATTAAAAAAAAGGTTTGAGCTTTTTTTTAGAAAAAGGGCTTGAATTTAATTTATTTTTTTAAATGCAATGAGGTATTTATAGTAAATCTAAAAAATTAATTTTCCACAACTACCCTTAAAACTAGCTGTTATATAGTTGTTATGAGGGTTAATTTTGAGATTTCACAAAAATATTTGAAAAAATAAAAAAATTATTGAAACCGGGTGGAACCGCCTGTTCGAACCGTCGGAACCTGTGGTTTTTTCGAAACTGTCAATTTTAACCGGTTAGAAAATCCACCGATTTATAATTCCTCAAAAGATAAAACTAGAACCGAACTGCAGATCCCTAATTCCAGTTCTGGCTCAGACCAATTCTAGTTCCTCGCGGTTCTCACTGATTCCGAACTGGCCGTTCCAGTTTCAAAACCCAGAAAATGGCCACATCTGCTGATAGTGATAGTTTAATAACATTGCAGTATCCTTTTCAGTCATTTACATCTTAATTTCTTCTTTTTTTATTTTATATAATGAAAGTTTTTGTAAAAAAGATAATTTGATTTCAATTCTTAGTGAAATAATGATATAATTATAATCTCCTAATTACAATCACAACTCGGGATAATTTAATTTTGTTTCGAAAGTGTAATACATCAATAGTAAAGGTGTTAAAAAGAAAGAAATAGATTTAAAACAATATAAAGAAAATTAGTACGGACTAATAATAACATTTAAAATGAAAAAATAAGAATAATTATAGGATTTAATTAAATCACAAGTTGAGGATAAAATGAAAAAATGACGTTTAAAATTATATATTCAGGTCTTACATAGACGTTTATAGGTAGTGCGATGCATCAATTTTATAAGGTATAAAAATGACAAAATTAGACTTAAAACAACATAAAGAGAAATTATCTCAAAATACCAACAACTTGGCATCACTGCAGACTTAGCTATAAATAAAATGAAAGGTAAATAGAATATCCGTATATTTAAATATAATACTCTCATCTATTTTCAAAATATAAATCGATCTTAATTTATTATTTTGGTCTTAAATATAAGTTAATTTTATATATTTTAAAAAATAATTAATGATATTTTTTTGATATTATCTCTCATACACTAAATATAATAAATAATGTATAAATAACTATTAATTTAAGAAAATATAACTTAATTAAAGTATTTTTGAATTTATTATAATTTAAAAAATTAATTATCTTTTAGGTAAAATCTCAAACTATTTATATTTTGAATTAAAAAGAAAATACTGAGGAACAGAGATGGTACGTCACAATGTGGCTCGCATCGCAATGCCAATTTCTCGGAAGATGAGACCCACAAGTGGGTTTTGTGAGATCTCGGCTTTGCGGCAGATAAAAGCAGCTTTTTCTAATTTTCTTGGAGAACGGAGAGGTAATAGCCAGAGGTGTGTATTTTTAGGTTCTCTGAAATTTGTGTTGTCTGTAAAATTGTGAATTGTGAATTCCAATAAACCATTAAAGCAAGAAAGATACCTAATTCTATTTCGGTCCCATACTTTTCATATTCAGAACTTCGCATCTTTTGAAAAACTACTAAATTTATTTAAATAATAATAAATTATTAAATAAATTAATTATATTATTTTTAATTTAATATTAATTTTTTTAAAAAATTATTAAATTAAAGTAATAATTATCAGTTATATACAAATGATAAATATATAAAAAAATATTTATTACTCTTTAAAATCACAAATGTAACAAATATTTTGAAACAAATTATTTTATCAAATATTTATAAATATTATGGAATGAAAATGATATTATGTTTAGAGTAGTGTTATTTACCTCACAGTGATCCTAGAGCATTGCATTTCAAATGTCAGATATAACCTTGAATGATTTTGCAGTGACATATAGATGAGAAAGAAACTTAATTTTACAAGAAAATGTATACATTAAATACATATTTCCACAATTAATAATTTTACTTCACTTCATGATATAATCAATTATATATGTCTATGAAAATGATAACAATCATTAATTTTTCACTTAAAAATATATTTTTTTGCATCATCATGTTTATTGGTCATGGTTAATTTGATTCAAACTAATCAAAATAATTTATATACTTAATAAAAATTTTAAGCCTATAATAAATTCTATAAGGATCGAACATTACCCAGGTAAGTATAAACTGGACTGGCAACCGAATCGGTATCATGATCTGATCAAGATTGGATCGGGTTGGATTAATTCAACCGGATTCTTAATCTTTAATTTTTAATATTTAATATTTTTATATAAGTGTGTGTATATATATTATATATTTCAACAAAATAATTTTCAACTCAGTTTTTATTAAGAAAATTCGATTTTTTTTTTCAGTTTTATCAAGAAAACATGGTTTTTAATTATCACCGGTTCAACTTGATTTTCTCAAAAAGTTTTTTTTTTTTTTCAAAAATCAGTCCAACTTGATAATTGAACCGAACAACCACTTGATTTCAATTTAACTAGTTCGACTGGTTAATCCGATCTAATTCCAACAGTAGTATATGAATACCCTTTTAATTTATTTGGGAGGATATGAAATCATAACATAAGAATCATTTTAATAAAAATTTTTTAAATCTAAATTCTATATAAAAATTTTAACCAAAATATGGATCCTACCACTGTTCATGCCTAATCGAAAACTTTTATAGTTAAATAAAAATTTTAAATCTAACATCAATATAACCATACTGAAAATCAATAATCGACTGCCTTTTACAATTAATTTAAGCAAAAAAAAAAATCCAAACAATTAATGACCATTGATTAAGAAATTAATTTAATCAATGACTTCAATAATATAATAATACAAAGCTGTTAACTTTCCTCCATTATTGATAAAAATACAAATAAATTGTGGGAATGCATCTAATTTGAAGTGTGACTTAAATTATTAAATATAATTTTTAATAATAACTAATAATATAGTATGAATTAATAGTATGTAACTTAATTTAATTCAACTTAGCTTGTCTAAATTTAATTTGATTTCAAGTTTGATCAATTGTGTGACCGAGTGCAACTTTAACTAATTGTTAGTTAACCTCATTTTCAATTTGGTTATCTTAATGTCATTTAGTTCTAAGTATGACTTAATCAATCACTACTTAATTTAATTTCAATTAGAATATTTTACTTTAACTTAATTTTAGGTGTGACTTAATTTAATTCAAATTAGATTGTCTAATTAATTTGATTCGAGTGTGATTTACTCAATTGTTAGTTCATTTAACTTTAATTTAGATATCTTAATTTAATTTGATTTTTAAATATAATTTAATAGAGTATCAATTAACCATTCAAGTTATTGTTCTTTATCTATATGCATTAAAATTTATATGTAGAAAAGTCTTATAGACTTTACTTATATTCATAAAAAAATGCATAATAAATGTCAAAATGATCTGTACAATGATTGATCATGAAATTTTACTTATATTCATGTCAAAATGTGTGTGCTTATATGTCATTTGAATTATAACAGTCAAGTGTAACATAATCAATGGTTACTTAATTTAATTTAATTGTTACTTAATTTAATTTAATTTCAGGTGTAGTTTAATTTGATTCAAGTGTGACCAAGTGTGATTTATTCAATTGTTACTTCATTTCATTTCGATTTGAAAGTCTTAATTTAACTTCATTTTTAAATGTGACTTAATAAAGTATAAATTGACTATTTAGATAAAATTAACTACTCCAATTCATTGGCTCATTCTTTTACTACTTATTCACCATTTTGCCACTTCACCTATAAACAAAATACTTATTTTCGTGTTTGGTAGTTAAATTATATATTTAACATACACTTCTTGTTATAATAATTCTTATTTTTCTAATTCATGATTAATTTTTAATTCATCTGATTTGACAATCTTTATACACATAAAATTCTAGAAAATATTCACAATTCATTTATGCATTTTACAACTTAATTATTCTTCAATGCACTTATTAGTGCAATAAAATTTATACGTAGAACTAGTTTTCAAGTATAACAAATATGACTTATTTAATTTTAATTTTAATGTCCTAATTTCATTTGATTCCAAATGTAACCAAGTGTAGCTTAACAAAAAAAAAAAAAAAAAAAAATGTCAAGTTAAAGGAAAACGAAGTGGCATATAATTGTTTGTGCCTCATAAATTACTAAGACAATTAGAAGAATACGATTTGTCAGGTAAAAACAAAATAAATGTCATGCATGTGCATTGATAATTTCATCCATTTTGTCTAAAGTTATTAAATTATGAAAGAGAATGTCATGCATGTGCATTGATAATTTCATCCATTTAATGTTTTATCTAAAGTTATTAAATTATGAAAGAAAAGTATTTGAAATTCAAATTTTAAATCTGGATACAAGTGTCATTTTAAGTGCTATGATCTCAGATCACCATGAGCCAAAAACATCTTCCCTCAGTTTGTTTGTGTTGTAATTTACTGTATTCGTTCCAAAATACTTGTCACATTTGAGGTTTTAAAGAATGATAAATTTTTTTCCATGTTTACTTTTGGTATATGAACAATAATTGTCGGTTCAATTCTTCAAAAAAATTTTCTCTCTTTATTTACTGCTACCTTTATGTATTCCCAAAATCTCTCCACCATTGTGGTTGAACAAAATGTGAGAATTGAAGCGTCTAAAATTTAAATTTGGTGTTAAGATATATTAAATTAAGGTAATATAGTTAATTTACTCAATAATTTATTATAATCTAGACAAATTTAATGATTTTCTTAAGGGATGTAAAATTTCAAATGTGATAAGTATTATGGAATAGTGATAGTAATTTAAAATTGATTAAATGTATAAATTTATCTCAGTTATAATTGATTAAATATATAAATTTACCTCTTAGTTATTATAATTTTAATTTAGTAACAGCTTAAATTATGACAAAGTTTATTATGTGCTTGAAATTACTAATTTTTGTAATATATATATTTTTATATTATTAATAATTTTTAATATTTTTATTTTTATATGTAAAATATTGATTTGATATACAGTTTAATATAATGTTAAAATAATAATTTTTTTACTATTTAATATATTTATTCAATCTAATTTAAGTTGAAATATTCAATAGAATGATTTTATAAATTACACTGTTATGCAACTTTATAAGTTGAAATGTTGAATTAAGTCAAACAAAAGTAAAGGGCCGTTAAATTTTTCTTGTTAGTTCAAGTGCCAATTTATTTATTTTTCCATTTATAATTACTAATTTAACATATCTATTTAACTTTAATTATAATATATAAAGGTTTTGCTTAAATAAATTACTATACATGTCATGAAGCCTCAAAGCTTGTAGTAAGCTTAATTTGAACCTATAGCAATTTCTATACACAAACCAACTATAAGGCTCAAACCACAATTCATTATCATATATATTCAAAATATGGGCCTAATTGAAACAATCCTTAAATTTATTTTTAAAACTTTTACAATTAAATTAAAAATAAAAAATTTCAATCTTAATATTTTATTCCCAAATAAAAAAAAATTATAACATTAATTTTATAATGTTATTGTTTGATTTACAAATCTTAAAACAAAAGGATTACACCAAATAAATCGATTGAAACCAACCTAAATCAGTGCAAAACTGATCAAACCATCATACCTGATGTAGAACATTCTAATCAATGGCGAAAAGAGAGAAAATCGATTTCGCTCGATAGAACAACTATTTTCCAATCAAAATCCAGCGAAAGAAACTGGAAACCACTCCTCTCCAACCTCCATTTAAGTTATCTAACTCAAAAAATTTCTACTTTCATGGCCTAAAGTTGCAGAATATATAGAGAAACGAAGCTACAGAAATAACTCCGGCCAAGAATTCTGACTCTAGCGAGCTACAACTAGTGAGATAAGTTGAAAATGGTCTCTCCTCTGCCTTTAAGTGATTTCCCTCGATTAATTTTGAGTTTTATTGAGTTTTTGGGATTAGATTAGTAGAGTTTGGTAAAATTTAATAAAATAAAATATGAATTGCTAATAAAAAAAAAGATAATTAGAGTTTGAAATTGATGCTAAAATGAAATTCCAATCAAATGATTCATTAAAACATCATATTCATAATCCATATAAGATTTTGGTTGATTTGAATATACATGCAGAGTGTATTATAAATTAACGAGCAATTTACATATGTGAACTATATAGTCATTATACTTTATTATTATTATTATTATTGGAATTCATATTGATGTACAAATTATAAATCATATTGTATAAATTATGGAATGTAATTGTAAATAATTTTATTGATGACGACATTGAGTGAATTGAGAAATGGATTTAATATTAAGACATCGTGATGATTGATGAAATTGAAGGATGTGAATTACGCCTATATTTTTACATTTCAACCATAACTGTTCCGGTCAAGCAATTTTTTATTAACATAATGACACCGAGCCCTTATTGGAGTCCGTGTTACTGAATCCGCTGCTTTCGGAGCTCTACCAACTGAGTTATATCCCCCCAGCTAAGTGGAGCATGCATGAAGGAGTCAGATACTTCTTTTATTCTCTTTTTTGGAACAGCTGGGCCATCCTGAACTTGAACCAGAGACTTATTTGTCGAAATAAAATATAGAATGCAAGTTCATGATTGAACTATAGTAAAATTATTTTATTTTAGTGAGAGTTATAATTATTATTTAAATGTGAAAGTGTAGGGTCGCGATGAGTCCTTTATAAGTTGCTTTTCTTTTTTCTTTTTAATTGTGTTACTCACCAAATGAAGATTTGTTGCCTAAAATAATGTAATCTGACAATTGTCTGCTTTTCGTCCAGTTTTGTTGATCTACCATTTGGTTTTCGATTCACTGGTTGTTATCTTTGGGCTGACATGGCAATTTTAAGCATTTTATATTTGATCATTCCACAGTAAGAAAATGGTGACAGAAGTATCAGGGTAGGGGGTGGAATTTCAAAGAGGAAAATTAAATAATTTTAGTTGATTGTTAATGAGGGTAAGAGCGTCTTTTGGGATTAAATAGCATGTGAACCGCATGTGACTGACTGGAAGATGACTATATAAGATGTCATCTGCTGATGTGGCGAAACGAGTCCTATTTTGACCCTCATGTCAACTCCAGCGTGCCACGTATGTAAAATAACATCTAATTAGAAAATTATTGAACATTAAACACCTGATTGAAAAAGTTTATTCCAACACCAAAATAGCAAAAATAAAAAAAAATTCAGAGACTAATTGTATAGTGAAACCTAAAATATTTAATAACCCTGAGGATGATAAAATACTTATTATTTATTTTTTTATGCTTACATTGGCGGGGATGATCAATTTATTCAATTTGATCCGATCTGAATAGTTCAAATAATATCCAATTCAGTTATAAATGAATATATGCTAATCAAATTACATTCTCAAATTAGATTAAATTAATTCATTTTTCCCTATTCTTTTTAAAATAACTTTTTTTTTGTTATTATATTCATATTTAATTTAATATGATATGATTTGAATTTTCGACTGATTAATTGTAGAGTGAATATATATATATATATATATATATATATATATATATTAATTTTTATTATCGAATCCAAATCCAATCCATGATCGGTCTTAGTCTCACGGAAGAGGGTTTGATTCCCACAAATATTGCAAGAAAGTAATAAGAAAATAAAAGCACCATCTGGTGCATTTAACGCATAGAAAACCTAACCAAACATGTTTATAGATTTAATAATTCAAATATTATATGTTTAATTGAAAAAAAACAGAATTTGTGCTGAGAATAATAGTGCCGAACCAAAAGAATATGCCTGAAACAGCGTAAAGAACAATGCTTCCAGATTTTGTCTGTAAAAAGGGAGACTTTATTTCTTCTTCTTTCTTATTTTTAAAACAGTTAATATAAAATACAATAATGATAATAGAATTTGTATATTCTTTTTATTTATGAATCTTGGAGAATTATAAATTCTTCTGCTCAGCTGTTCATTGACTTTGGTTTTGTTAAGTTAAGTAGCACCGTCGATTCATACGTGAACTTATTTTGTAATAAACAATAATATTTAATCAACAATCTAATAACCTTTTTTTTTTTAAAAATACTTTTTCTCTCTTCAACAAAAGAAAAAAGCCAAAATTGAGGAGTGTAAAAATAATTTATCACATGCAACATAAAATTAGCGAATTAATACCGAGTTTTAATGGATTTGTATTATAAACGATTTAATTAAATATCAATTGGTCTAGTCGAGAATGCCTTAGATCCTTTAAGTAACGTCTTGGTTCCAACTCTGGCGTTGTGATTAGAAAAAACTGAATTGGGAAGGTCGCCCCATAATGAGTTACGGTATAATCCAGATTAGTTGGTTGTACTGAATATCGGAAGATTAAAAAAAAAAAAATATATACATAATTTAAAATAGATCATGTAATAATTTGATTCCTGACATTCTAACTTGTTTAATTAAATATATTTTGTGAAATCGGGTACACAATCTAGTATATTGACAATTCATTTAAATTTATTATAATATTAAAATAAAATAATCATTTATTTCTAATATATTTATACATTTTAAGCAAAAGTGTAACAAGGGCAAACAAACAACATGTTACGTATGTATTAATTATTCATTTTTCTTTTCAGTATCAGAGAAAGGGATACGAATCTAATATATTTTTTGGTTGCTGCATGCATTTATCACTATGGTGTACCTTGGTATGCCATTTACTTACTATCCCCTTAAATAAACATGTTATACAATATCGTGTTCATGTAATCCATTAAATTTCTTATCGTATTAAGGTTTTAATATTTTTATACAACTAATAAATAGATAGTATTTTTATTGATCCTACTCGTGTTATTATATCAGGTCAATCCGACATGAATATAATCCATCAATATATTTTGACGGTCCACTAAATCGTCCGTTTCATAACTAATTAGATTTGAGAATGAGACTATGCATGACCATGAGTTAATGAGTTAATTTCAAATCGAAATCAAAATGTTTATGACATTCAATCATATTAATTTAAGGATTCCCAGTTTTAAACTGTACTAAAATCATGTTTCAATAGCTATGGTTTCCGTTATTACTTTTTAGAGTAAAATATGTTGTTCAAGTTTGAAAACAGAGAAAACAGAAAAACAAAAAAGGAAATTTGAAATCAAAGACTTCAAGAAAGATTTTGAAAATTTTGTTTTATAAGTTTAAGACTTTTGTTAAACTAGTTTTTTTTTAAAACTATTATTTATGATATTATTACTATTTTATTTATTTATGCTACAAAATTGAAAAATAATTAAAAAAATTGAAAAAGTTATTTAATTTTGATTCTAAAATGAAACTGGTCAAAATTGACATTTAAAAAAAACCTAAAACTGGTTTGTTTGTAATTCTATCTTTCCTTAGGGTCTGATAAGCAAAATTAGCTGTTTTTAGCAGCTTTTAGTTGTTTTAATAGAGGTACCTGTTAGCTGTTTGAATAGTTTTTCATTAAAAGCTAAAAGCTAAGTGTTACATGGTTAACTTCTCATAAAACGCTACCTTAATTTCTAAAAGTTATTTCAAATACTATGTCAACGAACACTACACAAAATAATATTTAGAGCTATTTAAAAAGTTGTTGCCGAATATAGTCTTAGAATTGAAGTTAAGGGTTTGGAGACCGTAGCCATGCTTATAGGAGATACATTTAGTCTTTTTGATCATAGATCTCCTCCTCTCCTTTCTCTTATAAATAAAAGTTGATGGTGACATAATTACAAAATTTCATAAATTTAAGGCCAACGAATAAATGTACTTTTGTATTTTACGTAAAAAAACTTTGTGACATTCTCAACTTTTACTTTCACATATTAAATACTTTCATTTATAAAATTGTAACAATTAAATACTTCAACTTATAAAAATTATTCTATTGAATATTCAATTTTTTAAAGTTAAATTGATTAAATATTTATTAGATGGTCGAAATAAAAGGATATAAAATTTACAAAAATAGGTATTTATGGAAAAAGAAATGTGTATGAGAAGTAAAACAGAAACACATGAAAAGTAATGATGAAATTAACAAGATAATATATTTTTTATATGTAATAATATATCACATGCAATGAAAAGAGTTTGTAGGTGTGGACAAATGTGGAGTGAGAAACCCTCTTTTTGTTATTTTTTATATACTTTATTTGTTTCGTATACGTACAAAATACGTTATGTTAATAAACTTTTAATGCAAGCATAAATTAATCTATTCAATTATTTCAACTCCAAAATAAATTTTTTCTATTAATTTATCATTCAAAAAGGGCACTCATTCATGGACTTCGACCAAAAATTAATATAGGGTTTCATATAATTATGAAGTTATAGATCTTGTCAATGCTGACCTAAGATTTAAAGTTTAGAGAGTAAAAGAATTTCAAAAACTGAATAATAAAATAAAAAATTTTATTAATAAGCCACCGTTACTTGCCACTCTTTAATCTCGCCATATGCCATGTTTGGTATTTTAATTAGGAACGGATCCAGAATATTTGAAAATGGGGTAATGGATAAGATTAATAATTTAGAGGAGATAAAAGAAAAATTAATGAAAAAGAAAAAAAAACACATTTCGACACCGATATGCACTAAAATGCAAAAAGGAAAAAAAAAAAGTTTTACCTCACTATCCCTATTAGGCATCCATTACCGAGGTCCATTTAATCTGACTTGGAGTTTAGTTCTTTGTTCCACTTTGTAAATACGTTTAGTGGGGATCGAATCCAAGAGCTTTTTACACATGTTCAATTTATATTGCCAATTGAACCACAATTTGTAGGTAATATATAATTAGGATTTTAATCATTTAAACTCGAGTTGAATATTTTAATAATTATATTTATTTGAATATGATTTAAATACAGTAATCTCAACTTTTAGCATTTACCACAAAAAAAAAACAATTTATTGATATTTTTATGATTATATCCCTATAAATGGTTAAGCACGCCTTCTTGAATTTGGGCGGAAAATGGTGCATTGTAGGAGAGAAAAATAGCAATGATTTCTTGCATTTGGATAACATGAATGTAGATTTTTCACTTATTATATATAAAAATAGTGTAGACTACATGCTACACACATGGCATGAGGATAAAGGTACTTACTTTCTACCTCCGATGTGACATTATTTCTTCTACACCGGCTCTAAACCTTTTTTCCACGGCTTTCAAATTTAAAAACCCATTTGTTACTCTTCTTTTGTTCCTTTTCACTTTCGATATAATCCATGCTAATAATTTCTTTTTGCTCAAAATTTATACTTTGGCTGCTAATTTTTAGCTTGACTTCAAAAATATTTATTTATATGTGTTAGCCGCCTTTGTTGAAAACAGATAAAAAAAAAAATAGTTTAGCTCAATTCCACATCGG